>NC_057807.1:655013133-655356966 GCF_018294505.1 Triticum aestivum
AAGGGTTCTTTCTGTCCATCCTTGGCTTAGAAAACGACGCGGCGTTGTAATCGCCGTACCCCGAGTCACGATCAGCCTTCCTCTTCCTGCTGTCAAACCCAGACGAAGCCCTCCTGGCGTCTCCTTGAGACCCTGCATCGCTCCGCCACCTCTTCTGCTCCGTACCCCCTCCGCGCCCACGCCCACCGCGCTCTTCTCTCTCCTCCCCATTGCCCCGGCCACCGAACCTGGCCCCTCCTTTCCCTCTGGCGTCCTCCCTCCTGTTCCCCGTCTTCCCGCCGGCCATCCCGGTCCCGCCGCCGCTCATGTCCCTCTTGGCGCTCAGCTGGCTCGCCGTGCTCGTCTGCCGCCACTTCAACCGTACACCGAGCGGCATTTCTTGGCCCCCCTTTGTCTGAAGAAAACCACCTGCACAAAGACGACGACGGGTTAGACGCTCTCGCCGTTGGTCTGGCAGCATGCGCGCGCGAGCAGGGAAGGTGTTCGGAGGAATGCCTAGGCGGAAAAGGGGAGGATGGAAGAGACAGCTGCTGTGGGCGCGGGCGCGCGGGGGATGGGACGGCGGTGCGCTCACCTGGAGCGGGGGGCGGCGGCCGCGTTGCTGTCGCGGCGGGCGGCGGGCGGCGGGTAGGCGTTAGTGGGAGTGCCAGAACGAACTGAACGGAGGCGCGCGTGTACTGAGGCTTAAGGTTTTCCTATGGAGTGTTGGATACAGATCCGACGGTAGGAATGGGGTGCGGCGGCGAGCTTATGTTTGGGCCGTTGTAGTAGTTCCGAAGCACGTGGGCCTGAATAAATGGGCCAGTTTGTTAGTCATTTACCATTCGGCCTCGCACAATCCCAAAAGGGAAAGACGCCTGCTACGAGTAAGTCGGATGATCTTAGAAAAGATCAGCCTGCGCAGCCGGCTGATTTGGGCGTAGGTGGCCGTTAGATCGCAGGCTCCCAACATCGTGTCTTCATCTTCTTCCTTCGCATTCTTCTCTCGTAGCGCCCAGTCGTTAAAAGCAGCAGGCCCTCCCCGGCAAACAATGCAGCGTTGCCGTTCGCCGGAATCTCATCTGGTCGCAGCAACCTCGTCATCGGCCGCATACAATGCTCCGACGCAACATCGACCAGCCCGGCGATGCTCCAATGCAGCCCCGGAGCCCCGGCAATGCTTCATCGCAGCACCGGAGAACCCGACGATGCCTCGACGCAACTCCGGCGCCTCGGCAATGCTTCATCGAAACAACGATGGATTTGTGAATTTTGTTTGCATCATTTTTTTGATTGCTTTTTGTTTTGAACATTTTGAAGAATATACATTGAACATTTTGTAACATACGTTGAACTTTTTTCATATACTATGAAACATACAATTGAACATTTTCTTAATATACTATGAACATTTTAATATACACGATGAACTTTTTTTAATATATGGTGAAATTTTTCGAAAACAAATATGAATGCATACATTGAACAATTTTCACATACACATTGAGCATTTTCTAATATATGTTCAACAATTTTTTTTAATACTAATTGAATGATTGGGTAACATATGCAGAACAAATTTGAAAAATACAGCGAACATTTGTATATTCGTTGAACAATTTCAATAAACGATGAACATTTTTATAATGCACGATGTACTTTTTGTAGTGGAGAATGAACATTGTTTTAATATACGATGAACCGTTTTGTAAGACGCGGTGAACTTTGTATAATACACGAAAAAAAAGAAAAGATTAAAAGGAAAAGAAAAGAAACGTAATAGAAAAAAAACTAGAAAAAAAGGGAAAGAAAAAGGGAAAAGAAAAAAGGAAAGGAAAAAGAAGCAGAAAAAAGAAGAAACAACAGGCGACTGTGGGCCTGCCCAAACTTGGGCGTCGGGAGGCCGTGCTTCAAGAAGCCACGCCCTTTTGATGCTTACGAGTGAGTGTCAAATAGGAATCACCTTGTTCTCTCGTCGATGGGATATGACGCGTTCTGTGCAAAGACACGGGCAATTTCTTTTTATTTGGCTCAGAGGAGGGCAATTTCAAACCCTAAAATTTATCTGCCCAAGTTTGCTACTGCGAGTTGTCATCAATGTTGAAGTACGATTAAAGCCATGATTGCACTTTTAGTATCCAAGAGATACACTTTGAACTTACCTAATCATATTCTACAAAACATCATTGAGATATTTATTACACGAGAAAATTTTGTTTTTGCCACTTTAGATTTTGCCAATTTTCCTTATGCCACTCTAGATTTTGACATTTCACTTTTGCCACTCTTAGTTTTTGACAATTATCACAATTGCCATTCTCGTGGCAAAAGCAAAATTTTCAGAGTGGCAATTGTGATAATTATCAAAATCTAAGAGTGACAAATATAAAATAAAATTATTTTATTTTTGCCACAAAATGGCAATTGTGATAATTGTCAAAAATTAAGAGCGGCAAAAGTGAAGTGTCAAAATCTAGAGTGGCATAAGGAAAATTGGCAAAATCTAAAGTGGCAAAAACAAAATTTAAAGTGGCAAAACATGCACAGTGTGTATTAAATATCTCTACCATGATATACCACACAGATATATCTATACAATACATAGTCTGTGCAATGTCAAAGCATAATTCACAGTAAACTTTTGTTACACATTACAATTTAAATTTAACACAACTCAAAGTTTAAATGATAATGATATATGTATATACATATACTACAACTACATAACAAATAAACATAATAATTAATATTTAGCAACATCATTATGTGATTGACTATGTCAACTCAGTAATAGACAAATTATAGTAACTAAAAATTTATCACAATAAGAATAAGTTACAAATAAGTAGAAAAGTTAAATATAAATCATGTTTGGTTTAATTTTCATAAAAAAAATAAAAAAATTGCACCATGATGAGCAAAAGCTATACCAAGAACCTTGTTTACTAAGAAGACACGGACAATATACACCTACACGGTGAGATACCACCGAATGAAGATATGACTGGGGCATAGAAAGTAAAAGGGATCCCAGACGTTGATGATGTGAGTACCAACACTAGACAATGCAATGCCCTTGACTGAGGGACCACCAAAGTGACGGTGCAGAAAATGAGGCAAACTGCAGCTCGACTACCTTCTTCTCTTGTGTCTCTGCCACCAATGGTCATGTTTCGTCAAACTTTCATCACAAACAATAAATCGTTGGGCACATATCTAACAACATAATGCATTATTTCATGTACGGCGATGTGATGTGCACAAAAGAAGACAACGCTCCACTGTTAACTTTTTTGGTGGCTCCGCCTGTTAATGACTTAACAAAAAAATGAAACGAAAATAGAACCGAAGGACCTAACTAGCAACAAGTAAGAAAGATGACACCCCGCCACGGGTCTACCCCCTGGTCATGCCAGACATAGCCGCCATGTCGCCGCCTCCACGGGACCTCCCTGTCCCAAGCTCGCTCCCATGTCGTACCTCGCCACAAGCTCACGGTCATGCCGGTCCATGGCTAGGGGGAGAAAAAAATGAAAAAAAATCACTCAGATAAATGGACCCTGCATGTATTGGAGATCTTCTTCTAGGAATGTCCGGAAAGGAATGGCAGCTCCCCCACATGAGTATATCACACAAGTTGTAATTAGTATAAGACCGATTCGAAAAGCAGTCGAGATTCACTGACTTAGGGTCAATCATGTGCATCTCTGCCTGGAGAATGTTCCACTCAACGCGTGGAACGAGGAGGTCGTGGGCAAGCTCATCGGCGGCGTGGCCGTCACGCACTACTTTGATGCGGCCACGACCCAGAAAGAAGACGCGTCGTCGCTCAACCTCTGGGCTTGGACGGCCAATCCATCAGCGATTCCCAAGGTCATGTGGCTGACACTCATCGGCGGCAACGCGACCGGCAGCAACATCATCGTCTCCAGCTCTGAGCCGCTCCCTGGCTTCAACTCTGCTGCAGCCAGCTCTTCCTCAACACAACAGCAGGGGAGGCTTGGGCTCACGTACCGGGTGATCGTGCATCTCGACCTGCATGAAGACTTTGGCCAGGATGCTTCAACACCGTGCTACCAGCACCAGTTCGACTGGCAATATGGGATCATTGATGGAGAGGTTGCCATCAGGGAGAGCAACCAAGGTGGACGGCGCAACAACGACAACGACCGCCGTCGCCGCGACGATGACGACAAAAGACGCCGCCGAGACAGAGACGACGCAGATTGGCGTGGGCGCCCAGGCGAGCGCCAAGGGTCATGGTCCGACCGCTTCTTTCGTAGTCGCTCGCGCGCTGCGGAGGGGAGGCGCGACAGGGAGGGGCGACGGGATGAAGGAAGGCATGCTGAGGACCGTCGTGATCGTCACCGGGGTGCCGCACCTACGCCGGTGACAGTTGTTCAAGGGGAGAGCACGCCGTTGGCCAGGCTACATCGTGATGCTGCTGGTGCCCTGGTGTGGCGTCGCATTCAGCAGCCTGGGGCTGTAGAAGCTGGCCTGGTCACGCTGCCTACTACCCCAATGCAGGAGCGGGGACGCAGCCCCCATCGTCAGGTCTCACCACACGCGGCCAGGCAACGGTCTCGCAGCAACCTCACGCCACCGGAATCTCCCTCTTCGGTGCTTCCGGCGATGCCAAGCTCAAAGGGCGGCCATGTCCCGCCAATGGACGTGCTCTTCGCCGGCGTTCAGGCGGCCCTACAACTATGTTCACCGTGCCGTCTCGTCCAACCTCTGTCTGTAGTTACGCCGCCTTGTCCACCTGGTTTCGAGGCTCCCGTGGAGAGTGCGGTTGTGTCCGTCCCGACTGCCACTGAAGAAGATAGCTCGGACATCTTGGATCCACTCTTTGTGCAGGCCTCAGCGCCGCTGCTGCTTTCGCCTCCTGTCCAGCAGTCAAGGGCACTCACCAACAGGCGCAAGACTCTGGCCGGGATGGACATCGACCGCAACGGTGGGTTCTCTCTTCGGCGGTCTAGTGCAAGAATCAAAGCGCACCGCCGGGCCGCCCCTGCTGCTAAGGAGGCCCAGGCTTTTGTGTGCCGTGGTCTGGGAATCGTCAAAGATGGAGAGGATGTTACTGAGCGCGCGATGAAAGAGCTCGCCGACCAGTTCAAGGATCAAGTCCCAGGAACGGTGATCTCTGCACTTAGGGCACTATTCCAACTTGACTAAGAGCATCTCCAACAGCCGCGCTATGCCCCGTGCGCAAAAATCCTGTTTGCCGTGCGCGCTTCGGCTGGTTTAGCGCGACCACCAGCGCTGGCTTCAGCAGCCGCGCTATAATGCAGCGCGCGCGCCGCTCCAGCCGAGCGCAAAAATACAGCGCGCGCGCCGCACAAACCACATATACATTTCAAAGAAGAAGAGCAAAAATGATCAAACAAACAAAATAAATCAACAATAAATAGTTCAATTTCGTTATCATTACAACTCAAACAAATAGTTTATTGTTCAGTACAACAAATAATGCAATAAACACAACAAATAGTTCGTAAACAATACAATGTCGAATGCAGAAATCATGATGCTCTTTGTCGTCCATATCATGCCCACCACTCTTCAATCAGATCATTCTGAAGTTCATTGTGCGTTGCAGGACACCAAATGGCATGATAGGAGGCAATAAAACGGGCTACCCTTTCAGCCCTCCGTCGCACTCGTACGGGATGTCCCAGGAGTTCATACTGTGAGTAGTCTAAATCTTGGCCACGCTCATTCTCGATGATCATGTTGTGCATGTTCACACAAGCGTGCATGATGTACCAAAGCATTTTTTGATCCCAAAATCTAGCCGGTCCTCTCACAATAGCAAATTGGGCTTGCAAAATCCCAAATGCTCTCTCCACATCTTTTCTAGCCGCCGCCTGAGCATTGTGGAAATCAAGATTTTTCTTACCTTCCGGCTTTTTCAACGGCTTCACGAAGGTTTGCCACTTTGGATAGATGCCATCCGCTAGATAATAGCCATAGTTGTACGTACGGCCATTTGCTACAAACTGCACAGGTGGCAACTCACCGTTTGCAATCTTATTCATCAGTGGTGACCGGTTGACAACATTGATGTCATTCAAAGATCCAGGCATTCCAAAGAATGCATGCCAAATCCAAGTCTCCTGATCGGCCACCGCTTCAAGGATTATATTGGAACCCTTTTTTTGGCCATGGAATTGCCCATGCCATGCCTTTGGACAATTCTTCCAACTCCAATGCATGCAATCTATTGAGCCAAGCATGCCAGGAAAGCCGCGCGCTTTGTTCATCGCCAATAGCCTTGCGGCGTCTTCAGCAGTGGGAGATCTCAAATACTCCTCGCCAAACACTTGCACAATTCCCATTGCAAAGCGCTTGACACACATGATGGCTTGGCTCTCACCCATAGCCAAGTGATCATCAACTAGATCAGCCGGGATACCGTATGCCAACATACGCAAAGCGGCTGTCACCTTCGGAAAGGTGATATGCCCGAGCTCTCCGGCGGCATTCCTCCTTTGCTGGAAAAACCGGTCATGGCTCGCTAGTTTCTCTGCAATGCGCCTGAACAAGTCGGTGCTCATCCTAAACCGGCGACGAAAATACGACTCCTGGTATGTGGGATTCTCCACGAAATAGTTCTTCATCAATCTGTTATGGGCATCAATCCTATCTCTCCAAATTTTCTCTCGACCCATAACTGAACCACCGTGCTTCGGTTTTTTATTGATATGCATAGCTAGGATCATTGCAAGATCCTCCTCCTCTTCCATATCAAATTCTTCTTTGGAAGAATCAAACGACGAACTCATCTACAATGTTCAATACTATACTATTAAAACTACAATTCAAAACATGCACCAAATTCATGAAGTTTGAGCAATACATACCTTGTAGGCGTTTTGTCGAACACCTTGCGGGCGCGGTGCGGAAGCGAGCGCTCGGGCGCTGTTCCTCGGACGACGGAGGCGCGCGAGCGTCGGCGGGACTAGGAGGGATGGGGCGGAAGCGCGGCGGCGCGGGGATAGGCCGGGGAAGCGCCTGAATGGTCGCCGGGGGGCACGGGCGGCGGCGGCGGTGCGGCCGGATGGGGTGGAAGTGGGAGAGGAAGTGCGAGAGCGAGTGCCCGAGTGTGCCGCGCGCTGCAGCGGGCGCCCGAAATACACCGCGCGGGGCAGTGTTTCCGACAGCGCGCCCAACTCGTTATAGCACGCGCGCCGTTTTTGCGCGCCCGCTGGAGCGACCCGCCGTGTTGCACGCGCGCTAAAACCGACTAATTTGCGGCGCGGCGCTAGTATAGCGCGGCTGTTGGAGATGCTCTCAGGCCGGGCTGCTGAAGTGGAGGACACACTGCTGGAGCATGGCGGAGCTGTTGCACTGGACCATGACAGCGTCGTCGGCTCAGAGGTCGGCACTGGAGCCTGAAGCATTTCAAAGGCTCACCCGTTGTAGCTTTTTAGTTCATCATGTTAGCAAAACTATATGTATCTCTGTTATGTTGTGGGGCTCATGTTTGTGTTATGAATCTACCCTGTTGGCATCAGCTGCTGTCCAGCATGCTGGTTCTGTTGTGCCCTTTGTGGCTGCTATGTGAACTTGGCCTGGGAGGCTACTTTATGAAGACTGCTCTGTTTCCCAATGGTAGAACACAAGATTAACATCATGAGTTGGAATGTCAGGGGGTTAAACTGCCCTGACAGACGTGCGACGGTCCATGAAACAATTTCCGCTTCTTCTTGCCACATTGTTTGTCTTCAGGAAATGAAAATGGCATGTATTGATCAATTCCTTGCTTGCTATCTTGGCGGCAACCGGCTCCGTAGATTTGCTCAAAGGCTCGCCAATGGCACTCGCGGTGGCTTAGTCATGCTCTGGGATGACTCTGTTGTTGAGGTTTCAAATGTGAGGACCTCCGAATTTTGTCTCTCCGCCAACGTAAACATCCGCAACTCTGATTCACAGTTTTTGATCACATCCGTCTATGGCCCAACGGATTCCGGCCGGAAGAATGATTTTTTCGCAAAGCTGGTGGCCCTGAAGCCAAATGCCGGAGTCAAATGGCTTGCTCTCGGTGACTTTAACCAAATTTACCGGGCGCGAGACAAAAATAAGAGAAACATCAACATTAGCCGGATAAACCAATTTAGAGCAGCATTGAATCTTTGTGAGCTCAAGGAAATCCACTTACAGAATCGTCGGTTCACTTGGAGCAATGAAAGGGAGAACCCCACCTTGTGCAAACTCGACTCCTTCTTTTGCAATTCTGAATGGGACATACATTTTGACTCACACATCTTGCATGCCCTGTCAAGCTCCCTGTCCAATCACTGCCCCCTTCTTCTTGCCGATGACAGTGGCCCTCGGCGACCTCGCACGTTCAAGTTTGAGAATTTCTGGACAAAGATCCCAGGTTTTATGGGTGTTGTGCAGCAGGCTTGGCAAGAACCAATCTCTCACTCGGAGCCCTATCATGTTTTATTCCATAAGCTAAAGAATACGAGCTTGCATCTGTCTAGATGGAGTAAGGGACTCTTCTCCAAGGCCAAGCTTCATCTTCATGCGGCCTTGCTGATCATCCTTCAACTTGACATTGCTCAAGAATCTCGCCCTCTCTCTCATGATGAGCAGGACCTCCGGATTAGGCTGAAGAGGCGGGTCATGAGCCTGGCTGTGTTAGAGAGGGCGCGTAAGAAGCAGTGTGCTCGCATTTCCAACATCAGAGAGGGAGATGCTAACACCAAGTTTTTCCATCTCAGGGTCAACGGTAGACGGCGCAAGAACTACATACACCGGTTAAAGCATAACAATGGGTGGGTCACCGACCACTTGGAGAAGGAAACTATTGTGCATAATCATTTCTCCAGCGCCATTGGAAGAGGCATGCCAAGGAGTCGGGATTTTAATTGGGCACATATTGAAATGGGCCAGGTTGATTTGGAAGGTCTTGATTCACCTTTCACTGAGGAGGAGGTCAAGTGCACCATTGATCATATGCCGTGCGACAAGGCACCCGGCCCAGATGACTTTACCGGGGCTTTCTTTAAGTCTTGTTGGGATATCATTAAGGTGGAGGTCATGGTTGTGATTCATAACTTTGGCAACCTACATGTAGACAACTTCCAGTGGCTCAACTCCGCTAATATTATGCTTCTGCCCAAGAAGGATGGGGCAGAAGACATCACCGAATTCCGGCCCATTAGCCTCATCCATGCCATTTCCAAGATTGTCTCCAAGATGCTTGCAGTGAGGCTTAGCCCACACATGAACAACCTCATATCCAACGCCCAAAGTGCTTTCATAAAGAAGAGAAGCATTCATGACAACTTCATGTACGTTAGAAACCTTGCACGCCGCCTCCACAAGAATAAGACTCCTTCACTCCTTTTCAAACTGGACATCCGAAAAGCTTTTGACTCGGTCCGGTGGGAATATGTCCTTGATATTCTTCAGCGGTGCGGCTTCCCTAGCAGATTTCGTGACTGGATTGCTGCCCTTCTTAGCACCTCATCATCACGGGTGCTCCTCAATGGGGTTCCCGGTTCTCCGATTAGCCACGGGAAGGGCCTTCGGCAAGGAGACTCGATGTCACCGCTTCTTTTTGTTATTGTGATTGACCCGCTACAACAACTGCTCAACTCAGTCACGCGGATTGGACTTCTGCACAAGATTAGAGGGCGTGGCACCATTATTCGGACATCACTCTATGCTGACGACGCGGCTGTCTTTGTGGCGCCAATTCGGGAGGATATTAGAAACCTGACCGACATCCTAGAGGGGTTTGGTGAGGTCACAGGGATGCACACAAACTTTCACAAGAGCTCTGTGGTGCCTATTCGGTGTTGGCACTTGGATTTGGACGCCATACTTGAGGACATGCCAGCCACTCGAGCTTCTTTCCCCATTAGATATCTCAGATTGCCGCTTTCTGTTTGGCAACTTAAGTGAGTGGACTATCAACACCTGGAGGACAAAATTGCGAACAAGCTTGTGCCTTGGGAGGGCATGCATATCACCCCCATTGGACGTGGGGCTCTTGTGAAGTCGGTCCTCACCTCCCAGGCCATCCACCACCTCACCCCAATCATTGTGCCACCATCCGTTTTCCAGAGCATCAATAAGATTGAGCGTGCTTACCTTTGGGCAGGCACGAAAAAGGTCTCCGGAGGGAAGTGCAAGGTTAATTGGGAAACGGTCTGTAGGCCTACTCACCTAGGAGGATTAGGTGTACTACATCTTGACAAATTTGACAGAGCTCTCTGGTTGCGTTGGCCATGGTATGAGTGGCATGACCCAACGAAGATTTGGGTTGGTTCGGGAAACCCATGCGACATAGAGGACATGGATCTTTTTTATGCTCTCACTACCATCACAGTTGGCAATGGGGAAAGGATGCCATTTTGGGACGCGCCGTGGCTTAGCGGCAAGAAGCCAATTGATGTTGCACCCCTCATATACAAGATCTCGAAGCGCAAAAGTTGGAAGGTTAGTAGGGCCTTGCACGATGATGCGTGGATCAAGGCCATCAACATGCATTGTGAGCTGACTTGGAATCATGTGACCCAATTCGTCGAACTGTGGTCTCTGCTCTCTCATATAAACATCTCCCAAGATGTCCATGACACCATCATTTGGAAGCTCTCCCCTAATGGGGAATACTCGGCCAAATCAGCATATAAGGCGCAATTCATGGGAGCTATCCTCACACCCATGAACAAGGTCATTTGGAAAGTCTGGGCACCCCAAGGTCAAATTCTTCGCATGGCTAGCCATCCAAAATAGGGCATGGACGGCTGACCGCCTAGAGCGGCGCGGGTTGCAAAATTGTGGTCTCTGCCCATTATGCAAGAGGGAGTTCGAGTCCGCCGCTCACCTTTTCTACAGATGTCGGTACACTAGGCGGTTGTGGAGGCTGATTAGAGATTGGTTGCAAATTGGCGATATCAACACCAACCAGTGGGCGGCTCATCACTCTCTCAGTAGTTGGTGGACTCATATGGCCAGGCGCAGCAAGGCGATGGCGACCCCCACCTTGCTCACCACCTGGACCATTTGGAATGAGAGAAATGCAAGGGTCTTCCAGAAGAAATAGACGCCCCCCCAAATCATCTTGCGAAACTTGAAGGAGGAAGCTAGGCTCTGGGTGCTAGCGGGGGCAAAATGCCTGAGTAATTTGATGCCGCGAGAGTAATGACTTTGTATTCAGTGGGCCTCATGTGGCTCCGACTTAAACCTTGTCTCCTCCCTTAATTAATGAATGAGGCAAATCTTTTGCCTTTGTGTTCAAAAATAATAATATGTGGACCATTTGGTTTGTGGCCCCATATGTCGTGACCCTAAGTCACCTGACGTTACAGCCAATTTGAGCCCTAAAGAAAGTGTCAGGAATTACATGGACACACATATGTGCAAGGAGAGGAATGTCCTCCGCGAGAAGGCGAACTCCTTGTATCAATGCTTAGTAAGTCTATGAGACCAAAGTGTATTGGAGATCTGTTGTGCAACTTCGCGTGCGGGTAGTTTTGTCATGCAGTGTTGCGGCTCGAGTGCGAGCGATGGTATGTCGGGGCGGCAACCCCATAAGGTTGTGCTCGTGGACCACATAGGACACGCAGGAGTGGATGGAAGTCAGGGCGGTCGTCCAAACATTTCGACAACTTTGAATGCGCTGACCTCATGTCGCGTGGGCGGCGAGGTTGCTCTTGAGGTTGGTCATTGGTGTACCGTGAGTCGCATTGAGCACGAGTCCAGTGGAGTGCAGGCATCTTCACCGTTGAGGGAGGGTCCTGGGTTTGCTCCTCTATATCAATCGCAACTTCTTCTCCTCGGCGATGTGGTTGGATGCTGGCTAGTTCGGCGGAGCAGGTTACCGTTGACTTGTGTGAGTTTAGTTGGTGTGTTGATGTGATGTTTGTCTAGCAGTTGGCGAGAGTGGTCGTGGGCTTGTAATGTCGTTGTTTGAGTGGACATGGCTCTGTTTGTATCAGTTTTTGCCCAGTTTCTGTGATTAACTAGGCAACAACCATCTTCTAATGAAAGGGGCAAAGCTTTTGCCTTGTGTTTCAAAAACACCTCTCCACTAATAAAAAATTATATTGGAGAAGTCCAATAGTACCCTATTGGAGATGGAACCGGGTGCTGTAAAATAAAAAAATGAAAGCAAAATTTAAAAAATCTCAATTTTTTAGGAAACATTGACAAATGCTTTGATAGCTTGCAAAGTTTGAACATCGCATGACATTAATGAAAAACGTGGCAAAAAAACGATGCTCCAAAAGTTTTATTTTCAAAAGCATTTTGGAGCATTGTTTTTTTTGCCATTTCGTGATGAAACTTTGCAATCAATGAAAACATTTGTCAATGTTTGCTAGTACCAAATAAATTTAGATTTTTAGATTTTTATAATTTTACTGCTACTTGAGCTCATGTGAGCTCAAGCCGAGAAAAACACTTTCGAAGTATTGAGATACAGCTACAGACGACACAGACAACTTACACAAGGATCAAATATAAAGCAAAAGTTTTTTTTAGAAAAGGAGGATGACCCCCGGCCTTTGCATCTGGGAGATGCATGCGGCCACTTTATTGATTATTCTTGAGGACCAAATTAATAAAAACTTAACCTTTTCCCAATTTTAATTCTTGGCAGATTTTAGCAACTTAGCACTAGTCAAGCAATCTCAACACAATTCAAGCAAGCATGCAAAGAGTATATGAGCAGCGGAAAGTAAAGCATGCAACTTGCAAGAAGATAAATGGGAGGAGTTGGAAAGGAGCAAACGCAATGTTGACACGGAGATTTTTGGCGTGGTTCCGATAGGTGATGCTATCGTACATCCACATTGATGAAGACTTCAACCATGAAGGGTAACGGTTGTGCGAGTCCACGGAGGGCTCCTCCCATGAAGGGTCCACGAAAAAGCAACCTTGTCTATCCCACCATGGCCATCGCCCACGAAGGACTTGCCTCACTTGGATAGATCTTCACGAAGTAGGCGATCTCCTTGCCCTTACAAACTTCTTGGTTCAACTCCACAATCTTGACGGAGGCTCCCAAGCGACACCTAACCAATCTAGGAGACACCACTCTCCAAAAGGTAATAGATGGTATATTGATGATTAACTCCTTGCTCTTGTGCTTCAAATGATAGTCTCCCCAACACTCAACTCTCTCTCACATATTTGGCTATGGTGGAAAGATGATCTGAGTGGAAATCAACTTGGGAAAGGCTAGAGATCAAGATTCATATGGTTGGATTGGAATATCTTGGTCTCAACACATGAGTAGGTGGTTCTCTCTCAGAAAATGAGTAGTGGAAGTGTAGGCACGTTCTGATGGCTCTCCTCATGAATGAAGAGTGGATGGAGGGGTATATATAGCCTCCACATAAAATCTAACTGTTACACACAAATTCCCAAACTCGGTGGGACCGAATCACGAAACTCGGTCAGACCGATTCAGGTCAAAATATGAACGTTAGGATTTTCGATGGGACCGATACAGTCAATTCGTTGGAAACGATTTGCTAGGGTTAGGACATGACGTAATCTCCGTGTGACCGATCACATCAACTCGGTGGGACCAATTTCAGTAATAGGCACATTGAGAGTTGGTCATGCAAACTCGGTGGGACCGATTCGCTCACTTCAGTGAGACCGAAGTGTTATGAAAAGGATCAGGGAGTTTGCATTGCAGACCCGGTGGGACCGATTCACTCATTTTGGTGGGCCTGATTGTTACAAAAAAGAAACGGTGAGTTTGCTATCCCATCTGGGTGAGACCGAGATCCCTAAGTGACTAGGGTTTGTGGCAGTGGCTATGTCAAATGAAACTCGGTGGCACCGGGTAGATCAAATCGGTGGGGCCGAATTTGACTTTTAGGTTTGGGACATATGTGGAAATGAGAAAGTGGTTGAGGGTTTTGGAGCATGTCACTAAGAAATGTGAGCAAGAAATCCATTAAGCAACACCTCATCCCCTTTTAATAGTATTGGCTTTCCTATGGACTCAATGTGATCTTGGATCACTTAAATAAAAAAGTAGAGTCTTGAGCTTGTTGCCAATATGTATCCTTTGCATTTTGAGGGGTCGACATCTCTAGTCCATGCCATGCTAACTATTGAAGTGTCTGAAATGATCATCTTGAAAGAGCATTAGTTCAATGAGCTATATGTTGTTAAGAATTACCAAAACCACCCAGGGATTAGTTGCACGATTCGGTCCCACCGAGTTTGGTAAGTTGTGTGTAACAGTTAGATTTTGTGTGGAGGCTATATATACCCCTCCACCCACTCTTCATTCATGGAGAGAGCCATCAGAACATGCCTACACTTCCAACATACATTTTCTGAGAGAGAACCACCTACACTTGTGTTGAGGTCAAGATATTCCATTCCTACCACATAAATCTTGATCTCTAGCCTTCCCCAAGTTGCTTTCCACTCAAATCTTCTTTCCACCAAATCCAAATCCTGTGAGAGAGAGTTGAGTGTTGGGGAGACTATCATTTGAAGTACAAGAGCAAGGAATTCATCATCAACACCCCATCTATTACCTTTTGGAGAGTGGTGTCTCCTAGATTTGTTAGGTGTCACTTGGGAGCCTCCATCAAGATTGTGGAGTTGAACCAAGGAGTTTGTAAGGGCAAGGAGATCGCCTACTTCGTGAAGATCTACCCGAGTAAGGCAAGTCCTTCGTGGGCGACGACCATGGTGGGATAGACAAGGTTGCTTCTTCGTGGACCCTTCATGGGTGGAGCCCTCCGTGGACTCGTGCAACCGTTACCCTTCATGGATTGAAGTCTCCATCAACGTGGATGTCTAATAGCACCACCTATCGAAACCACGGATAAAAACTCTCCGTGTCTCCAAATTGCGTTTGCACACTCCAATCCCATCTCTTTACATTCTTGCAATTTGCATGCTTTACTATCCGCTGCTCATATACTCTTGTCATGCTTGGTTGATATGTATTGTGAATGTTAAAACTTGTGCCAAAACTCCACTTCAACTTAAAGAGATTAAAAACTGCAACTTTTCTTACTTAGAGTCTATTCACCCCCCCTCTAGACACCTCTTCTCGATCCTTTCAGAGTGATATCTTCTCTCGGAGTGGTGGTCGGAGTCGGAACCGGATACCCGTTCACCAACATGAGCTTGATGTCTTCATTTTGTATAGCTCCTTGATGACTTGTCCTTCCTTTCTGAATCCTTGCTTCTTCGAGAGGTTCTTCATTCATAGCGATCATCTCTACCCCTTCTCTCTCTTGGAGGTGATTCTTCCCTTTTTCTTCTCCTTTTAGGTGAGTCTTCTCTTCTTTTGTAGGGAGCCGTACACTCATTGGAGTAGCATCCGGGTCTTCCACAATTGTAGCAATTTCGCTCACGACTAGAAGATCTTTTGTCATTGTAGGACCTTGACTTGGAACTTCTTTCCTTGCTTCTACTCTTGTAGAATTTGTTGAACTTCTTCACCATTAGGCTCAATTCATCATTGAAGGCTTGTTTCTCATTTGATTATGTAGGAGCATCACATGAGGCTTTATAAGCACTGCTAGACTTGTTGTGAAGCTCTTCTTTATCCTTGAGTGACATCTCATGAGCAACAATTCTTCCAATGACTTCCGTTGGCTTGAGATCTTTGTAATTTGGCATCATTTGGATCAAAGTGCACACAGTATCATATTTTCCATCCAAGGCTCTTAGGATCTTCTTGATGATGAATTTGTCGGTCATCTCTTCACTTCCTAAGCCGACAATCTCATTTGTGATGAGAGCAAGCCTAGAGTACATTTCAGCGACACCTTCACCATCCTTCATTTTGAACTTGTCAAGCTGACTTTGAAGCACATCCAACTTGGATTCCTTGACGGAGTCGGTACTTTGTGCATATCAATCAAAGTATCTCAAATTTCCTTTACATTCTCAAGACGGCTGATTTTGTTGGATTCTTTAGGGCACAATCCGTTGAAGAGAGTATCGTAGGCACTACAAAAAAAAATACACTTCCGTGATGATACGTGTTTGTCACAGTAGGCCGCGTTTTTTGTCATGCATGTACATCCATGACAATTTTATGACAGAATCAAGATAGTCATACCTGTGCTGTCGTAGAAGTGTTCCATGACATTACCAAAATTATCATCACGGAAGTGTCCACTTCCATGACGATAAATCGCGCGTCACAGAAGTGCTTTCGTCAAGGGTGACTGACATGTGGCATCCACTGTAACGGAACGCCGTTAAGTTGTCGGGTCGGGTTTTGGATCCGATAACCCGTTAACAGCCCCGACCAATGGGGATTTTCCACGTGTAAAATCATCATTGGCTGGAGCAAACACGTGTCGGCTCACCGTTGGGACAGATGTCATCCACTCATTGGACCGAAGGCGCCTATGATACGGCGACACGTGGCACGACCCAACAGAGGCCCATTCTTATGAAAAGGCCGACCCGTTTGACTTGGTCAAAAGGTGGCGGCCCGGCCCACGGAAAGCCTGTTAACGGCATGTTCGCATATAGCCCATTTACATCCCGCTAACCCAGGGCCCGTTACGACCTCTCCGAATTAGGCCCAGTAGCGTCATTTGGGCCGTCCAATATGATTCCAGCCTGTTTTAACTTCCGGCCCATGTGTGGCCCATGACTTCTTTCGGACCATATGAGGCCCTTTGTAACTCTTGGCCCATTAACGGTCCGTGGTGAAACTGGCCCGTAATGAACAGTGTATCACTTTATACCCATTAACGGCCCATTATTCTATTGGGCCGTTTCCAGCCCAAGTTATCTTTCGGCCTTCTCAGGGCCCATTGATTCTTGGGCTCATTTGCAGCATTCGGTTACATACGACCCGTTACTGTCATTTTCTGCTTGTGGGCCAAATTCAGCCCGTCATTACAGTTGGCCCGTTTGTGGACCGTTAATACGTTGGGCCATTTTCATGTCAAAAAAAATCCGTTGGGCTGTTTTCATAGAGTTATCAAATACGGCCTATTAACGGCCCGTTATGGTCCATGAATAGTACGACCTATGATTGGCGAAACGATGATACGCCCCGTAGAAGGCCCATGGATCCTACGGCCCATATGAGGCCCATGGATCGTACGTCCCATAGAAGGCCCATGGATTGTATGGCCCGTAGAAGGCGCATGGACCCTATAAACCGTAGAAGGCCCATGAATCCTAAGGCCAGTATAGAAGACCAATGGATCCTACGGCCCATATAGAAGGCCAATGGATCCTACGGCCGGAAGAAGGCCCATGAATCATACGGCCCGCAGGAGGCCCATGGTTACAACAGTCCGTGTGTTGCCATGATTATTTTGGCCAGTTACCAAAAATAGGCTATTGTGGCCACTAGAAAAACACAGAAAAAGAACTGCACTGACTACAAGCAAACAACTAAACAAGACAATAAGGAAATAAATAAGCAAGCAATTAACGCTAGCCTATTACCTTTATTACACATATTACATCCACTAGGCATCAAAGTTTGCCACCAGTGCAAATATAGGGAACAAAGTAGCATATTACATACACTGGTCGTCAAAATTGGCCACCAGTGCAAATAAACGCGGCAGCAAAACAAGAGGATAACTGAAACAACTTTAGAAGAGCTCAAGAAACGTTATCCTGGGTATCCACCATGCTGGCAATAAGCTTAGCAAGCTTATTAGCTTTGTCCTGTTTGGCGCTAAAATCCTCCAACGCTTGCTGTTGCACCAGAAAGTATGCATCTGAATGATCCAGGGACTTCCGTAGTCCTTCCGCTTCTTGTCGCAGCACAGCTGATCGATGTATTTCAGCTTGTAGTTGAGACTCAAGAAACCGAACTGATTCAGACAGTGAGTTTGAATAGCTTGTGCAAGCGATAGTGGCCAGTAACTCGAACACTAAACCAAGACATGACTTTGGGGTTGTCTTGCTGTCTTCAAGATAGTCTTCCTTAGCTGTTTTATAAGCTTTGTTGGAGACTAACAAGGATGTGTCACTATCCTAAACCTTATCTGCATTACTTCCTTTACCATTGCTTAATAAGGCACTCTTCCCCAATATTCTGTCAGCATTCTAAAAGAAGAAACAAGCAGACACATAACAAGTTTAGCATGTACTAGTATATGAAACTCATTTCGGTGAACCAGTTCATTAGTAAGGTGGACAGGATTAAACTACCAATTCTTTTATTGCCAAGTACTAGTACATAATAAAAGCATCAAACAAACATATCTATGTCCTATGGTCATTGCATTGTCTTGCCAAATCAAAATAGAGACACGGTTCAAATCATATTCGTTCAAGACAAAGCAGCAGTGAAAGAATACAAAGCGTGGGAAACTACACGACACAACAAGATTTCAGATGGGTACCACGGGTCTACATGTACAACAACACTATTGGCTCTGTTGTGATGCTAGTAATGTGCATGATATGAAAGTCAACTGTATACACAATTGAAATTGAAATCAACAGAGCTATTGATAAGAGCAAACCTATTAAAGAAACATGTGTGAACATACCTGCTGTGGCATTGGACTTTCGATTGGATCCTTCAATTTAAAAATAAGTTTGTATGAGTAAATACAGTGATATAAGAGCAAAGCAATCATAGTTAAAAAAGGCGCGCCTAGGCTCTAGGCGTTGGCAAAACGCATTGCGCATAACTACGCTTAATCTGTGCATAACTGCGCATAAGCATGCGCTTTGGTCAGTAAAGCGCAAGGCAGTGGGAAAACACACAATTAACACATAGTGCTTTTTTGAACTATGATAGCAATGGAATATTAAATTAGAACAGTTGTTCTTCAGGTTTAGGCACTTGTTCTACATGAACAGAGTACAGTAAGATGCAAGGATATAATACTTAAAAATAGAAAAGGAGCTCATAGGCCTTACCACATTCTTGGTTCGGGACCAGTACAGAACAAGGCGTTCCCAGTCATCGTCCAGTAGATGTGTCTCAGGAGAACACAAGGGAATTTGATGAGTTTCTTTGCCGGTGAAGTATGTTTTCTTCAGGTAATTCCGATACTGCCACCAAGCATTCTTGAAGATAGCAGAGGTATTAGCACAGGTTACCTCATCCTGAGTTTCCAAATCGGTCGTTCTCTATAGAGAAAAATGGGAAAATTTGCTATATTATAACCATCATGGAGGTAGGATGTATGGGACAAAGCAAAGTAATTGCCATGAATAACATTACTTACACATAACTCCTGGACAAACACCTGCAGCTGGCATTTTCCTTCATCTTCAGTATAATATTTCCAAGATGGGAAGATACACACATACGATTTAACAACATCGAATGCGATAACTGCTAAACTACGACTAGCTGGTTGTGCTTCCTCCACAGGAATAGGCGTACTAACTGGTGGAGTTGGGGTTCGACGTGGTAGTACTGGCCCTTTGGGCACTGGAGCTGCCTTACTAACTGCTCTTGTTTAGGAGCTCTGTGGTGGAGATGGTGCTGTGTCAACAGGAACTGGGTTACTATCTGCTGGGGTTGGGGTTAGATTGGGTGAAGCTGGTTCTCTGTCCATCGCAGTAGGGGTACAATCTGCGAGAGTTTGGGTTATGTGTGATAGGGCTGGTTCTTGTGCATGTACAACCGGGGTGCTATCTCCACCAAGAGGTAGCACTGTTTTATTTGAAGACTGTGTTTTTAGTCCGCTGGATACTGGCATCACCCGCTCCAATTCAAATGGCTGATAAACAGGAAACATAGTTGAATGTACAGACATTGTATGAGAGACAGATGCAATAGATAGTGTGGAAAAAAGGCATGAAATAGTTGACATGTATATTGTTTAACTAAAACGGATAGCATGACATAATTTCACATATATGATGTCTATCTAAACTGGATAGCATAACATAACATAATTCAAAGAAATGATGAATAACTAAACAGGATTGCATGCCATAATTCACCTACATGGTATCTAAGTAATCAGAATCGCATCATTTAATTCACATATGTGATTTATATGCTAAACAGAGGGCATTCGATATGATGTCTGAACTAAGAACATGGTGTTGAATATTGTGTATATGATGTCTAAACTATGCAATGCAAGACACCATATGCATGATATGAGCAGTATAACCGTGCCAAGTTTGAGCATACACCTCGGTGGGGGAATAGGACTGGTCATCTGTCTCTGAATCCATCTCTGAGGAGCTATCAGGACCCAACAAGAGATCTGCTTCGACATGTAGCACTGTCTGCTCTGAAGGCCTTGTTTTCAATCCAGATTTTTCCATCTCCCACCCAAATGGCTAATTCACAGGAAGAGTAGTTTAATGTACAAACATTGTCGACAAATGGAAATGTAATGAAGAAAAGGATGGGCAAGATATCATTCAAATATATGATGCCTGGTTAAACAGGATGGCATTACACATTTCACATATATTATGGCTGGCTAAAAGACATGAGACTGCACAATTCCCATATATGATATAGAAACTAAACAGGTGGCATCACAGGACATGTCTAAACTAAGCAGATGACATATATGATGTCAAAAGTAGGCACTGTGATACGTCTCCGACGTATCTATAATTTATGAAGCATTCATGCTATTATATTATCCGTTTTGGATGATTATGGGATTTACTAAGCACTTCTATATTATTTTTGGGACTAACCTATTAACCAGAGGCCCATCCCATATTGATGTTTTCTTGCCTATTTCAGTATTTTGAAGAAAAGGAATATCAAACGGAGTCCAAACGGAATGAAACCTTCGGAAAAGTTATTTTTGGAATAGAAGATCTCTCGGGAACTTGGAGTGCAAGCTAGGGAAGTATCGAGGAGGCCATGAGATAGGAGGGCGCCCGCCCCCCCTATAGGGAGCACCCCTGTCTCCTGGGCCCCTCGAGCACCCCCCGACCGACTTCTTTCACCTATATAATCCCATATACCCTAAAAACATCGGAGGAGAAGATAGATTGGGAGTTCCGCCGCCGCAAGCCTCTGTAGCCACCAAAAGTCAATCGGGACCCTATTTCGGCACCGTGCCGGAGGGGGGGATCCCTCAGCGGTGGCCATCTTCATCATCCCGGCGATCTCCATGACGAGGAGGGAGTAGTTCACCCTTGAGGCTGAGGGTATGTACCAGTAGCTATGTGTTTGATCTCTCTCTCTCTCTCTCTCTCGTGTTCTCTCTATGGCATGATCTTGATGTATCGTGAGCTTTGCTATTATAGTTGGATCTTATGATGTTTCTCCCCCTCTACTCTCTTGTAATGGATTGAGTTTTCCCTTTGAACTTATCTTATCGGATTGAGTCTTTAAGGATTTGAGAACACTTGATGTATGTCTTGCCGTGCTTATCTGTGGTGACAATGGGATATTCACGTGATCCACTTGATGTATGTTTTGGTGATCAACTTGCGGGTTCCGCCCATGAACCTATGCTTAGGGGTTGGCACACGTTTTCGTCTTGACTCTTCGGTAGAAACTTTGGGGCACTCTTTGAAGTACTTTGTGTTGGTTGAATAGATGAATCTGAGATTGTGTGATGCATATCGTATAATCATGCCCACGGATACTTGAGGTGACAATGGAGTATCTAGGTGACATTAGGGTTTTGGTTGATTTGTGTCTTAAGGTGTTATTCTAGTATGAACTCTATGATAGATTGAACGGAAAGAATAGCTTCATGTTATTTTACTACGGACTCTTGAATAGATAGATAAAAAAGGATAGCTTTGAGGTGGTTTCGTACCCTACCATAATCTCTTCGTTTGTTCTCCACTATTAGTGTCTTTGGAGTGACTCTTTGTTGCATGTTGAGGGATAGTTAAATGATCCAATTATGTTATTATTGTTGAGAGAACTTGCACTAGTGAAAGTATGAACCTTAGGCCTTGTTTCCCACCATTGCAACACTGTTTACGCTCACTTTTATCACTTGTTACCTTTCTGTTTTTATAATTTCAGATTACAAATACCTTTCTCTACCATCCATATTGCACTTGTATCACCATCTCTTCGCCGAACTAGTGCACCTATACAATTTACCATTGTATTGGGTGTGTTGGGGACACAAGAGACTCTTTTTATTTGGTTGCAGGGTTGTTTGAGAGAGACCATCTTCATCCTACGCCTCCCACGGATTGATAAGCCTTAGGTCATCCACTTGAGGGAAATTTGCTACTGTCCTACAAACCTCTGCACTTGGAGGCCCGACAACGTCTACAAGCAGAATGTTGTGTAGTAGACATCAAGCTCTTTTCTGGCGCCGTTGCCGGGGAGGTGAGTGCTTGAAGGTATATCTCTAGATCTTGCAATCGAATCTTTTTGTTTCTTGTTTTATCACTAGTTTAGTCTATAAAATAAAACTACAAAAAAATGGAATTGAGTTTGTCTCATACGCTTCATCTTTTTAATATCTTTCATGAGAATGATGGTAAGGAAAATTGTGCTCAAGTGCTACAAAAAAAATCTATAAAACGTTTGGCACTAAATCTTTAAATGATGAGCATGAATGCAATGTTGTTAGTATGAACTCTTTGAATATACATAGTACTAATGATGATTGCACTAGTTATGATGAAAATGTCTCTTATAAGCATGTCAACTTTTGTGGAGTGCATGTTTGCATGAACACACCAAATAGATAGATAGATATTGCAAGAAGCATAAGCATTTAGAAACTAAATTGTTGCAAGAAAAGTTAAATGTGAGTGCTGAAAATTTACATTTCCTTTGCCGTACTTGTGAACTATGCAATGAACATGGTCATTTACATCTCCGATGCAAATTATTTTATGATCCAATCGTGTCCAAAAATTGTGTTGATTTGATTTCCCTTGCACATTATAATGAACTTAGTTTGCTTTTGTGTTATGAAGAATTGAAACGTTTAACTAAGAATCTTCCAGAATTTGCCCTTGAGAAATTCCTTGATATTGATCTAGAGGAAATTTATATGTATTGTGCGGTGAATTGCATTGAAAATCCTTATATTGCCAATTACATAAAGAAAAGAAAGCAAATAGAAGATGATGATAATACTAATGAAAGGGAATAGACTTCCCAATCTCCTCCTATTATTTCTTATGATGAATCAGGTAACGAGGAGGAGCTTTCTATTCAACCAATCCCATCAATAAAGAAGGTTGAACCCACACATAATGTGAAGAAGAAAAGGAAGAGAAGGAGCAGCAAAGGTAAAAAGGTATCCCTATCAAATGATGTTGCTCCTCCTACTCATTGTGATGATGATAATTGCTATACTATTGGTGCTATCCATACTATTAATGATGAGCGTGATTATGATTATGATATGAAAAGGCCCAAGCTTGGGGAAGCTATGTTTGATGAGGATGACATATTTGAGAATATATTTGCTGCAATTAATGTTTGTCCCAAGCTCGGGGATGCTATGTTTAATGAAGATGATATTTTTAGCCTCCCAAGTTTTGATATGCAAAGTTGTTATGATGATAACATGCCTCTTACTTATGATTATATTGATGAAAGTGGGTTTGGAAGAGTGTCAACTTTAGGAAGTAGTGATCCCACTGTTTTGGAGGATGTTGAATCTTATTGTGATGAATATGAAAGTGGAGTTGGAAGAGTGTCAACTTTATTTAGTGATGATTCCACTATCTTGGAAGAGGTTTCAATCGATTATGATGAGAACAAAGTTGCTAGTTATGATGATTATTGTGATGAAACTTATGCTATAAAAAGTAGTGATGATTATATTTATAAAACTTGTCATGATTAAGATTACCCTTTTTTTCTGAACATTACTCTTTTAATGTGGAAATAATTTATAGTATTCAAGTCTCTTATGATACTCCCACCATTCCGAATGAGAAGAATTTTGCTTATGTGGAGAGTAGTAAATTTTCTATGCTTGTAGATCATGAAAAGAATGCTTTAGGTGCTGGTTATATTGTTGAATTCATTCATGATACTACTGAAAATTATTATGAGGGAGGAACATATGCTTGTAGAAATTGCAATAATATCAAGTTTCCTCTATGTGCTTAAAGTTTTAAAGTTATGCTTGTTTTACCTTCCTATGCTAGTTGATTATTGTTCCCATGAGTTGTTTGCTCACAAAATCCCTATGCATAGGAAGTGGGTTAGACTTAAATGTGCTAGTCATATTCTTCATGATGCTCTCTTTATGTTTCAATTCTTATCTTTTATGAGAGCATCATTGTCATCATCATGCCTAGCTAAAAAGGCATTAAAGAAAAGCGCTTGTTGGGAGGCAACCCAACTTTATTTTTGTTCCTTGATTTTTGTTCATGTTTAGTAATAAATAATTCATCTAGCCTCTGTTTAGATGTGATTTTATGTTTTAATTAGTGTTTGTGCCAAGTAGAGCCTTTGGGAAGACTTGGGTGAAGTCTTTGTGATCTTGCTGTAAAAAACAGAAACTTTAGCGCTCAAGAGATTAGCTGCCATCTTTTACTGGAGAGTGATTTTAGGTTGATTATTTTTTCATATGATTAATAGGCAAAGTTATCAGGTCCACCAATTTATTTCAGAATTTTTGGATTTACATAAGTATTCGAATGATACAGATTACTACAGATTGTTATGTTTTTGACAGATTCTGTTTTCTCTGTTTTGTTTGCTTATTTTGATGAATCTATGAGTAGTATCGGAGGGTATGAACCATAGAGAAGTTGGAATACAGTAGGTTTAACACCAATATGAATTTAGAATGAGTTCACAACAGTACCTAAATGGTGATTTATTTTCTTATACTAACGGAGCTTACGAGTTTTGTTTTGAGTTTTGTGTGGTTGAAGTTTTCAAGTTTTGGGTAAAGATTCGATGGACTATGGAATAAGGAGTGGAAAGAGCCTAAGCTTGTGGATGCCCATGGCACCCCAAGGTAATATTCAAGGACAACCAAGAGCCTAAGCTTGGGGATGCCCCGGAAGGCATCCCCTCTTTCATCTTCGTTCATCGGTAACTTTACTTGGAGCTATATTTTTATTCACCACCTGATATGTGTTTTGCTTGGAGCGTCATTTTCTTTTGTTAGTATTTGCTTGCTGTTATCTATAATAATGTTTTGCATCTTTATTTCCAATAAAAATTTCAAGGATAGCCTTTACCATGCTTATTTTGCAAGTATACATGTTGCTGTTTCAAAACAGAAAGTTTATCGCTGTTGCAAAAATTCCCTAGAAAAGTCAGAGAGTGATATAATGTTGAATCTTTTTGCATATTGAGCTCTGATAAATCTTATACAGCATAGTATTTTTCTTATAATTTTTAGAGTTAGGTAAGTATGATGAATCTTGCATTCTTTACAGACTATACTGTTTTGGCAGATTGCTGTTATGTTTGCATTGTTTGCCTATGCTTGCTTGTTTAATGATTCTATTTGAGGATAGGAGTATTAAATATGCAGATACATTTAGTATCCAATGTTGAATAATAATTTTAGCAATTTGTTACAGTAGAACATGATAAGGTTTTGCATTGTTTTATACTAACTTATCTCACGAGTTCTTGTTGAGTTTTATGTGGATGAAGTTTTTGAGAAATAGAGAAACCATGATATGAGAGGAATTAAGGAGACACAAAAGTTCAAGCTCGGGGATGCCCAAGGCACCCCAAGATAATATTCCAATAAGTCTCAAGCATATAAGCTTGGGGATGCCCCGGTAGGCATCCCACCTTTCTTCTTCAACAACTATCAGTTAGTATCGGTTGAACCTAAGTTTTTGCTTCTTCACATGAGTTGTGCTATCCTTGCAATGTCTTTTGTTTTGCTTTGATTTCTGTATGAATACAATACCAAGATCTGAAATTCTTAAATAAGAGAAAGTCTTCACATATTTACATAATTATTTAGCTACTCATTGATCTTCACTTATATCTTGTTGGAGTAGTTTGTCATTTACTCCTGTGCTTCACTTATATCCTATGAGTAAATGGTTTAATGAGTTGAATGTCATAAATCTGAAATCATATATGTATCATTTGCTTATCCCATGGGGAGTAATGACTTCACATCTAAGAAGTAGAGGTTGTAAATTTATTAAAGGTTAGCAAGCATTGTATTGGTCATTTGAACAATTCATGAAAGAATATTGAAGGAAGAGAGATTTTACATATAAATATACTATCTTAGACATCTTTTATAATTGTGAGCACTCATTAAGTATGACATGCTAAAGAGTTGATGTTGGACAAGCAAGACAACATAATGGGTTATGTTTTCTCACATCTCAGTTAAAGTATATTGTCATGGATCATTCAAACATGTTGAGCTTGCCTTTCCCCCTCATGCTAGCCAAAATTCCTTGCACCAAGTAGAGATACTACTTGTGCTTCCAAATATCCCTTAAACTAGTTTTGCCATGAGAGTCCACCATACCTACCTATGGATTGATTAAGATCCTTCAAGTAAGTTGTCATCGGTGCATGCAATAAAAATTGCTCTCTAAATATGTATGATCTATTAGTGTGAAGAAAATAAGCTTTATACGATCTTGTTATGGAAGCAATAAAAGTGACGGACTACATAATAAAGGTCCATATACAAGTGGCAATATAAAGTGAGGTTCCTTGCATTAAGATTTTGTGCATCCAACCATAAAAGCGCATGACAACCTCTGCTTCCCTCTGTGAAGGGCCTATCTTTTACTTTATGTCTTTTACTTTATGCAAGAGTCAAGGTGATCTTCACCTTTCCCTTTTTCATTTTATCCTTTGGCAAGCACCTCGTGTTGGAAAGATCCTGATATATATATATATATATATATATATATATATATATCCAATTGGATGTAAGTTAGCATGAACTATTATTGTTGACATCACCCAAAGGTGAATACGTTGGGAGGCAACATTATAAGCCCCTATCTTTCTCAGTGTCTGATTAAAACTTCATAACCACAAGTATTGCGTGAGTGTTAGCAATTGTAGAAGACTATATGATAGTTGAGTATGTGGAGTTTGCTAAATTAAAGCTCTGACATAGACCCTTCCTGAAAATAAGATGAATTGCAATTATTTGATGACTAAGAATGAAGTTTGCTAGTTTTCAAGAAAGTTTATGATCTATGCTTTAACATGTGAATAGCTTGTTACTTGATCGTGAGAAGTTTTATGAGATGAACTACTGTTATGACATATAAACATGCTAGAAAAGGTGATTGAAATTATCATTGATCAAACTTGTGCACCTGCTAGCATTCAAACTTCATAAATTCTTTCTTTTATCATTTACCTACTCAAGGACGAGTAGGAATTAAGCTTGGGGATTGTCGGTGTCAAAACCGGCGGATCTCGGGTAGGGGGTCCCGAACTGTGCGTCTAGGCAAATGGTAACATGAGACAAGGGACACGATGTTTTTACCCAGGTTCGGGCCCTCTCGATGGAGGTAAAACCCTACTCCTGCTTGATTAATATTGATGATATGGGTAGTACAAGAGTTGATCTACCACGAGATCAGAGAGGCTAAACCCTAGAAGCTAGCCTATGGTATGATTGTTGTATATATCTATCGAATAGCCTGGCCTCGGTTTATATAATGCACCAGAGGCCTAGGATAACAAGAGTCCTAGCCGAATACGCCAGTGGGGGAGGAGTCCTTGTCTTGATCGCCAAGTCTTGCGGAATCTTCCTGGTATGCGGCAGCTGTCCGTACTGGCCCATGAGTATACGGCCATGGGGGTCCTCGGCCCAATCTAACAGATCGGGAGATGACATGGTGAGTACCCCCTAGTCCAGGACACCGTCAGTAGCCCCCTGAACCGGTCTTCAAGTTTAGGGACGCTCCTTGATTCTTCCGAACCGTTCCTCATCTTCAGTCGTCGGTCTTGAAAACTGGTTCAACAAATCTTCTCATCTTCAATCTTGAGGATCGCCGAAATGCATTCGACGAGTTTACATGTCGGGTATCCGAGGAGCCCCTTTAAGTTTCCGGCCTTTATCAATGCCTTGTTATTTTTATGCCACACCTCGGGTTTGAAGTTGTTCCCGGGCGGCAGTGTCCTCTTGCGTCCGAGCTCCAACGCCGGATTGCATTCGAGGTATCTTTTGCAGCCAAGCACCAACGTCGGACTGCTTCCGAGCTCCAACGCCGGAATGTATCCAAGCTCTAACGCCGGACTGTGTCCAAGCTCCAACGCCGGACAGTATCTGAGCTCCAACGCCGGACTATATCCGAGATGTCATAGATCATCTGGGTTCAAAAAAGTTTAAGGAGTTTGGCCGAGCTTAATGCCGGGAATGCCCTTTAAGGAGCCAGCCACTTGCTTCCGAGCTATATGCCGAACTGCTTCCGAGGTGGTTAAGCACCTCGGTCATGGGCTGATTTTTGGTCAATGTTTTTATTGATGCAATTTATTCTCTGAAGAGATATATAGCCAGTAGCCCTCAAGGTGTGTATCGGTCTAAAACCCGAGATGCACATGAAGGATGACATAAGACCGCTGATCCCCGTAGCCGCTGAGACTCAGGTTGATTTGCAAAATCGGTCTTAGGATCAAGTCCTAGCTCGGCAGAATACTTTGGGACACAAAAAGCGGCGTGCTCAGTCCTCAAGACTCAGGTTGGGTGCGGCCGACCAACCTGAGGATCAAAATTTCCTCGGAGACTGTATTACACTTAAATTTTTCTGCATTGGACAGGCAATGCAGTAGCCCCCGAGACACTGGTCGGGTGGCAACACCAGATCAGGGGATCGATGTGCCCCTTTAATATTTGTAAATAATAAGCCCGAAGCCCAGTAGCCCTCGAGCCTTAATGCGGGCACGGGTGGCCGAATTAAGGATTGATATCCATAGTAAAATCACAAATTATGTGTAATGACTCTATGTATCCAAGTACTTTACGTCATTAATGCTTGGATCCGCATTGTACACAACTTTGTTGACCGACCATCGGCTTCCACCTCGTCGGCCAATAGTCGAGGAGTGTTTGTCCTACTTTATAAAGCCTTTATGAGGGCAAAGATTTACAACAAACAAGGCAATCTGGCCATACGGTTTTATAAACAAAGGTATGCAGAGAGATATGTTATATTACTGTTTAATAGAAGAAATGTCTTCCAAAGGAAATAGTCCCGCTATCGGTTCCTTTCTTTGGGTTGTCATGCTAAGCATGATCATGAGACCTCAGCTCCAATGTAAGAGCAAAATATTGAGGATTTAGTTTGGGAGGCTAGTTACTAGCCCCCGGTAGTGTTCGGCGACAGTTGAGGTCAAGTCGTAAACACTTCGGCTAATGTAATGAATGGCCCATCATTTAACACAGTCATCGGATCGCTGACCAGTTTTATGCTTATTGTGACAGTCAGTTTTTGGCTTTCTCCACTAAGGTGCTTAACCATGTGAGCTGGAAGCACCATCGCAGTGGTTCTCCCTTTGCACACCTAGCCGAACAAAGCGGAATGTAGGGGGCAAGCGCAGGAGCTGGGCAACCCAACTATTGACCGAAGACACAATTCGAAACCGATGCATATAGAGCAATATCCGAGAATGTTTTTGCCGAATCTCTAAAGGTGTCCGGCGTTGCACTGCGAGACTTGTGCTGAAAACACACAATAGTTTAAAAGTGCCATGGGCTTGAAAAGCCAAAAAACTTATTCAAAAGGTTAATGTCCGAACTAGATCAAGTGTTCGGTGCCAATCCAAAAATTGGACTTTAGAAAAAAAGGTGCTTCTGCCGTGCTTTAACATGACACATCCTATCTCAAAACTTCAAGCGGGTCAGCCTACGGCTTCAACCTCCTATCCCGAAGGCGGAGTACTTCTTACTAGGCTAGTTTAGCAAACTAAACTCTAGCGGCTTTGAGAGAGAAATTAGGCTCCCCGGCTAGTGACCGCACACTTGTGTCGAAAAAAGGAGTGATAAATAATAATAAAAACTTTGCAACGACTAAGAAGAAAAACACTTATTATAAAACGGCTCAAATAAGCATAAGAGCCTCCAAGTGACTTGGGTAAAAGAATGATTGTATGTACCGAAGTACTTGTATCATATCTATGTTCACCCGAACTTTATACGCGTCTTAACCGACCATTGGCTTGTCCCTCTTCGGCAAGGGCCGAAAAGTGTTATGTACTCCACCTGTCGAGAATATCGACGGTGTTTCCGATAACTAGGCAATCAGGCCATAAGGATGTAACAGACAAAGCGCGCTCAGGGAACTTATGCTATATTACTAACAAAGTGTAAGAAGCATCTTCGAAGAAAATAGTACCCCCACCGATACCTTTCTTCGGTGCTCATTGTTATTATGAGACTTTGTGCAATAGATTTTTTGTACTCATGAGTTCCGTTGTGTGCCGACCATCATTCAAAACTATAAGAGCGCTAGCTTTCGGCTTCACCCAGTCTGAGGTCCGGCTCGGATGACCCGATCATGACAATCGCAGAGGTGCTCCCTTTACTCCCTAGCCAAACAATCGGGAACGTAGGGGTAAACACAGGAGCGAGGCAACCCAGCTTGCAAATCGCTTAAGTCAATATGGTGCATATTGTGGCGTAATACACAAACAAGGAACGAAGCCGTACAAGTATAATCATATGCAAGAGAAAAAGCTTCATGAAGGAAGCCCCCAAATGAATTGGGTATTTGAATTTGCGCGTCACAAACAAAGTTTGGACGAGGAAATTTTTACAAGCAACTTTTTCCCAACAAAGTATAATGCTTGGTCGAGCCGAACACAAGTTAAAAATTTAAAACTTTGAGCCTGAAGGCAACTTAGCTGGTTAATATGTTCGGTATTGATGACGCAGTCCGAGCTTGATGCGGGACAAGGTTCCATCCCCCCAAGCCGGTCTCGAGGTGGCGGAGCAAAGAGCTCGGCACTCCGAAGTAGTGACATAGCACGGTCAATGCAGGACGACAGGGTGATGCCGAAGTCCCCGGCATGGGGTAATGAAGTGTTGACGAAGCCCCCCGTCCAGCCGAGGTGACACCAAAGGATATAGTCCGGCAGGATCATTTTCCTGTGCACAAAAAATAGTGCAAACCGGAGATAATAGTAATAATAATAAAAAAAATTCGTTGCATAACAAATAATTTATGCAAAGTGAGTAATAAAAGAAATATGGCCTGGCGCCGAAGTCAATGTCGATGCAGGGTGGCGGCGTGATGCGGTAAAGGCATGGCAAGGCCTGAATTCACAGGTCGGTTCGAGTTCCGGATGCGGCGTTCGCCGGACTATGTATGGAAACTGACCGAACCACCATGCGACCGCCGTTAATGCGGCCACCATTTGATAGACCTGCGTACATATGATGGACAGACCAGAGTAATAATTCGTTGGAAAAAATGAACCCAAACAAGCAAAAAATACTAGGATTAATAGCACCTGGCTTATTTGTTGTAGCAATCCGAAGAAAGGTGATTCCCAAAATTGGGACTCGATCCGCACACCTATCGCCTGATGGGCGATAAAGCAACGGCATGACGGTGCTGGCAAAGGTTGGCTCGCCGAGGCAAAGCCCTCGGTCCAGCTAACGTGATGAAGCTGGTCAGCTGGTGATGCCGAATTCTCTGAAGTAAGTTAATGAAGAGATGGCGAAGTCCTTGGTTTAGCCGAGGTGACGGAGCAGGTCGATAAGGAGACGTTGCAGCTGCCGTGTCAGCTGAGGTGTTGAAGTAGTTCGGCGTGATGGACATCGGCTTGATGAAGCAACAGTTCGGCCATGCCGATGCAGGTCGTAGCTCGTGATGTGATCAATGCTGGCTTGATGAAGTGACCGTGCGGCGATGCCGGTGTGCCCGCTCTGTGTAATCTGTGGGGCGGAGATGTTGGTGACGATTTATCCTTCGCGATGTCAAACTATTGTTCGGCTGGCCGAGATGATGATCCGAAGAAATTGAGCTCGGCTCAACAGAGCGATGACGTGTCTACCGCAGGTCGGCCGCTGTGGAGTGATGTTGTCGGGCTGGCTTGACACCGGCGCGACGGTGAAGTTCGTATTGTAAGAATACTTTTAACAATAGTGGGATGTGTTTGGGAATAAAACACAATACCCCATACGAAAACGTCCTTCAAAAAGGATGTCCGAAATCCCGTTCGTAAAGATGAACTTGGGTCGGATTCGTTCTCGCGCAGAAAACAGATCCGAAAAGTGATGCACTAATCGGAAGGTTCCTGGAGTTCGGACGGTCGGATCGAGCTGACTTTTTGGCAGGTGGTAGATATGGGAATTCCGCAACCGATCAACGGTTGGATCTTCCAAAGGACGTCCGAGCTAGATGCTGGACACCCCGCTCCAAACTCGTCCGGATTCTCGTCCAGATTCAACATGGCTCCGGTATATCGAAGATTGCCGGAGATTCCTCCATCGGAACTCGACGGAATTTTTTAGGTTTGTTGTCGATTCAATTCCGCACTATTCCACCGAAGCAATCGTCGAACCGACGCTCGACGAGGCAGTGACGGAGGACACAAGTTCGCTGTCCAGAAAAACAGCACGGTCGCCCAAGGGCAATGTTGACGTCGAGCCCCCGAGCTCCCTCGATGATTCCTCCATGATCTTGATAGAGATCAGAGTTGATGTTGATGAAGGCCCTCATCCGAACATGATGGTCGGAGGCAGGGCGTAGTCCTTGGTCGAACCAAGGTGACCAGTTGAGCTGGTGACGAAGATGCCGAAGTCGCAGTTGATTTGCAGGCGAGCCATCGACCCTTTGTCAAACACACAACGGAACTCTCAATGAAAGCACCAATGTCGGTGTCAAAACCGGCGGATCTCGGGTAGGGGGTCCCGAACTGTGCGTCTAGGCGGATAGTAACGGAGACAAGGGACACGATGTTTTTACCCAGGTTCGGGCCCTCTCGATGGAGGTAAAACCCTACTCCTCCTTGATTAATATTGAGGATATGGGTAGTACAAGAGTTGATCTACCACGAGGTCAGAGAGGCTAAACCCTAGAAGCTAGCCTATGGTATGATTGTTGTATATATATCTATCGACTAGCCTGGCCTCGGTTTATATAATGCACCAGAGGCCTAGGATAACAAGAGTCCTAGCCGAATACGCCGGTGGGGGAGGAGTCCTTGTCTTGATCGCCAAGTCTTGCGGAATCTTCCTGGTATGCGGCAGCTGTCTGGACTGGCCCATGAGTATACGGCCATGGGGGTCCTCGGCCCAATCTAACAGATCGGGAGATGACGTGGTGAGTACCCCCTAGTCTAGGACACCGTCAGGGATGCTGATACGTCTCCAACGTATCTATAATTTATGAAGCATTCATGCTATTATATTATCTATTTTGGATGATTATGGGCTTTACTAAGCACTTTTATATTATTTTTGGGACTAACCTATTAACCGGAGGCCCAACCCATATTGCTGTTTTCTTGCCTATTTTAGTATTTCGAAGAAAAGGAATATCAAACGGAGTCCAAACGGAATGAAACCTTTGGAAAAGTTATTTTTGGAACAGAAGATCTCCCAGAAACTTGGAGTGCAAGCCAGGGAAGCGTCGAGGAGGCCACGATATAGGAGCCCCCCCCTATAGGGCGCGCCCCTGTCTCCTGGGCCCCTCGAGCACCCCCCGACCGACTTCTTTCACCTATATAATTCCATATACCCTAAAAACATCAGAGGAGAAGATAGATTGGGAGTTCCGCCGCCGCAAGCCTCTGTAGCCACCAAAAGTCAATCGGGACCCTGTTTCGGCACCCTGCCGGAGGGGGGATCCCTCAGCGGTGGCCATCTTCATCATCCTGGTGATCTCCATGATGAGGAGGGAGTAGTTCACCCTCGAGGCTGAGGGTATGTACCAGTAGCTATGTGTTTGATCTCTCTCTCTCTCTCTCTCGTGTTCTCTCTATGGCACGATCTTGTTGTATCGCGAGCTTTACTATTATAGTTGGATCTTATGATGTTTCTCCCCCTCTACTCTCTTGTAATGGATTGAGTTTTCCCTTTGAAGTTATCTTATCGGATTGAGTCTTTAAGGATTTTAGAACACTTGATGTATGTCTTGCCGTGCTTATCTGTGGTGACAATGGGATATTCACGTGATCCACTTGATGTATGTTTTGGTGATCAACTTGGGGGTTCCGCCCATGAACCTATGCATAGGGGTTGGCACACATTTTCGTCTTGACTCTCCGATAGAAACTTTGGGGCACTCTTTGAAGTACTTTGTGTTGGTTGAATAGATGAATCTGAGATTGTGTGATGCATATCGTATAATCATGCCCACGTATACTTGAGGTGACAATGGAGTATCTAGGTGACATTAGGGTTTTGGTTGATTTGTGTCTTAAGGTGTTATTCTAGTATGAACTCTATGATAGATTGAACGGAAAGAATAGCTTCATGTTATTTTACTACGGACTCTTGAATAGATAGATCAAAAAGGATAGCTTTGAGGTGGTTTCGTACCCTACCATAATCTCTTCGTTTGTTCTCCACTATTAGTGTCTTTGGAGTGACTCTTTGTTGCATGTTGAGGGATAGTTATATGATCTAATTATATTATTATTGTTGAGAGAACTTGCACCAGTGAAAGTATGAACCTTAGGCCTTGTTTCCCACCATTGCAACACCATTTACGCTCACTTTTATCACTTGTTACCTTGTTGTTTTTATAATTTCAGATTACAAATACCTTTATCTACCATCCATATTGCACTTGTATCACCATCTCTTCGCCGAACTAGTGCACCTATACAATTTACCGTTGTATTGGGTGTGTTGGGGACACAAGAGACTCTTTGTTATTTGGTTGCAGGGTTGTTTGAGAGAGACCATCTTCATCCTACGCCTCCCACGGATTGATAAACCTTAGGCCATCCACTTGAGAGAAATTTGCTACTGTCCTACAAACCTCTGCACTTGGAGGCCCAACAACGTCTACAAGAAGAAGGATGTGTAGTAGACATCACACATCAAGGCAACATATGCATGATATGACTAACATCATCATGCCAAGGTAGAGCAAACACCTTGGGGGGTAAATAGGAGTGGTCAGCGGCGTCTGAATCCGCCTCAAAACAGATATCTTCCTCTGGATTACAATCTGGAGAGGGGTGGGGAGGGTTTGCCATTGAACCCACCATGGAGCGATGTCTGCATGACATTGTATTGCCGCACAAAACTCTTCTCTTTTTATCTACATGTTCAGCATGACTGTGTACAATATCTGACATGCATACGAAAAAAATATGGTGAGATTATGTAAGGAGAGCATGCAGAAATTTAGAGTGATGGTAACAACCAGTGGATGGATCCAAAAATAATGATAGCAGGCCGATGATTGCTTTAAATTAATAAAAAGACAAATGATGATTGCTTTACTATTTGTTTCCCACCTAAGATGAACAACATAGGCATACCCTAGATGAACCAGATATTAGACAGACATACTATTCATTGCTGCCTCGATATGTGCCCCACAACTAATTTAGAACTCAAGTTTGAACATTAATTTGGACCTGACTTGGGAGTCCAAGAGCTGAACAGGACAATAAAGTAGCAGGTAAGTTTAAGCAATGCATAACATAAGCAGAAACAAAAGAGTGCAACCTCTCTTGTGGACCCGTGTACTCCTCAGGTTCATCTGCTGAGTCAATGATGGTGATGCCATTGCGGTGGGTGCCGGCAGCAGGGAAGGAGATCTGAGGCGGCGAAAGACGGTCAGGAGTCGTGATGTCTGGTTTGGTGGATGCTTCTGTCGATGGAGCAGCTCAGGTGAGGTGGAAGACGTCGCGGCAGGAGCAGGACAAACCACACAAAGTTCCCTTCGACACGTACCTGTAACTGAAGTAATTCTGTAAGGGCTCATTTGGCTTGCATGATTCTTAAAACGCAGGGATAGGAAAAACACTGGAATAGGATAGGAAAATGCACATGGTAAACAGAGCATTTGTAAACACAGGATTTCTGTCAACTTGGGTGTTTGGTTTACAGGAATTGGAAGAGCAGAGGAATGCAAAGAAACATGGCCAAAATAAAGTGAAACCATATGAAAGCATGTACAGTTAGAATGTTATTCTGGCACTAATGCACTTGGTCTTGTTTTCATGCATATGATTTTGAAAAGTAGGTCTAGGTGGATGTTTTGCTTCATTCCTTTCAACAAAATGCATGGATAATTGAATAGTAGAGTGCCATTGGAAAATTACCTATTGCTATGTTTTTCCGTTGAACCAAAATAGCCCTAATGGATCGAAGTGAATGTATAGTAATAAGTGATGCAACAAGTGTACAACCTCTTTGCCGTTGCCGTGTCGACCTCATCATCATTGGGTTGGTCGCTGAAGCAGTTGAGGCAGAGGTGGCTGTCGGAGGTGTGGAGGAAGATCTTAGGAATCTGTAGACGGCGTCCAGGGCACTGCTCTGTTGTGATGGATCGTTCTGTCGTTGGAGCAGCCCCGGTGAGCCGTAAGACGTCAAGGCTGAAGCAACACAAGACATGCATCGTCAATCTCAAGTGGGATTCTAATAGCATCTCCAATAGATGATGTAAAATGGATGTAAAATTTACATCATCAAAAACCACCTGACTACAACAGATGAGGTAAAAACTGTTGACTCTAAACTTAACTGTCAAAACTGAAATTTACTGTGGAATCTGAATGCTATTGTCGAAACTGAACACAATGGTAGCAGAGAGGCACTTGCCATGTAGTTTAGGGAGGGCCTACAGTTATCTTCAACCTGCACCCCCCTGAGCCACCAGCCACCACCGGCCGAACTGTCGGCCCCAGCGCTGCCTCGCCGCCCTGAAACAACTCCCCACCGTTGCCCCGGCCAGCCCTCTAGGCCCCCCGCCCCCACCCTGAACCCTAAGATAGATAGTGGGGTACCTCTCCGGCGAGCCCCCGTCCCCGCTGCGAGTGGTTCTTCCTTAACTCTGGCGAGCCCCCCCCAACCCCTGAAAATCGACTGACCCAAAAGTCGATTCAGTCGACTGAAGTGTGGCTAAATCAGAGCAGAGCAGTAGCACGAGTGAGGGGGAGAGCAGCAGCAGCAGCTAGGCGAACGAGCGATCGAGCGAGAGCCGGAGCAGCAGCAGCAGATCCAGCTAGTATGGCCGCCGCCGCCAAAGGGGCCTCGCACTAGGGGAGAGCCGTCGTGGAGATGCGCGGCACCGACTTCAAGGTAGCCGCTCCATGGGGGTGTGGGATGGAGCACCATCATCGCCGGGAGGTCGAGTTAATGAGAAGGTGCGATGCGATGAGTGTACAACCTCTTTGGTGGCGCCGAGTAGGCCTCGGCTTCGTCCGAGGAGTCGGTGAGGATGTTGCGGTTTCGATGGAGCAGGTTAAGGCGGCGCTGTGGGGATGGAGCAGCCGCGATAGACGATGCGATCGTCAGAGCAGCTCCTTGGAGGTGGAGGACGGGGCGGCTAAACCGGCGGGATGACGAATCCTCATCCGGGGAGGTGGACAAGGTATGTCGAGCTGTTGCGGTGGACGACGTCGTCGGGGAAGAGGCTTCGGCTGGGCAGTGGTGAGGTGGCGGACGGAGGAGGGTGGGGTTTCACGGCTGGAGCGGAGAGGTTATGGCGGCCTGGGATTTCGAATGGCGAAAAGGGGGCGATGGGCGGGGGTGAAGCATGACTTAGGGACGCGCTTGTCCAAAATGTAGGGTCTGTTACAAAAGTACCCCCCACCAATTTGAACTAGCGGCCCTTTCGGCTCAGGGTTAGAAGGGGGATTTCGTGTGTCAGGATTTGGCAGCTGGAGGGAGTTTTCGCGCGCGTTGTAATTTCGGGATAGCAAGGCGTGGTTTGTGAAGGGACCAGTTTTCGGAGCACGATATCTGAATTTTCGGGATATAACAAGACGCGGGTTGAATTTTAGGGACAAGCCTAACGTGTAGTAATATTGTACTTGTACGTACCAAATCAATTCGCACTTCCCTCAACCAAAAAGAAAACAAAAAAAAATAAAACTATTCACACCACACAAAGGGAGAGTCTTGCCCCGTTTACTATACAAATGCTATTCAAAGCTACTCCCTCCGTCCATCTATATAGAGCCTAATGCGTTTTTCATGCTAACTTTGACCAAATATTAGAGCAATAATATATGACATGCAACTTACACAAATCACACTGTTAAATTCATTTGTGAAAGGTTCTTTCAATGATATAATTTTCACATTGTGCATGTCATGTACTATTAATCTTGTCAATAATCAAAGGCGGTCTTAAAAATCTCATTATGCCCTATATAGATGGAAGGAGGGAGTATGAATCCATGTTATGTCTGATTAATTTTTTTCGCTTGCTGTATAATGCATGTAACCTACTCATACCAACATTTTAGTGCATTCCAAATGTCTATACTACCGCTGCAATTCGAACTAAATTTGAATTCGTTTCTCTATTTCAATAAGAATCTACAATCATGATTGTTGCCAACTTCAACCATCATTCATCTATTACCTTAATAACAGACCACATGATTACTATAGAGATAGATATGAACTATGTGTACTACATTAACTTGAATTCTATTTTTTGAATACACTTGATGTTGATTCCAAATAATAGTACATTTGATGTACTAACTATATATTCATAATCTAAACCATGTTCCATATGTACACCGTGTTTATCACACAAAGTATAGTGCCCCGCCCCCTACATTATGACAAGTATTTAGACTTGAGCTGCAAAAGCCACACATTAGCCCAAATTATAATCAATGTTCTATGTATTATACGTAGTACTAGCAAGATGCCCATGCGTTCCACAGAACATCAACATGATCAAGGGGCCTAATTTGCAAATATGGAGAGGGGTGTGGGTATCTTTTTTCAAACTTGCCATAGTTTCCTTCCTATCGGCCAAATATAAATCGGACGACCTATATTGCAGGATGGCAGGCACACCATCATCAACAACTCCGTTTTTTTATAAGAGTAGAGATAAAACATATTATATATAGTATAACATGTTCATAACCACACCATGTGTATCACTGTTATATATATTCACACACGTGTCGGTTTAAAACACTATGATAAATTCTTCAAATATCCGAATTCGCTTTTTATAATGAACTATATATGATCTCTATTCGTCTTTTACACCCACACAACCCTCTTATCTTTGTAGCTAGCAGTAACTTTCTCTCGTGCATGCACACGCCCGCATCCCTCTCACCCTCCCTCAGCATTCTCTAGCTCCATCACGTAAATTCGTCTTTTTACTTTAGGTCGTTCACCCACGGTGTGTGTAGGCCCCGCAGCTCCTTCTTTATGGCACACATCGATCGATATGCCTCTCTAGCCAGGTGTGCCTAGCACGAACACAAGCTTCCCCTCTTCTCTTGTCACTGTCGTTGTCAAAACTGGCGGATCTCGGGTAGGGGGTCCCGAACTGTTCTAAGGCTAATGGTAATAGGAGACTGGGGACACGATGTTTACCCAGGTTCGGGCCCTCTCGATGGAGGTAATACCCTACTTCCTGCTTGATTGATCTTGATGATATGAGTATTACAAGAGTTGATCTACCACGAGATCAGAGAGGCTAAACCCTAGAAGCTAGCCTATGGTATGATTGTTGTCTTGTCCTATGGACTAAACCCTCCGATTTATATAGACACCGGAGGGAGCTAGGGTTACACAGAGTCGGTTACAGAGAAGGAGATCTCCATCCGAATCGCTAGGCTTACCTTCCACGCCAAGGAGAGTCCCATCCGGACATGGGACAAAGTCTTCAATCTGGTATCTTCATAGTCCAATAGTCCGGCCAAAGTACATAGTCCGGCTGTCCAGATACCCCCTTATCCAGGACTCCCTTAGTAGCCCGTGAACCAGGCTTCAATGACGATGAGTCCGGCATGCAGATTGTCTTCGACATTGCAAGGCGGGTTCCATCTCAGAATACCCCAAAGTAATCTTCGAACACTTAAATCGTGTCCGGTCTTTGCAAGATAAATTTCGCATACCACCATAGAGAGAATAATATACCACAAATTCAACCTGCTGATTGCTCTTCGCGGCATGACATCACGCCACAACCCAGTCATTATTCGAACCGTTTTTTACAACCAGCTACCGCACATATTGCGAGGCAGTTTCTTTGGCACGTCTTGTCAAAGCAGAGATCATGTCCCCCTATCACGGGATCTTCATCAATACGGGTATGGGTAACCCAACCAGCACCATTAACCGAGGCAATTGGAAAATAAGAAATTTTGAGAGGCAAGTGGGGAGGCGCACATTCTTTCACCGTCTTTATAAAGGGATAAGGATCCCCCATTTTTATCCACGCCTTCTTCCTCCTTTGCTCATCCGTTCTCGCACTCTCAAGCCCTAGTGCCCAAGTTCTCACCTTCTCCGTAGGACCATTCACAGTATGTCCGGAGCGGGAGGCAAGTGGATGGCCTCCTCCGTCACGGAGGAGGATATTACCAAGCTTCGGGCGGCCGGATACCTGGCCGAAAACATCACACACATGCTTCTAGCGGAGGGACAGATCATCCCTACCCCAAAGTCTCGAGAGAGAGTAGTATTCCTCCCTCATTTCATCCGCGGACTAGGATTTCCACTCCACCCGTTCGACCGCGGGCTCATGTATTACTATGGGCTAGATTTCCATGATCTAGCCCCAAATTTCGTCCTCAACATCTCGGCGTTCATCGTCGTGTGCGAGGCCTTCCTCCGCATCAGGCCCCACTTCGGCCTGTGGCTGAAGATCTTCTGCGTGAAGCCGAAGATCGTTAGCAGCCAACAGGTGGAGTGCGGAGGCGCCATGGTGGGCAAAATGCCTAATGCTACATGGCTTGATGGCTCCTTTGTGGAGACCGTGAAAGGGTGGCAATCAGGGTGGTTCTACATCACCGAGCCGCGCGACGCCAATTGGGTGGCGGCCCCCAAATTCCGATCTGGAATCCCCATGCGGCTCACCTCTTGGGAGAAGAAGGGCCTAGCCTGGGGCGAACCTGTGGAGCTGATCGAACTCGAGACCTGCATCAAAAGTATGAGGGACAAGAACATCAAGCTTGTCAACGTGGTCCAGGTCATGCTCGTCCGCCGGATTCTCCCGTGTCAAAGACGGGCTTTCAATATGTGGGAGTTTGATCCGGCCGAACACCAGACGCTGCATGAGCTTTTCCACACGACACATAAGGACGTCTGGAAGGTGCTGTTCAAGACCGGCGAAGCTCCTCCTCCCATTTCCGAGGACCGCGGGCTTAGTGCAAAGCGCCTCGCCAATTCGGTAAGTCCTCTAACCATCGAAAGATATACCTGTCCCAGCATATTTGCGGGAGGATTTTAAGTCACCATGCTAACTAAACAGGATTACATGAAGATGGCGGAGCAGATCGACTGTCCGGCTCCGCTGCCCGAAGACCCAGCGACCGCACTCCTAACGGAGATGCTGGCTCCGGTGCCTTACAAGATGCCGGAGAAGAAGGCCGAAAAGAAAGCCACGTGGACTAGGAAAGGGCTCAGGCGTGAGGTTGCATAGGATGCCTCGCCTGAAGACAATGAGGCGTACTCCCACGAAGGGGGGGGAAGAAAAAAAAAGAAGAAGAAGGCCGCCCCATCCGGGGAGGCCGAAGGGTCCAAGAGGGCGGCCGCGGGGACCAGAAAAGGTCTTCGGCGCAGGGCCGTGATTGGCTCGTCATCCGAGGATGACGAGGCAGATTCCTCCCACGGAGATGGGGGGAATCATGAAGAAATGCCCCCTCCCCACACTAGGGAGGGGAAGAAAAGGAAGGCCGCCTCGCAGGAGGAGGCCAGGACGTCGAAGAAGGGGAAGGTGTCCCTTCCGGATCACTCCACCACTGCCGCCTATAGCGAAGAGGAGTGGCTGCCCAGGCGCAAGCCCCGGGCGAAGTCGTGAGTATCCGCACTATGCAATATTTTTCTGTGACTCTAACTTTCTGGTTCATAATAACACCGAACACGTGTATGCAGTCCGGCCAGGTCCAACCTCGGGGCATCTTCTTCGAATGGGTCCTTTAGTGCGTCAGAGATGGATTCGCTCCCGACGGCCACCTCCCCACGACCTGCTGATGACACCAAGGTGTTGTCCCAAAGGATATCAGTGCAGGGGGCGACGCTTCCGGAGACGCCCCAAGGCAAAATCCCAGACGCCGGGCACATGTGGGGTATGATCCCCATGGATTATGCGGAAGGGAGCCACAACAAGTCTGGCTCTCCGCCGGTTACTGCACCGGAGCCTTCACAGGTTCCAGATTCAAGCGAGCAGCCCTTTGCTAAGGAGGGCGAGCCGGCCGTGCCGTTGACCTCCGTCCAACCAGAGGCGTTGGTTAATTTGCTGGAAGTGCTTCGCAGCGCTTCCATCAATGAAGAGCACCGTACTCTCATGGGTACAGTGATTGAGAAGGTCCGGTCCGCAAAAAGCGGATTGACCGAAGCCTGCACCAGCCTTCTAACAGGCTTTGAGGTAAGTAAAAGCGTGAGAAAATGTCACCCAATAGACAGTAGCCCCTGATACTCTGTTTGGTGTTCGGAAAGAAAAAGCCAAACGGAGGGTCAATTATTAATCCACAGGAGTCTGACAGTTGTTGTCTATGGTAATGAGGAGGTGCTGCTGCTGACCGCCGCTGCACGCACAGCTGAGGTTGCCGGACTCAGGCAGGACCTGGGGCAAGCCACATAGGAGCTCGGCCTCGTGAAGAGGCAGCTCAAGGAGAACGAAGGTAAATGATACCTTGTTCGTGTGTCGTGTAGGGAAGAAAAAATTGGTGATGCTAACAAAAAGCATCATGATTTTTAATAGGGGCGGCGACCGAAGTGGCAACCCTAAAGAAAGCGCTATCCGAAGCTGAAGCCAAGGCAGCCACGGAGTGCACCGAGTGTGAGAAACAAGATGCTCGGGTGGGGGAGGTACAACAAGAGCTCCAGGAGTTCGGCAAGAAGTTCGAGTCCTTGGAGCATGACTTCAAGACGCAAGCGTCCGAGCTTGCCAAAGCCCACGAGAGTGCGAAAGATGCCAAGGCCGAAGCCCAAAAGGCCCTCCAGGAGATCCAGGCGACCAAGAAGATAGCGGCGGGTAAGGCATTCATTATGCAAAGCAAGCATGTGGAGGAGACATTTCTTTTACTCACCCGCATTCAGAGCTCTCCAGGGGCATTCGCAGATCTGCCACACAGCATATCAGATGCCGCGGAGTTCTACCGTGCCGAGGAGGGGAGCTCGACGGAGAAGCTATTCTAGTCCTAGTATACTGGAGCCGAACACCCAATGTCTCTGAGTGACCAACTGGAGCAGTTGGTCGAACTCCACCGGGCGGCCGAATTGGCCATGAAGGACCTCATAGTCCGGATGTGGCCTGGTGAGCCCCTATCCGATAGCTACTTCAGCCTTGTAAAGCGGATGGTAAGTTGTAGGACCTTGAAGTAAGTCTAGAGGGGGGGGGGTGATTAGACTACTTGACCAATTAAAAACTTAACCTTTTCGCAATTTTAGACTTTGGCAGATTTTAGCTATCTTAGGACAAATCAATCAATCATCACACAATTCAAGCAAGCATGCAAAGAGTATATAGGTAGCGGAAATTAAAGCATGCAACTTGCAAGAAAGTAAAGGGAAGGGTTTGGAGGATTCAAATGCAATTGGAGACACGGATGTTTTTGGCGTGGTTCCGATAGGTGGTGCTATCGTACATCCACGTTGATGGAGACTTCAACCCATGAAGGGTAACGGCTGCACGAGTCCACGGAGGGCTCCACCCACGAAAGGTCCACGAAGTAGCAACCTTGTCTATCCCACAATGGCCGTCGCCCACGAAGGACTTGCCTCACTAGTGGTAGATCTTCACGAAGTAGGCGATCTCCTTGCCCTTACAAACTCCTTGGTTCAACTCCACAATCTTGTCAGAGGCTCCCAAGTGACACCTAGCCAATCTAGGAGACACCACTCTCCAAGAAGTAACAAATGGTGCATTGATGATGAACTCCTTGCTCTTGTGCTTCAAATGATAGTCTCCCCAACACTCAACTCTCTCTCATAGGATTTGGATCTAGTGGAAAGAGGATTTGAGTGGAAAGCAACTTGGGAAGGCTAGAGATCAAGATTCATATGGTAGGAATGGAATATCTTGGCCTCAACACATGAGTAGGTAGTTCTCTCTCAGAAATGGTAAGTTGGAAGTGTAGGTTTAGTCTGATGGCTCTCTCCACGAATGAAGAGGAGGTGGAGGGGTATATATAGCCTCCACACAAAATCTAACCATTACACACAATTTACAAACTCGGTGGGACCGAATCGTTAAACTCAGTCGGACCGATTTAGTAAACCTAGTGTCTGTTAGTGATTTTCGGTGGGACTCACATGCATCTCGGTGAGGCCGATTCAGTTAGGGTTAGGGCATAACGTAATCTTGGTGAGACCGATTACACAAACTCGGTGAGACCGATTTGGTAATAAGCTTTCCAGAGAGTTGGTCAGGTAAACTTGGTGGGACCGATTTGCTCTTTTCGGTGAGACCGAAATGTTACAAAAAGGAAACAGAGAGTTTACATTGCAATCTCGGTGGGACCGATCGCTCACTTCGGTTAGACCGAAACGTTACGAAGGGAAACAGAGAGATTGCAACCCCATCTCGGTGAGACCGAGATCCCTATCGGTAAGACCGATTTACTTAGGGTTTGTGGCAGTGGCTATGACTTTTGGAATCGGTGGCGCCGGATAGAAAGAATCGGTGTGACCGATTTTGGCTTTAGGTTTAGGTCATTTGTGGATGTGGGAAAGTAGTTGAGGGTTTTGGAGCATATCACTAAGCACATTAAGCAAGAGGCTCATTAAGCAACACCTCATCCCTTCTTGATAGTATTGGCTTTTCCTATAGACTCAATGTGATCTTGGATCACTAAAATGTAAAATGAAGAGTCTTGAACTTTTGAGCTTGAGCCAATCCTTTGTCCTTAGTATTTTGAGGGATCCACTTTCATCATCCATGCCATGCCATTCATTGAGCTTTCCTGAAATAATAGTCTTGGAATAGCATTAGCTCAATGAGCTATATGTTGTTATGAATTACCAAAACCACCTATGGATAGTTGCACTTTCAATCTCCCCCTTTTTGGTAATTGATGACAACATATAGATCAAAGCTTCGACAAATGATAATAAAATTTAAATAACATCGTCGCTTTGAGAAGTATGTGATAAGCAAGAGCTCCCCCTAAATTTGTGCATAGTTTTAGATTTGCTTTGGACTGCAAATGCACAATGAATTAGGCCCATGGGTTACTCTTCCATGTCACATACATCTTGGTGGAGCGCTCAAAATAATAAACAATGAATACATGCACTCATCACCAAGCATAGTGAGTGATCACATAAGATGGATAGGATAATATCAAGCATGCATAAGTGTAGCTTATGATCAAACACATGATCATCAATGTCTCACAAGCATAGTATCTCAACCAAAAGCAAACAAAGATTGAAAAACCACCAAATAAAGCAAGAGAGAACAAAAGCAACACTCTCTCTCTCGAAGCCTTATGATCTATACATTTTTCTCCCCCTTTGGCAACAAGTTACCAAAAAGTTCATAGAAAATGCATAGTGCTAGATCGACTCTCAGGCTTGATCTTATGGTGGTGGTGTAGAGATGGCTCCTTGGATGAAGGCTTCAGTTGAAGTGGATGGAGTTGGAGGAGTTGGTGCTGGAGCTGGTTGCACTGGAACTGTAGGGGCTGTGGCTGGTGCTGAAGTTGTTGCTCTAGTGTCTGTCACTGGCACTGCAACTGACCTCTGGGCTCTGGGCACTCTGGCAAACACATTGGTGGTAGTCTTGCCCTTCCTCTCCTGCATGTCATCCTGCAGCTGCTCCACAACTGACTGAATCTCAGTTACCTTGACATTTAGATCATAGAATTTTTGTTCCATGATTCTTTCCAGGCTCTCCTGGTTTTGAGTTAGGGTGGCCAACCCCTTCTCAATCCTCAGAGATGATGCTATCAAGTAACCAAGCTGTTCCTGTTTGATTTTCAAGAAATATTCAGATGCCTCCTCTTGAGTTGGCATCTTGGCAGCCTTCTCCCTCTTTGCCTTCTCCTTCTTCTCCTGAGCTTGAACTGATTGTGGATCATCTTCATTCATGACAACCTCATTGTCCTTAAAGTCTGGATAAAGTGGAAAATGTTCCTTATCCAACTGATATTTTCCTGTGCCCATCTTTGAGTTTATCAATTCTTGAATCTGAGGTGCATATCCACAGCTCCTCTTCTGATTTGCTGCAGTCCTCTTGATTGTTTCAATGATCAAGCTCATGACTTTGAATTTTTGTGGCACATCAAATAAATGCAACATATTGATGGCATGCCCTCTGATCATGTTATGGTCACCAGACTTGGGCAACAAAGTGTGCCTCAGAATCCAATATATAGTAGGCAGCCCTGACAACAGAAAATGGACCGATCCAAAGGTGAAAGTCTCTAGGGCTTTGTCTGGGATCTCCTTGTACATGTGAGCCATTGAATTGTGACCCAACTTCTTCTTTGCATAAATGTCTAGGTCATCCTCATTCTCCTTGTGGGCCTTGATCAGACTTGCCCATTCTTCAATAGTGGTCTGGTACCTTGTACCTTCAGACATCCAAACTATTCTTCCATCTGGGTAAAAGTGTGCTATGGAGTAGAACTGCATGATAAGCTCATCATTCCAGTTGGTGAACTTCTGTCCAACAAAATCTGCAACTGTACAAGCAACAAAGCTGTCTTGCACTCCAGGATAGTGTTGTTCATTTTCCTTGATGAATTTCCAGTCAACCCACCTCATGTCACAGACTATGGGCTTCTTGTCCAACAGAATTGTTTCCTAGAAGTCCTGTTGTTCCTTTGTGTGGAACATGTAATCAACAACAGTTCTTCTCCTTGTGGCATATGGATCTGCCATTCTCCACAGTCTCAGCCCTGAATCCTTCCTGATTCTCATGTCCTCAGCCACAGGATGGGCATCATTGTGGTCTGGTATCTTTGGCTTGAGCTTCCTTAGAACCTTTCCTTCTTCATCTTCCTCCTCAGCAACCTCAAGCACTGGGGCCTTGTTCTTCTCAGTAGCTGGAATACTCCTGGTATTCCTCTTTGGTGCAGACTTGGCCTTGGGGGCAGCTTTGGGTGCTTCCTTGGGCTTAGATGTTGCAGCCCCAGATTTAATAGCATCACCCATAAGCTTTGGTGCCTTTGGTGCTGGTGCAAAAAGCTCTTCCTCTTCCATCATGGAAGGTTGCCCAACAAATCTGGCCATGGTCTTCTTGACCCTTTCCTTCCTCTTCTTGCTTTCATGAGCTGGCTCTTTGGGATCAGGATTTTCAGGCAGTTGAGTTGATGCTCTGGCCTTGGGCATAGGTTGCCTTCTTGCAGGCCTTTTAATCTTCATGCCTGGCTTTATATCCTTTGCTAAGCCATATTCCTTCTTGAGCACCACTTTCTTGGAAGTAGCCTCATCTTCCTCAGCTTTGTAATTTTCATCCTCTGAATCTGAAGTTCTTTTCCTCCTTTGCCTAGTTGCAGCCTTAGGTAAATTGCTAGGAGTACTTCTGCTCCCTTCATTTGAAGTTGAGGGACTAGTGCCCTCACTCAAGTCCATCTGCTCTTCTGACTTGTTCTGGCTGTCACTTTGATCAGACATACTGCATAAGCTGACTGCTGACCCTGTGAGGAGTTATAGATGAGATAGAAAAGATGAGCATCACAAAATGCAGAGGTTTTTCAAAAGAATGACTCAAAAGTTCAGTCTTAGTTTTCCACAGAAAGCATTTCGGATCCACCCATTTTCAAACTCGGTGATACCGAAGCAGTTTTGGAACCTAAACTGATGATCTCGGTTGGACCGAGTTTTAGTTTGGTGGTTCCGAGACTGCTAGGATTTCACAAAATCCTCAAATCGGTTGCACCGATTAGTAATTCTCGGTCAGACCGAGAGTCACTAGTGCAATGGCATAAGCCAAATCGGTGAGACCGAGTTTTTCAACTCGGTGGGTCCGAGATGGTTTCGGCGGAAACCTAACCCTAACAATTTGAATCACATCTAATCTATGAACTACTTTGGCTGGATAGAAGAGTTTCAATAGTGGCAAGAATCAATATGAAGACAATGTGCCAGGAATCAGACGTGGATAGCACAAAGATTAAGTCCATACCCTAACTTGGCGGTGGACTTGCTACGGCAGCAACGGCGGGGACGAAATCCGTTGACGGCGGCGGAGACCAGCGATAGGAGGCTGCTGGTGACGAGGAGACGATCCGGATACCACGATGGCAGAGCGAGCTGTTACGCGGGCGAAGGGTTTCCGAGAAATTTCCAAAATTTTTCCCGTGGCTATATATATAGCTCGACCCTGTCGGTGTGACCGAGTGGAACAACTCGGTGGCACCGAGATGCATAACTGTGTTCAGTTACAGCAAATCGGTGAGACCGAAAGTTCAAATCGGTTGCACCGAGATTGAAAAATCAGATCAACTTGATGATCTCGGTAGGACCAAAATGGAAGGATCGGTCAGACCGAGAATCACTAAGAGGTTTTGGAAGTATAAGTCTATGACGAATCGGGGACTCCGAGTGCTCCTCACACAGAGTGGTTCGAATCTGACTTGATCAAATTTTGTGATGTAGCATGAATAGAGTTTGAGACGAGAAAAGCATAGATAGCTAAAGAAGGTTCTTAGGCATTCTTGTCCATCCACTTGGCACAAAGAAAAGAATCCAAACAAACAAAACAACAAGTGGATGTCCTTGAATGAGTAAAATATGCACCAACATGCTCACACAATAAGATGGCAATTGAAATATGTGGCAAAGCATGCACAACCAATTCTAGCATCTATCAAACAATTGACGATGACTAGGTCATCTATATATGAGTATATGACTTAGGAGTCAAATGAGAACATTTGATCATAGGTCATACTCATCGTTTAAGCTCAAGTGGGGTTACCACTTTTACATAATGCATTAATGTGTTCACACCATTAGAGTTGCTTTGACTCAATTCTTAGAGTTAAGCTCCCCCTAGATGTGAGATCCCCCCTTAGAGGGATGAACTAACCTTGGGTTTTGTCGATGATGACTTCATGTGGGTGTTGAAGATGTAGATGCTCAATGTTGATGTAGATCATTTGGAGCAATCCTTTGGAGTGAGTTGCACTTTCAACTTGCCTACATGGGTTAGTCCCACAAGGAACAAACAAGAATATCCATAGACATAGAGTGATGCACACACAAGATGATGTCCATGAAAACATTAGGTTACCTTGTCCCTTGCCTTACCTACAAGAGGGTTTGTGACTCCTTGAACTAGTGCAAAATGTGAAAGTTGATTGCACTTGTTCTTGCCAAAATGATATGAGTGAAGAATGTTGGCGGAGTCACCCTCAAGAACTCTCTAGTTATTCTTCTTCGGGATCCACATCATCTTGATGGGAATCCTTGGAGTTGTAGTTGTACTTGATGAAGTAGAACTTGACGTAGTCTTGGGGACCCACTTGAACGAGGCTTTAGGTGCTTCTTCAAATGCATCAATCTCTTCTTGAAGCTTGTCCTTGCCTTTGTTCTTGTGGTCTTGTGGTGGAAGATCATCTTGAGCTTGTGTCCCCTTGAAGGAAGTAGGATCATACTTCTCTTGTTGAGGAACAAACTTTGTCTTGGGGTATTGATCTTCTTCCCACTCAACTCCATTTGCGTTGAACTTTCGTTCAAAACCAACACCTTGATTCTTCCGGTGCCTTCCTTGCTTGCGTACAATTTCCTCGAATTGCTTACTCCCGGCAAGGCTCTTGTAAACACCTTTCTCTATAATTCCCTTCAATAAACTAATTTCTTGCTCAAGTGTAACTTGGCTAAGAGAATCATTAGTGGAATCAAGAGAACTACTAGAAGCAACAACATTGAATTTGACATTATTATTGTTACTACTAGAGGAAGTATCTTTCTTGTACTTGTTACTAGACTTGACTTGAGGCATGTAAGTAGATAAGAGTAATGCTTGGCAATGTAAGAAGAACTTTTCTTGCGGAGATCATCATTGATTGCCTTTAAGAACTCATGCTCTTGCTCAAGATTGAGCTTTTCAAAGCGGAACTTCTCATGAGCCCTTAAAAGTTCTCGACGATATTCGAAGATAGTTTCATGAGCCAACTTAAGAGTGTTTAGTTCTTTAGTTAAAAGCTCAATTTTCTCCTTATCATTGTCATTTGTTTGATTAGCATGATTAATTGACGTTTCATCATAGTATTCATCACTAGAGTTGTCCACAAGTAAATCATCATCCACAAGCAAGTCATCTTCATCACTATTAAAATCAACATACTCAGGATGTGTTACCTTTGGACCTTTGGCCATGAAGCATCTTCCAATTCCTTCATTTGGTGAATCAAATATGTCGTAGGAGTTGATTGACACAAGTGCTAGACCGGCAACACCTTCATCTTGAGTATGTTCAGAGTCGGAGTGATAGCTTCTCTCGGAGTGATTGTCGGAGTCGGAGCCGGAGCCGGATACCCATTCACCAACATGAGCTTGATGTCTTCGTTTTGTGTAGCTCCTTGATGACTTGTCCTTCCTTTCCGAATCCTTGCTTCTCCGTGAGGGTCTTCGTTCATAACGATCATCTCTACTCGTCCTCTCTCTTGGTGGTGATTCTTCTCTTTTGCTTCTTCTTTTTGGAGAATCTTCTCTTCTTTTGTAGGGTGCCGTACACTCACTGGAGTAGTGTCCAGGCTTCCCACAATTGTAGCAATTGCGCTCTCGACTAGAAGATCTCTTGTCATGATAAGACCTTGACTTGGAGCTTCTTTCTTTGCTTCTACTCTTGTAGAATTTGTTGAAGTTCTTCACCATTAAGCTTAATTCTTCATTGAAGGTTTGTTTCTCACTTGATGATGTGGGGGCTTCACTTGAGGCTTTGTAAGCACCACTTGACTTGTTGTGAAGTTCCTCCTTATCCTTGAGTGACATCTCATGAGCAACAATTCTTCCAATGACTTCTGTTGGCTTGAGATTTTTGTAGTTTGGCATCATTTGGATCAATGTGCACACGGTATCATACTTTCCATCCAATGCTCTTAGGATCTTCGTGATGATGAATCTGTCGGTCATCTCTTCACTCCCTAAGCCGGCAATCTCATTTGTGATAAGTGCAAGCCTAGAGTACATTTCAGCGACACCTTCACCATCCTTCATTTTGAACTTGTCAAGCTGACTTTGGAGCACATCCAACTTGGATTCCTTGACGGATTCGGTACCTTCGTGCATATCAATCAAAGTATCCCAAATTTCCTTTGCATTCTCAAGACGTCTGATTTTATTGAATTCTTCGAGGCACAATCCGTTGAAGATGATATCACAGGCTTGAGCGTTGTATTGCAGCATCTTCAATTCTTCCGCATTCGGTTCACGATTCGGTTCTCTCCCACCAAAGAATTCACCTTGCAAGCCAATACAAATAATTGCCCAAATGGTGGGGTTATGTCTGAGAATATGCATTTTCATCTTATGCTTCCAACTAGCAAAATTAGTACCATCAAAGTAAGGACCTCTACGGTGATAATTTCCCTCGCTAGACGCCATACTCTCCTAGGTTGTGAAACCAAGGCTATGACCACCAAAAGCTATGGAAATCAAAGCAAATGGAGACCAAAGCTCTGATACCACTTGCAGGACCTTGAAGTAAGTCTAGAGGGGGGTGATTAGACTACTTGACCAATTAAAAACTTAACCTTTTCCCAATTTTAGAGTTTGGCAGATTTTAGCTATCTTAGGACAAGTCAAGCAATCATCACAAAATTCAAGCAAGCATGCAAAGAGTATATAGGCAGCGGAAATTAAAGCATGCAACTTGCAAGAAAGTAAAGGGAAGGGTTTGGAGGATTCAAACGCAATTGGAGACACGGATGTTTTTGGCGTGGTTCCGATAGGTGGTGCTATCGTACATCCACGTTGATGGAGACTTCAACCCACGAAGGGTAATGGCCGCGCGAGTCCACGGAGGGCTCCACCCACGAAGGGTCCATAAAGTAGCAACCTTGTCTATCCCACCATGGCCGTCGCCCACGAAGGACTTGCCTCACTAGCGGTAGATCATCACGAAGTAGGCGATCTCCTTGCCCTTACAAACTCCTTGGTTCAACTCCACAATCTTGTCGGAGGCTCCCAAGTGACACCTAGCCAATCTAGGAGACACCACTCTCCAAGAAGTAACAAATGGTGCGTTGATGATGAACTCCTTGCTCTTGTGCTTCAAATGATAGTCTCCCCAACACTCAACTCTCTCTCATAGGATTTGGATCTGGTGGAAAGAGGGTTTGAGTGGAAAGCAACTTGGGAAGGCTAGAGATCAAGATTCATAGGGTAGGAATGGAATATCTTGGCCTTAACACATGGGTAGGTAGTTCTCTCTCAGAAATGGTAAGTTGGAAGTGTAGGTTTAGTCTGATGGCTCTCTCCATGAATGAAGAGGAGGTGGAGGGGTATATATAGCCTCCACACATAATCTAACCATTACACACAATTTACCAAACTCGATGGGACCGAATCGTTAAACTCGGTCAGACCGATTTAGTAAACCTAGTGACCGTTAGTGATTTTTGGTGGGACTGACATGCATCTCGGTGAGGCCGATTCGGTTAGGGTTAGGGCATAACGTAATCTTGGTGAGACTGATTACACAAACTCGGTGAGACCGATTTGGTAATAAGCTTTCCAGAGAGTTGGTCAGGTAAACTCGGTGGGACCGATTTGCTCTTTTCGGTGAGATCGAAATGTTACAAAAAGGAAACAGAGAGTTTACATTGCAATCTCGGTGGGACCGATCGCTCACTTCAGTTAGACCGAAACGTTACGAAGGGAAACAGAGAGATTGCAACCCCATCTCGGTGAGACCGAGATCCCTATCGATAAGACCGATTTGCTTAGGGTTTGTGGCAGTGGCTATGACTTTTTCGGTGGCGCCGGATAGAAAGAATCGATGTGACCAATTTTGGCTTTAGGTTTAGGTCATTTGTGGATGTGGGAAAGTAGTTGAGGGTTTTGGAGCATATCACTAAGCACATGAAGCAAGAGGCTCATTAAGCAACACCTCATCCCTTCTTGATAGTATTGGCTTTTCCTATAGACTCAATGTGATCTTGGATCACTAAAATGTAAAATGAAGAGTCTTGAGCTTTTGAGCTTGAGCCAATCCTTTGTCCTTAGTATTTTGAGGGATCCACTTTCATCATCCATGCCATGCCATTCATTGAGCTTTCCTGAAATAATAGTCTTGGAATAGCATTAGCTCAATGAGCTATATGTTGTTATGAATTACCAAAACCACCTAGGGATAGTTGCACTTTCAATCTCCCCCTTTTTGGTAATTGATGACAACATATAGATCAAAGCTTCGACAAATGATAATAAAATTTAAATAACATCGTCGCTTTGAGAAGTATGTGATAAGCAAGAGCTCCCCCTAAATTTGTGCATAGTTTTAGATTTGCTTTGGACTGCAAATGCACAATGAATTAGGCCCATGGGTTACTCTTCCATGTCACATACATCTTGGTGGAGCGCTCAAAATAATAAACAATGAATACATGCACTCATCACCAAGCATAGTGAGTGATCACATAAGATAGATAGGATAATATCAAGCATGCATAAGTGTAGCTTATGATCAAACACATGATCATCAATGTCTCACAAGCATAGTATCTCAACCAAAAGCAAACAAAGATTGAAAACCACCAAATCAAGCAAGAGAGAACAAAAGCAACACACTCTCTCTCGAAGCCTTATGATCTATACATTTTTCTCCCCCTTTGGCAACAAGTTACCAAAAAGTTCATAGAAAATGCATAGTGCTAGATCGACTCTCAGGCTTGATCTTATGGTGGTGGTGTAGAGATGGCTCCTTGGATGAAGGCTTCAGTTGAAGTGGTTGGAGCTGGAGGAGTTGGTGCTGGAGCTGGTTGCACTGGAACTGTAGGGGCAGTGGCTGGTGCTGAAGTTGTTGCTCTAGTGCCTGTCACTGGCACTGCAACTGACCTCTGGGCTCTGGGCACTCTGGCAAACACATTGGTGGTAGTCTTGCCCTTCCTCTCCTGCATGTCATCCTGCAGCTGCTCCACAACTGACTGAATCTCAGTTACCTTGACATCTAGATCATAGAATTTTTGTTCCATGATTCTTTCCAGGTTCTCTTGGTTTTGAGTTAGGGTGGCCAACCGCTTCTCAATCCTCAGAGATGATGCTATCAAGTAACCAAGCTGCTCCTGTTTGGTTTTCAAGAAATATTCAGATGCCTCCTCTTGAGTTGGCATCTTGGAAGCTGAGGGAGTCCTGGACTAGGGGGTGTCCGGATAGCCGAACTATCATCATCGGCCGGACTCCAAGACTACGAAGATACAAGATTGAAGACTTCGTCCCGTGTCCGGATGGGACTTTCCTTGGCGTGGAAGGCAAGCTTGGCGATGCGGATATGTAGATCTCCTACCATTGTAACTGACACTGTGTAACCCTAGCCCTCTCCGGTGTCTATATAAACCGGATGGCTTTAGTCCGTAGGACGAACAACAATCATACCATAGGCTAGCTTCTAGGTTTAGCGTCCTTGATCTCGTGGTAGATCTACTCTTGTAACACACATCATCAATATTAATCAAGCAGGACGTAGGGTTTTACCTCCATCAAGAGAGCCCGAACCTGGGTAAAACATCGTGTCCCTTGTCTCCGGTTACCATCCGCCTAGACGCACAGTTCGGGACCCCCTACCCGAGATCCGCCGGTTTTGACACCGACATTGGTGCTTTCATTGAGAGTTCCTCTGTGTCATCACTGATAAGCTCGATGGCCTCTTCGATCATCAACAACGATGCAGTCGAGGGTGAGACCTTCCTCCCCGGACAGATCTTCGTATTCGGCGGCTTTGCACTGCGGGCCAATTCACTTGGACATCTGGAGCAGATCGAAAGCTACGCCCCTGGCCGTCAGGTCAGATTTTGAAGTTTGAACTTCACGGTTGACATCCGCGGGGACTTGATCTTCGATGGGTTCGGGCCACAGCCGAGCGTGCCGCACTGCCACGATGGGCATGATTTAGCTCTGCAGCCGGATAGTACCCTGGAGGCCGCACTCGAGTCCGCTCCGATCTTAAATTCGGAGCCGACTGCGCAGATCTAGGACGGATGGCTAGACACCGCCTCGGGGGCTGCAACCTCTACGGTGATAGAGCCGAACACTGACCTTGTCCCTCATGAAGCTCGTGACTCCGAGGTGCCGGACTCCTTGCCGGACTCCGAACCTCCCGCGCCCCCTCCAATCGAATCCGATTGGGCGCCGGTCATGGAGTTCACCGCAGCGGACATCTTTCAACACTCACCTTTTGGCTACATCTTGAGTTCGCTAAAGTATCTCTCGTTATCAGGAGAACCCTGGCCGGACTGCGGTCAGGACGGTTGGGATGCGGACGATGAAGAAATTCAAAGCCCACCCACCACCCACTTAGTAGCCACTGTCGACGATCTAACCGACATGCTAGACTACGACTCCGAAGACATCGACGGCATGGACGATGATGCCGGAGACGACCAAGAACCAGCGCCTACTGGGCACTGGAAAGCCACCTCATCATATGACATATACATGGTGGATACCCCAAAGGATGGGAATGGCGAAGCAACAGCGGAGGATGACCCCTCAAAGAAACAGCCCAAGCGCCGGCGTCAGCGGCGCCGCTCTAAATCCTGCCACAGCAAGAATGAAGATTCCGGCACCGGAGATAATAACACACTGGACAGTGCCGAAGACAACCCACTCCAGCAAGATTCGGCGCAGGAGGACGGAGACGCCAGCCCTCATGAGAGAGCGGCAGAAGAAGAGGTAGAGGATTACATGCCTCCCTCCGGAGACGAGGCAAGCCTCGACGATGACGAATTCGTCGTGCCTGAGGATCCCGTCGAACAAGAGCGTTTTAAACGCAGGATTATGGCCACGGTAAACAACCTCAAGAAAAAGCAGCAACAACTTAGAGCTGATCAAGATCTGCTAGCCGATAGATGGACTGAAGTCCTCGCGGCCGAAGAGCATGAGCTCGAACGCCCCTCCAAAAGTTACCCTAAACGCAAGCTGCTCCCCCGATTAGAGGAGGAGGCGTATGCACCTGCATCACCAGCAGACAATACGGCTGACCGACCACCCCGTGGTCGCGACAGAGAGGCCCCTAGGCCCTTCACTAGAACCGTACCCCGACATGGCTCGAAGAGCACAAAGCCACAGGGGAACGCTCCGGACTTGCGAGATATATTGGAGGATAAGGCAAGACAATCAAGATCGATCTATGGATCGCGTGGGCGCCCCATGATACGTGACGACAACCGTCGCGCCGGACACAGTAAGTCCGGCTGGGCCGAACAAAATAGACAAAGCTCTTTCGAGCTCCGTTGTGATATCGCCCAGTACAGAGGCGCCGCACACCCATTATGCTTCACAGACGAAGTAATGGATCATCAAATCCCCGAAGGGTTTAAACCCGTGAACATTGAATCCTACGATGGCACAACAGACCCCGCGGTTTGGATCGAAGACTATCTCCTTCATATCCACATGGCCCGCGGTGATGATCTTCACGCCATCAAATATCTCCCACTCAAACTTAAAGGACCAGCCCGGCATTAGCTTAACAGCTTGCCAGTAGAGTCAATCGGGAGTTGGGAAGACCTGGAAGCCGCATTCCTCGATAACTTCCAAGGCACGTATGTGCGACCACCAGACGCCAATGACCTAAGCCACATAACTCAGTAGCCATACGAATCGGCCAGACAATTCTGGACATGGTTCTTAACCAAGAAGAACCAAATCGTCGACTGTCCGGATGCAGAGCCCCTAGCGGCCTTCAAGCACAACATTCGCGACGAGTGGCTTGCCCGGCACCTAGGACAGGAAAAGCCAAAATCCATGGCAGCCCTCACATCACTCATGACCCGCTTCTGCGCGGGTGAGGACAGCTGGCTAGCACGCAGCAATAACCTCAGCAAAAATTCTGGCAGTCCGGATTTCAAGGACCGTAATGGCAGGTCACGTCGCAACAAAAACAAACGCCGCATTAACGGTGATAACAGTAAAGATACGACAGTCAATGCCGGATTCAGAGGCTCTAAACCCGGTCAGCGGAAAAAGCCATTCAAAAGAACTACTTCGGGTCTGTCCAATTTGGACCGAATACTCGACCGCTCGTGCCAGATACACGGCACCCCCGAAAAGCCACCCAACCACACCAACAGGGACTGTTGGGTATTCAAACAGGCAGGCAAGCTAATTGCCGAAAACAATGATAAGGGGCTGCACAGCGATGACGAGGAAGAGACCCGACCGCCGAACAATAGAGGACAGAAGGGTTTCCCCCCACAGGTGCGGACGGTGAACATGATATACGCAACGCACATACCCAAAAGGGAGCGGAAGCGTGCACTCAGGGATGTATATGCGATGGAGCCAGTTGCCCCGAAGTTCAATCCATGGTCCTCCTGCCCGATCACTTTTGACCGAAGGGACCACCCCACCAGCATCCGCCATGGCGGATTCGCCGCATTGGTTCTAGACCCAATCGTCGATGGATTTCACCTCACCAGGGTCCTGATGGACGGCGGCAGTAGCCTGAACCTGCTTTATCAGGATACAGTGTGCAAAATGGGCATAGACCCCTCAAGGATTAAACCTACCAAGACGACCTTTAAAGGCGTCATACCAGGTGTAGAAGCCAATTGTACAGGCTCAGTTACACTAGAAGTGGTCTTCGGATCCCCGGATAACTTCCGAAGCGAGGAGTTAATCTTCGCCATAGTTCCGTTCCGCAGCGGCTATCATGCTCTGCTCGGACGTACCGCATTCGCAAAGTTCAATGCGGTGCCGCACTACGCATACCTCAAGCTCAAGATGCCAGGCCCTCGAGGAGTCATCACGGTCAATGGAAACACTGAACGCTCTCTCCGAACGGAGGAACACACAGCGGCTCTCGCGGCAAAAGTACAGTGCAGCCTCTTAAGGCAATTCTCGAGTCCGACCGTTAAGCGACCGGACACGGCTAAACGCGCCCGGAGTGACATACAACAAGACCACCTGGCACGTTCCGAGCACGCATAGCAGTGCGGCCCCAACCCCAGCCCCTGCAAAACGTCAAGACAGGTCCTTCGCGTACACCATTACGCTCTGAAGATACCATGGGCATGGGGAGAGGGGCACGACCACGATAGGCCCAGAATACGGCTTAACCACACTAGGGGCTCTCAAGTGTGTCGTTCTTTTTTTTTCTTTTCTTTTTATTTTTACCCACAGGACACCGTTCGTCAGAGGCCCTGTCCGGTAGTAGACCTGCCGAACTCACGATGCAACAGCCAGGGAAGGAGAAAGGCTACAACGAATATCCAGGTGGTCTCCATTACGAGCATTAAATCTGTTTTATGCACCATTCCGCAGCCTACCCCTGGAGGGGGACATGTTTAACAGTCCCATCCCTTGCTTATCGCACCATTTGTATTGTTCTGCACTTACATCAGTTTTTCTTGAATAAGTAATGCAACACCTTTTTGCTTCCAATTGCATTTCTCTCTTATACATATGTTCATTTGTGACATGTCGCATCCGTACGTTTTGGTACGGCTAAATACACCAGGGGCTTATGTTACCCGCATCATGGTGTGATAAGTCCGAACACTTTCACAAGTGCGGCACCCTGAACTTATAGCATTATATGCATCGGCTCCGAATCATGTCTTGGGTCAATAGTTGGGTTTGCCCGTCTCCCATGTTTTGGTACCTTACGTTCCATTGTATCGGCTAAGGTAGCACTGGGAGAACCACTGCGATTGCACCCCGGTTGAACTGGGCGAGCGCCTCAGTGGAGAAAGCTAAAACTGACCGTCATGATGAGGCGAGAGCTGGTCGCTGTTCGAGAGGTTTTTTGCGAGTCCTTAAAGACTTATGCCGCTTAGAGCGAGGAGCCGACTTTGTCCGGCCCAGGCGTGGATAGCGCCCCAAATCCGGCCTTCCGAAGACTAGGGGCTTCGCCGAAATTTAAAATTATAGAATTCTATGGCTAAGTGAGAGTGTTCAAGCATTATAAGTCCGGTTGCCTTGTTCGTTGTCTTGAGCGCCTCCCTAGATGGACCCAAATATGGGAACAAGAGTGCTCAAATTTATCCCGAATGCCCCAGCACTCGTGGCATGGGGGCTGAAGCCGACGACTTGCCATCTCTCAGATTTGATAAACAGCCGCACAGAAGGTAATATTTTAAATTAAAATGCGTTGCTTAGCGCAAATGAACTAAGTTTTCAGCGCACAGGATAACAAAATGCGAGTCTACTCAAATATTACATCTTTGGAGCACTCACCCGCAATAGTGCGGGCGCCCTTCAGCACACTCTTATAATACATCTTGGGCGTGCGATGCTCCTTGCCCTGCGGTGGCGGGTCCGTCACGAGCTTCTAGGCATCCAACTTGCCCCAGTGCACCTTTGCGCGGGCAAGGGCCCGACGGGCACCTTCAATACAGGCGGAGTGCTTGATGACTTCAACCCACGGGCACGCATCCACCAGCCGCCGCACCAGGCCGAAGTAGCTCCCAGGCATGGCCTCCTTAGGCCACAGCCGAACTATGAGGCCCTTCATGGCCTTTTCGGCCGCCTTGTGGAGCTCGACCAGCTGCTTCAGCTGGTCGCTAAGGGGCACCGGATGTCCGGCCTCAGCATACTGAGACCAGAAGACCTTCTCCATCGAGCTCCCTCCTCGGCCCGGTAGAACGCAGCAGCATCGGACACGCTGCGAGGAAGATCTGCGAACGCTCCTGGAGAGCTCCGAATTCGGGTAAGCAACAGGTAATTAACACTCACATGCTTACTTTGCATGAAAAATGCCTTACCCGCTGCTATTTTCTTCAACGCCTCGATTTCCTGGAGGGCCTTGTAGGCTTCAGCCTTAGCGGCTTTGGCACTCTCAAGAGTCGTTGCAATCTCAGACTCTCGAGTCTTCGAGTCACGCTCCAGGCTCTCATGTTTTTTCACGAGATCCCGGAGCTCTTGCTGTACCTCCGCCACCCGCGCCTCCTGCTTCTCTCGCTCGGTGTGCTCCGTGGCCGCATTGCATTCGGCCGCGGCCACCGCCTCTTTCAGGGTCGCCACCTTGTTAGTGGCCCCTGCAATACCCACGTTATCCTTGTTATTCTTTTTGCAACCAAAATCCTTTTCTGTAAGGTACAATTTTAATAAGGTGTTACTCACCTTCCTTGTCCTCGAGCTGCTTCTTGGCACGGCCGAGCTCGTTCTCGGACTGCTCGAGGCTTTCCTTCAAAGTATTGACCTCCGCAGTCAGTGCGGCAGAGGTCAGCAGCGCAGCCTGCAATCCCATATTGACATATTTTTTATGACTCCTGCGTATATCTTCTTAGATCCTCAGTCCGGCTTTTCTTTCCGAACACCAAACCGAGCATCAGGGGCTAATGTCTATGCAGTACTGTTTTACATATATCAAAATTCTTACCTCAAAGCCTGTTAGAAGGCTGCTGCAGGCTTCGGTCAGCCCGCACTTGGCGAGCTGCACCTTCTGAATCACCGCACTCATAACAGTGCGGTGTTCCTCTTTGATGGAGGCGCCATTGAGCGCCTCCAGCAAGCTATCCGGCGCCTCCGGTTGGACGGAGGCTGCCGGTGTCACGGTCTTGCCCTTCTTACGAAGGGGCCGCCCGCCGGACTCTGGAGCCACTATGGGATCCGTAGCCGAGTCCGGTGCAAAGTCTGGGAGGTTGTCCTGCGACACCTCCGGGGCCTCCTCCTCCTGGCGGGTCCCTTCCTGGGATCCCACCTCGGCATCATCCGTGTCACGGGGGCTGGAGGCAGTCGGAAGAGAATCCATATCCGACGCACCTAAGGACCCGCTCGACGAAGCGGGAAGATCGTCCTTGGGCGGACTGCGGGGTTGTATGCGGCATTAGAAAGACATTGTGTGGCAAAAAAGAAAAACCATGAAGTTATTCGGGAGTCCAGATACTCACGATCTCGCCAGGGGCTTGGCCCTTGGAGGCCAGTCCTCGCCGTCGTCACTGGCGTTGGCAGAGCAGTCCGGGGGAAGAGTTTTTCCCTTCTTGGACCCTTCGGCCTCCCTCGTTGGGGAGGCCTTCCTTTTCTTCTCTCCCCCACTGGGGGAGAGGCTTTCTTCTTCTCCTCCTCACCTTGGTGAGAGGAGTCGGCCTCGGAGTCGTCATCCGATAGCACCTGAAAACGGGAACTCTTCCGAGTCCCCGTGGCCATCTTCTTGGCCTTCTTTTCTGGCACCACGTGGGGTGCCAGAGCCAGCAGCCCCGTTAGGCGGGCGTCCGCTGGGTCCTCTGGCAATGGGGCCGGACAGATAGCCCGCTCGGCCTTCGCCAGCCAGCCCTGTCAAAGGAAAGGGAGTTTAGATCCCGCATAGAGTCAAACTATGGAAAACAAGCGTCCCATAAAGGACAAAATCGCTTACCTCGTTAGCCGGATGCTGCGAGCTGAATCCACGATCTTCGGTGGCGGATGCGGGAGCCTCGGCGCCCTTGAACAACACCTTCCAGACATCTTCGTACATAGTGTCAAAGAGCCCGCTCAAAGTCTGATGCTGCACCGGATCAAACTCCCACATGTTGAAGCCCCGTCGCTGGCACGGGAGGATCCGGCGGATGAGCATGACCTAGACCACATTGACAAGCTTGAGCTTCTTGTCCACCAGCTTTTGGACGCAGGCTTGGAGTCCAGTCAGCTCCTCCGAATCACCCTAGGTCTGGCCGCTCTCTTTCCAGGAGGTGAGCCGTGTGGGGATACCAGATCTGAATTCGGGGGCCGCTGCCCATTCAGAGTCACGCGGCTCGGTGATGTAGAACCACCCCGATTGCCACCCCTTGATGGTTTCCACGAAAGTGCCCTCAAGCCGAGTAACGTTGGACATCCTGCCCACCATGGCGCCTCCGCACTCCGCTTGGCTGCCCTTCACAACCTTCGGCTTGACACTGAAGGTCTTGAGCCACAAGCCGAAGTGGGGCTGGATGCAGAGGAAGGCCTCACACACGACGATAAACACCGAGATGTTGAGGATGAAATTCGGGGCCAGATCGTGGAAATCCAGGCCGTAGTAGAACATGAGCCCCCGGACAAAGGGATGGAGTGGGAAGCCCAGTCCGCGGAGGAAATGGGTAAGAAATACTACCCTCTCATGGGGCCTGGGGGTGGGTATGAGCTCTCCCTCGTCGGGGAGCCGATGCGCGATGTTGCTGAACAAATATCCGGCGCTGCGTAGCTTCTGGATGTGCCCCTCCGTAATGGAGGAGGCCATCCACTTGCCTCCCGCTCCGGACATAGTTGGAGGAGGTTGAGGTGAGATGTGCGGACTTGGGCGCTGGAGCTCGAGTTCGCAGAGATGGATAAGCCAAGGAGGAAGAAGGCGCAGGTAAAAGGGTTGGATCTTTATCCCCTTATACGGGCGGACGAAAACATGCGTCCCCACCGGCCTGATAAAACTCGCTTATCCCCAAAGTGCCGCAATCAATGGCGTGGTTGGGTTACCCACGTCCGTATTGATGGGAATCCCGGGATAAGGGGAACACGATCTCTGCTTCGACAAGATGTGCCAAGGAAACCGCTTCGCAAAACGCGCTGAGGTGGTACAATAAAAACGATTCGAGTAAAGGCTTGGTAGTGGTGTGACGACACGCCACGAAATACGTCAGCAGATTGAACTTGTGTAAATATTATTCTCTCTACGGTGGTATGTGGAAATTACTTTGCAGAGCCAGACACTATCCTGGTGTTCACAATCTTCTATAAATTATTCGGAGGAGGAACCCGCCTTGCAATGCCGAAGACAATATGCGCGCCGGACTCGTCGTCATTGAAGCCTGGTTCAGGGGCTACTGAGGGAGTCCTGGACTAGGGGGTGTCCGGATAGCCGAACTATCATCATCGGCCGGACTCCAAGACTACGAAGATACAAGATTGAAGACTTCGTCCCATGTCCAGATGGGACTTTCCTTGGCGTGGAAGGCAAGCTTGGCGATACGGATATGTAGATCTCCTACCATTGTAACCGACTCTGTGTAACCCTAGCCCTCTCCGGTGTCTATATAAACCGGATGGCTTTAGTCCGTAGGACGAACAACAATCATACCATAGGCTAGCTTCTAGGGTTTAGCCTCCTTGATCTCGTGGTAGATCTACTCTTGTAACACACATCATCAATATTAATCAAGCAGGACGTAGGGTTTTACCTCCATCAAGAGGGTCCGAACCTGGGTAAAACATCGTGTCCCTTGTCTCCTGTTACCATCCGCCTAGACACACAGTTCAGGACCCCCTACCCGAGATCCGCCGGTTTTGACACCGACATTGGTGCTTTCATTGAGAGTTCCTCTGTGTCGTCACTGCTAAGCTCGATGGCCTCTTCGATCATCAACAACGATGCAGTCCAGGGTGAGACCTTCCTCCCCGGATAGATCTTCGTATTCGGCGGCTTTGCACTGCGGGCCAATTCACTTGGCCATCTGGAGCAGATCGAAAGCTACGCCCCTGGCCGTCAGGTCAGATTTTGAAGTTTGAACTTCACGGTTGACATCCGCGGGGACTTGATCTTCGATGGGTTCGGGCCACAGCCGAGCGCGCCGCACTGCCACGATGGGCATGATTTAGCTCTGCAGCCGGATAGTACCCTGGAGGCCGCACTCGAGTCCGCTTTCGGAGCCGGCTGTGCAGATCTAGGACGGATGGCTAGACACCGCCTCGGGGGCTACAACCTCTACGGCAATAGAGCCAAACACTGACCTTGTCCCTCATGAAGCTCGTGACTCCGAGGTGCCGGACTCCTTGCCGGACTCCGAACCTCCCGCGCCCCCTCCAATCGAATCCGATTGGGCGCCGGTCATGGAGTTCACCGCAGCGGACATCTTTCAACACTCACCTTTTGGCTACATCTTGAGTTCGCTAAAGTATCTCTTGTTATCAGGAGAACCCTGGCCGGACTGCGGTCAGGACGGTTGGGATGCGGACGATGAAGAAATTCAAAGCCCACCCACCACCCACTTAGTAGCCACTGTCGACGATCTAACCGACATGCTAGACTACGACTCCGAAGACATCGACGGCATGGACGATGATGCCGGAGACGACCAAGAACCAGCGCCTACTGGGCACTGGAAAGCCACCTCATCATATGACATATACATGGTGGATACCCCAAAGGATGGGAATGGCGAAGCAACAGCGGAGGATGACCCCTCAAAGAAACAGCCCAAGCGCCGGCGTCAGCGGCGCCGCTCTAAATCCTGCCACAGCAAGAATGAAGATTCCGGCACCGGAGATAATAACACACTGGACAGTGCCGAAGACAACCCACTCCAGCAAGATTCAGCGCAGGAGGACGGAGACGCCAGCCCTCATGAGAGAGCGGCAGAAGAAGAGGTAGAGGATTACATGCCTCCCTCCGGAGACGAGGCAAGCCTCGACGATGACGAATTCGTCGTGCCTGAGGATCCCGTCGAACAAGAGCGTTTTAAACGCAGGCTTATGGCCACGGCAAACAGCCTCAAGAAAAAGCAGCAACAACTTAGAGCTGATCAAGATGTGCTAGCCGACAGATGGACTGAAGTCCTCGCGGCCGAAGAGCATGAGCTCGAACGCCCCTCCAAAAGTTACCCTAAACGCAAGCTGCTCCCCCGATTAGAGGAGGAGGCGTATGCACCTACATCACCAGCAGACAATACGGCTGACCGACCACCCCGTGGTCGTGACAGAGAGGCCCCTAGGCCCTTCACTAGAACCGTACCCCGACATGGCTCGAAGAGCACAAAGCCACAGGAGAACGCTCCGGACTTGCGAGATATATTGGAGGATAAGGCAAGACAATCAAGATCGATCTATGGATCGCGTGGGCGCCCCATGATACGCGACGACAACCGTCGCGCCAGACACAGTCAGTCCGGCTGGGCCGAACAAAATAGACAAAGCTCTTTCGAGCTCCGTTGTGATATCGCCCAGTACAGAGGCGCCGCACACCCATTATGCTTCACAGACGAAGTAATGGATCATCAAATCCCCGAAGGGTTTAAACCCGTGAACATTGAATCCTACGATGGCACAACAGACCCTGCGGTTTGGATCGAAGACTATCTCCTTCATATCCACATGGCCCGCGGTGATGATCTTCACGCCATCAAATATCTCCCACTCAAACTTAAAGGACCAGCCCGGCATTAGATTAACAGCTTGCCAGTAGAGTCAATCGGGAGTTGGGAAGACCTGGAAGCCGCATTCCTCGATAACTTCCAAGGCACGTATGTGCGACCACCAGACGCCAATGACCTAAGCCACATAACTCAGTAGCCAGACGAATCGGCCAGACAATTCTGGACATGGTTCTTAACCAAGAAGAACCAAATCGTCGACTGTCCGGATGCAGAGGCCCTAGCGGCCTTCAAGCACAACATCCGCGACGAGTGGCTTGCCCGGCACCTAGGACAGGAAAAGCCGAAATCCATGGCAGCCCTCACATCACTCATGACCCGCTTCTGCGCGGGTGAGGACAGCTGGCTAGCACGCAGCAATAACCTCAGCAAAAATTCTGGCAGTCCGGATTTCAAGGACCGTAATGGCAGGTCGCGTCGCAACAAAAACAAACGCCACATTAACGGTGATAACAGTAAAGATACGACAGTCAATGCCGGATTCAGAGGCTCTAAACCCGGTCAGCGGAAAAAGCCATTCAAAAGAACTACTTCGGGTCCGTCCAATTTGGACCGAATACTCGACCGCTCGTGCCAGATACACGGCACCCCCGAAAAGCCAGCCAACCACACCAACATGGACTGTTGGGTATTCAAACAGGCAGGCAAGCTAATTGCCGAAAACAATGATAAGGGGCTGCACAGCGATGACGAGGAAGAGACCCGACCGCCGAACAATAGAGGACAGAAGGGTTTCCCCCCACAGGTGCGGACGGTGAACATGATATACGCAACGCACATACCCAAAAGGGAGCGGAAGCGTGCACTCAGGGATGTATACACGATGGAGCCAGTTGCCCCGAAGTTCAATCCATGGTCCTCCTGCCCGATCACTTTTGACCGAAGGGACCACCCCACCAGCATCCGCCATGGCGGATTCGCCGCATTGGTTCTAGACCCAATCGTCGATGGATTTCACCTCACCAGGGTCCTGATGGACGGCGGCAGCAGCCTGAACCTGCTTTATCAGGATACAGTGCGCAAAATGGGCATAGACCCCTCAAGGATTAAACCTACCAAGACGACCTTTAAAGGCGTCATACCAGGTGTAGAAGCCAATTGTACAGGCCCAGTTACACTAGAAGTGGTCTTCGGATCCCCGGATAACTTCCGAAGCGAGGAGTTAATCTTCGACATAGTTCCGTTCCGCATCGGCTATCATGCTCTGCTCGGACGTACCGCGTTCGCAAAGTTCAACGCGGTGCCGCACTACGCATACCTCAAGCTCAAGATGCCAGGCCCTCGAGGAGTCATCACGGTCAATGGAAACACTGAACGCTCTCTCCGAACGGAGGAACAAACAGCGGCTCTCGCGGCAAAAGTACAGTGCAGCCTCTTAAGGAAATTCTCGAGTCCGACCGTTAAGCGACCGGACACGGCTAAACGCGCCCGGAGTGACATACAACAAGACCACCTGGCACATTCCGAGCATGCATAGCAGTGCGGCCCCAACCCCAGCCCCTGCAAAACGTCAAGACAGGTCCTTCGTGTACACCATTACGCTCTGAAGATACCATGGGCATGGGGAGAGGGGCACGACCACGATAGGCCCAGAATACGGCTTAACCACACTAGGGGCTCTCAAGTGTGTCGTTCTTTTTTTTCTTTTCTTTTTATTTTTACCCACAGGACTCCGTTCGTCAGAGGCCCTGTCCGGTAGTAGACCTGCCGAACTCACGATGCAACAGCCAGGGAAGGAGAAAGGCTACAACGAATATCCAGGTGGTCTCCATTACGAGCATTAAATCTGTTTTATGCACCATTCCGCAGCCTACCCCTGGAGGGGGACATGTTTAACAGTCCCATCCCTTGCTTATCGCACCATTTGTATCATTCTGCACTTACATCAGTTTTTCTTGAATAAGTAATGCAGCACCTTTTTGCTTCCAATTGCATTTCTCTCTTATACATATGTTCATTTGTGACATGTCGCATCCGTACGTTTTGGTACGGCTAAATACACCAGGGGCTTATGTTTCCTGCATCATGGTGTGATAAGTCCGAACACTTTCACAAGTGCGGCACCCTGAACTTATAGCATTATATGCATCGGCTCCGAATCATGTCTTGGGTCAATAGTTGGGTTTGCCCGTCTCCCATGTTTTGGTACCTTACATTCCGTTGTATCGGCTAAGGTAGCACTGGGAGAACCACTGCGATTGCACCCCGGTTGAGCTGGGCGAGCGCCTCAGTGGAGAAAGCTAAAACTGACCGTCATGATGAGGCGAGAGCTGGTCGCTGTTCGAGAGGTTTTTTGCGAGTCCTTAAAGACTTATGCCGCTTAGAGCGAGGAGCCGACTTTGTCCGGCCCAGGCGTGGATAGCGCCCCAAATCCGGCCTTCCGAAGACTAGGGGCTTCGCCGAAATTTAAAATTATAGAATTCTATGGCTAAGTGAGAGTGTTCAAGCATTATAAGTCTGGTTGCCTTGTTCGTTGTGTTGAGCGCCTCCCTAGATGGACCCAAATATGGGAACAAGAGTGCTCAAATTTATCCCGAATACCCCAGCACTCGTGGCATGGGGGCTGAAGCCGACGACTTGCCATCTCTCAGATTTGATAAATAGCCGCACAGAAGGTAATATTTTAAATTAAAATGCGTTGCTTAGCGCAAATGAACTAAGTTTTCAGCGCACAGGATAACAAAATGCGAGTCTACTCAAATATTACATCTTTGGAGCACTCATCCGCAATAGTGCGGGCGCCCTTCAGCACACTCTTATAATACATCTTGGGCGTGTGATGCTCCTTGCCCTGCAGTGGCGGGTCCGTCACGAGCTTCTAGGCATCCAACTTGCCCCAGTGCACCTTTGCGCGGGCAAGGGCCCGACGGGCACCTTCAATACAGGCGGAGTGCTTGATGACTTCAACCCACGGGCACGCATCCACCAGCCGCCGCACCAGGCCGAAGTAGCTCCCAGGCATGGCCTCCTTAGGCCACAGCCGAACTATGAGGCCCTTCATGGCCTTTTTGGCCGCCTTGTGGAGCTCGACCAGCTGCTTCAGCTGGTCGCTAAGGGGCACCAGATGTCCGGCCTCAGCATACTGAGACCAGAAGACCTTCTCCATCGAGCTCCCTCCTCGGCCCGGTAGAACGCAGCAGCATCGGACACGCTGCGAGGAAGATCTGCGAACGCTCCTGGAGAGCTCCGAATTCGGGTAAGCAACAGGTAATTAACACTCACATGCTTACTTTGCATGAAAAATGCCTTACCCGCTGCTATTTTCTTCAACGCCTCGATTTCCTGGAGGGCCTTGTAGGCTTCAGCCTTCGCGGCTTTGGCACTCTCAAGAGTCGTTGCAATCTCAGACTCTCGAGTTTTCGAGTCACGCTCCAGGCTCTCATGATTTTTCACGAGATCCCGGAGCTCTTGCTGTACCTCCGCCACCCGCGCCTCCTGCTTCTCTCGCTCGGTGCGCTCCGCGGCCGCATTGCATTCGGCCGCGGCCACCGCCTCTTTCAGGGTCGCCACCTTGTTAGTGGCCCCTGCAATACCCACGTTATCCTTGTTATTCTTTTTGCAACCAAAATCCTTTTCCGTAAGGTACAATTTTAATAAGGTGTTACTCACCTTCCTTGTCCTCGAGCTGCTTCTTGGCACGGCCGAGCTCGTTCTTGGACTGCTCGAGGCTTTCCTTCAAAGTATTGACCTCTGCAGTCAGTGCGGTAGAGGTCAGCAGCGCAGCCTGCAATCCCATATTGACATATTTTTTATGACTCCTGCGTATATCTTCTTAGATCCTCAGTCCGACTTTTCTTTCCGAACACCAAACCGAGCATCAGGGGCTACTGTCTATGCGGTACTGTTTTACATATATCAAAATTCTTACCTCAAAGCCTGTTAGAAGGCTGCTGCAGGCTTCGGTCAGCCCGCTCTTGGCGAGCTGCACCTTCTGAATCACCGCACTCATAACAGTGTGGTGTTCCTCTTTGATGGAGGCGCCATTGAGCGCCTCCAGCAAGCTATCCGGCGCCTCCGGTTGGACGGAGGCTGCCGGTGTCACGGTCTTGCCCTTTTTACGAAGGGGCCGCCCGCCGGACTCCGGAGCCACTATGGGATCCGTAGCCGAGTCCGGTGCAAAGTCTGGGAGGTTGTCCTGCGACACCTCCGGGGCCTCCTCCTCCTGGCGGGTCCCTTCCTGGGATCCCACCTCGGCATCATCCGTGTCACGGGGGGTGGAGGCAGTCGTAAGAGAATCCATATCCGACGCACCTAAGGACCCGCTCGACGAAGCGGGAAGATCGTCCTTGGGCGGACTGCAGGGTTGTATGCGGCATTAGAAAGACATTGTGTGGCAAAAAAGAAAAACCATGAAGTTATTCGGGAGTCCACATACTCACGATCTCGCCAGGGGCTTGGCCCTTGGAGGCCAGTCCTCGCCGTCGTCACTGGCGTTGGCAGAGCAGTCCGGGGGAAGAGTTTTTCCCTTCTTGGACCCTTCAGCCTCCCTCGTTGGGGAGGCCTTCCTTTTCTTCTCTCCCCCACTGGGGGAGAGGCTTTCTTCTTCTCCTCCTCACCTTGGTGAGAGGAGTCGGCCTCGAAGTCGTCATCCGATAGCACCTGAAAATGGGAACTCTTCCGAGTCCCCGTGGCCATCTTCTTGGCCTTCTTTTCCGGCACCACGTGGGGTGCCGGAGCCAGCAGCCCCGTTAGGCGGGCGTCCGCTGGGTCCTCTGGCAATGGGGCCAGACAGATAGCCCGCTCGGCCTTCGCCAGCCAGCCCTGTCAAAGGAAAGGGAGTTTAGATCCCGCATAGAGTCAAACTATGGAAAACAAGCGTCCCGTAAAGGACAAAATCGCTTACCTCATCAGCCGGACGCTGTGAGCTGAATCCGCGATCTTCGGTGGCGGATGCGGGAGCCTCGGCGCCCTTGAACAACACCTTCCAGACATCTTCGTACATAGTGTCGAAGAGCCCGCTCAAAGTCTGATGCTGCACCGGATCGAACTCCCACATGTTGAAGCCCCGTCGCTGGCACGGGAGGATCCGGCGGATGAGCATGACCTAGACCACGTTGACAAGCTTGAGCTTCTTGTCCACCAGCTTTTGGACGCAGGCTTGGAGTCTAGTCAGCTCCTCCGAATCACCCTAGGTCTGGCCGCTCTCTTTCCAGGAGGTGAGCCGTGTGGGGATACCAGATCTGAATTCGGGGGCCGCTGCCCATTCAGAGTCACGCGGCTCGGTGATGTAGAACCACCCCGATTTCCACCCCTCGATGGTTTCCACGAAAGTGCCCTCAAGCCAAGTAACGTTGGACATCCTGCCCACCATGGCGCCTCCGCACTCCGCTTGGCTGCCCTTCACAACCTTCGGCTTGACAATGAAGGTCTTGAGCCACAAGCCGAAGTGGGGCTGGATGCAGAGGAAGGCCTCACACACGACGATAAACACCGAGATGTTGAGGATGAAATTCGGGGCCAGATCGTGGAAATCCAGGCCGTAGTAGAACATGAGCCCCCGGACAAAGGGATGGAGTGGGAAGCCCAGTCCGCGGAGGAAATGGGTAAGAAATACTACCCTCTCATGGGGCCTGGGGGTGGGTATGAGCTCTCCCTCGTCGGGGAGCCGATGCGCGATGTTGCTGGACAAATATCCGGCGCTGCGTAGCTTCTGGATGTGCCCCTCCGTAACGGAGGAGGCCATCCACTTGCCTCCCGCTCCGGACATAGTTGGAGGAGGTTGAGGTGAGATGTGCGGACTTGGGCGCTGGAGCTCGAGTTCGCAGAGATGGATAAGCCAAGGAGGAAGAAGGCGCAGGTAAAAGGGTTGGATCTTTATCCCCTTATATGGGCGGACGAAAACATGCGTCCCCACCGGCCTGATAAAACTCGCTTATCCCCAAAGTGCCGCAATCAATGGCGCGGTCGGGTTACCCACGTCCGTATTGATGGGAATCCCGGGACAAGGGGAACACGATCTCTGCTTCGACAAGATGTGCCAAGGAAACCGCTTCACAAAACGCGCTGAGGTGGTACAATAAAAACGATTCGAGTAAAGGCTTGGTAGTGGTGTGACGACACGCCACGAAATACGTCAGCAGATTGAACTTGTGTAAATATTATTCTCTCTACGGTGGTATGTGGAAATTGCTTTGCAGAGTCGGACACTATCCTGGTGTTCACAATCTTCTATAAATTATTCGGAGGAGGAACCTGCCTTGCAATGCCGAAGACAATATGCGCGCCGGACTCGTCATCATTGAAGCCTGGTTCAGGGGCTACTGAGGAAGTCCTGGACTAGGGGGTGTCCGGATAGCCGAACTATCATCATCGGCTGGACTCCAAGACTACGAAGATACAAGATTGAAGACTTTGTCCCATGTCTAGATGGGACTTTCCTTGGCGTGGAAGGCAAGCTTGGCGATACGGATATGTAGATCTCCTACCATTGTAACCGACTCTGTGTAACCCTAGCCCTCTCCGGTGTCTATATAAACCAGATGGCTTTAGTCCGTAGGACGAACAACAATCATACCATAGGCTAGCTTCTAGGGTTTAGGCTCCTTGATCTCGTGGTAGATCTACTCTTGTAACACACATCATCAATATTAATCAAGCAGGACGTAGGGTTTTACCTCCATCAAGAGGGTCCGAACCTGGGTAAAACATCGTGTCCCTTGTCTCCTGTTACCATCCGCCTAGACACACAGTTCAGGACCCCCTACCCGAGATCCGCCGGTTTTGACACCGACAACAGCCTTCTCCCTCTTTGCCTTATCCTTCTTCTCCTGAGCTTGAACTGATTGTGGATCATCTTCATTCATGACAACCTCATTGTCCTCAAAGTCTGGATAAAGTGGAAAGTGTTCCTTATCCAACTGATATTTTCCTGTGCCCATCTTTGAGTTTATCAATTCTTGAATCTGAGGTGCATATCCACAGCTCCTCTTCTGATCAGTTGGAGTCCTCTTGATTGTTTCAATGATCAGGCTCATGACTTTGAATTTTTGTGGCACATCAAATAAATGCAACATATTGATGGCATGCCCTCTGATCATGTTCTGGCACCAGACTTGGGCAACAAAGTGTGCCTCAGAATCCAATTTATAGTAGGCAGCCCTGACAACAGAAAATGGACTGATCCCAAAGTGAAAGTCTATAGGGATTTGTCTAGGATCTCCTTGTACATGTGAGCCATTGAATTGTGACCCAACTTCTTCTTTGCATAAATGTCTAGGTCATCCTCATTCTCCTTGGGGGCCTTGATCAGACTTGCCCATTCTTCAATAGTGGACTGGTACCTTGTACCTTCAGACATCCAAACTATTCTTCCATCTGGGTAAAAGTGTGCTGTGGAGTAGAACTGCATGATAAGCTCATCATTCCAGTTGGTGAACTTCTGTCCAACAAAATCTGCAACTCCACTAGCAACAAAGCTATCTTGCACTCCAGGATAGTGCTGTTCATTTTCCTTGATGAATTTCCAGTCAACCCACCTCATGTCACAGACTATGGGCTTCTTGTCCAACAGAATTGTTCCATAGAAGTCCTGTTGTTTCTTTGTGTGGAACCTGTAATCAACAGTAGTTCTTCTCCTTGTGGCATATGGATCTGCCATTCTCCACAGTCTCAGCCCCGAATCCTTCCTGATTCTCATGTCCTTAGCCACAGGATGGGCATCATTGTGGTCTGGTATCTTTGGCTTGAGCTTCCTTAGAACCTGTCCTTCTTCATCTTCCTCCTCAGCAACCTCAGGCACTGGGGCCTTGTTCTTCTCAGCAGCTGGAATACTCCTGGTATTCCTCTTTGGTGCAGACTTGGCCTTGGGGGCAGCTTTGGGTGCTTCCTTGGGCTTAGATGTTGCAGCCCCAGATTTAATAGCATCACCCATAAGCTTTGGTGCCTTTGGTGCTGGTGTAGAAAGCTCTTCCTCTTCCATCATGGAAGGTTGCCCAACAACTCTGGCCGTGGTCTTCTTGACCCTTTCCTTCCTCTTCTTGCTTTCATGAGCTGGCTCTTTGGGATCAGGATTTTCAGGCAGTTGTGTTGATGCTCTGGCCTTGGGCATAGGTTGCCTTCTTGCAGGCCTTTTAATCTTCATGCCTGGCTTTATATCCTTTGCTGAGCCATATTCCTTCTTGAGCACCACTTTCTTGGAAGTAGCACCTCATCCCTTCTTGATAGTATTGGCTTTTCCTATAGACTCAATGTGATCTTGGATCACTAAAATGTAAAATGAAGAGTCTTGAGCTTTTGAGCTTGAGCCAATCCTTTGTCCTTAGTATTTTGAGGGATCCACTTCCATCATCCATGCCATGCCATTCATTGAGCTTTCCTAAAATAATAGTCTTGGAATAGCATTAGCTCAATGAGATATATGTTGTTATGAATTACCAAAACCACCTAGGGATAGTTGCACTTTCATAAGTGCCTGCCCGCGGCTTGAGGTTATCAAGCAGTCCGTCTGTATTGAGGGTGCCCGCCGGGCCTTTGCCCGTGCGAAGGTGCATTGGGCCAGATTGGACGCTGAGAAGTGCTACCTCTTGAGCACTGCGTTGGATTTCCCCGAAGAGGAAAGGATGATGCAGTAAAGTAGCGTAAGTATTTCCCTCAGTTTTTGAGAACCAAGGTATCAATCCAGTAAGAGATCATGCATGAGTCCCTCGTACCTACACAAAATGATAGCTACTCGCAACCAACGCGATTAGGGGTTGTCAATCCATTCACGGGCACTTACGAGGGTGAGATCTGATAGAGATGATAAATAATATTTTTGGTATTTTTGATATAGAGATGCAAAGTAAAAAGTAAAAGGCAAAGTAAAAACAAAGCAAGTAATAAAGTAATGGAGATTGATATGATGAGAATAGACCCGGTGGCCATAGGTTTCACTAGTGGCTTCTCTCAAGAGCATAAGTATTCTACGGTGGGTGAACAAATTACTGTTGAGCAATTGATAGAAAAGCGAATAATTATGAGGTTATCTAGGTATGATCATGTATATAGGCATCACATCCAAGACAAGTAGATCGAAACGATTCTACATCTACTACTATTACTCCACTCATCGACCGCTATCCAGCATGCATCTAGAGTATTAAGTTAAAAACAGAGTAACGCCTTAAGCAAGATGACATGATGTAGAGGGATAAATTCTTGCAATATGATAAAAACCCCATCTTGTTATCCTCGATGGCAACAATACAATACGTGCCTTGCAACCCTTTCTGTCACTGGGTAAGGACACCGCAAGATTGAACCCAAAGCTAAACACTTCTCCCATTGCAAGAACTACCAATCTAGTTGGCCAAACAAACGGATAATTCGAAGAGACTTGCAAAGATAACTCAATCATACATAAAAGAATTCAGAGAAGAATCAAATATTGTTCATAGATAAGCTGGATCATAAACCCACAATTCATTAATCTCAACAAACACACCGCAAAAACAAGATTACATCGAATAGATCTCCACAAGAGAGGGGGAGAACATTGTATTGAGATCCAAAAAGAGAGAAGAAGCCATCTAGCTACTAGCTATGGACCCGAAGGTTTGAAGTAAACTACTCACACTTCACCGGAGAGGCTATGGTGTTGATGTAGAAGCCCTCCGTGGTAGATGCCCTCTCCTGTGGAGCTCCGGAACAGGCCCCAAGATGGGATCTCGTGGATACAGAAAGTTGCGGCGGTGGAATTAGGTTTTTGGATCCATATTTGATCTGACGGGGGTACGTAGGTATATATAGGAGGAAGGAGTACGTCAGTGGAGCAACAAGGGGCCCACGAGGCAGGGGGCACGCCCATGGGGGGCGCCCCCCACCCTCGTGACCTCCACGGCTGTTCCTTGGAGCAGGGTCCAAGTCTCCTGGATCATGTTCGGTGAGAAAATCACGTTCCCGAAGGTTTTATTCCGTTTGGACTCCGTTTGATATTCTGTTTCTTCGAAATACTGAAATAGGAAAAAAACAGCAATTCTGGGTTGGGCCTCCGGTTAATAGGTTAGTCCCAAAAATAATATAAAAGTGGAAAATAAAGCCCAATATAGTCCAAAACAGTAGATAAAGTAGCATGGAGCAATCAAAAATTATAGATACGTTGGAGACATATCAAGAAGTTGGTGAAGTACGGACCCCCAGAGGGTAAGGAGCACCGGTGCCCCGAGAAATATTATATGATGGCGTCATGAAAGGCGCTCACCTTGTGGCTGATGAATCCCCCAAGAATGTAATCTTTGAGTAAATGAACTCGTGTCATCTTTGTAATATAAAAACGAGTTTCTGTATGCTATATAACGCTTTGTTGATTTAAAATATTACCTTCTGTGCGGCCGTTTATAAAATTCTGAGAGTAGGCCAGTCGTCGGTTTCCGCCCCCGTGTAGCTAGTATTGGGGTGTTCGTGGAAAACCAAAACACTCTTTATCCAAGTTATTGGTCCTTTAAGGAGGTGTTGGCGCAGCGAACGAGGCAATCAGACTATACGGCTTTATAACTCTCACTTGGCCATAGAAGTCTATAATTTTATATTTCGGCGAAGCCCCTAGTATTCGGAAGGCCGAATTGGGGCGCTATACATGGCTAAATCGACAAGGCCGATTCCTCGCCTTAAGCGGAAAAATATATTTAAGGATTTAGAACCTCTCGAACAACGACCGTCTCTCGCCGCATCATGACAGTCAGTTTTCGGCTTTCTCTACTGAGGTGTGTTGGAAATATGCCCTAGAGGCAATAATAAAAGCATTATTATTATATTTCCTTGTTCATGATAATTGTCTTTATTCATGCTATAATTGTGTTATCCGGAAATCGTAATGCATGTGTGAATAACAGACACCAACATGTCCCTAGTGAGCCTCTAGTTGACTAGCTCGTTGATCAACAGATAGTCATGGTTTCCTGACTATGGACACTGGATGTCATTGATAACGAGATCACATCATTGGGAGAATGATGTGATGGACGAGACCCAATCCTAAACATAGCACAAGATCGTATAGTTCGTTTGCTAGAGTTTTGCAATGTCAAAGTATCTTTTCCTTAGACCATGAGATCGTGTAACTCCCGGATACCGTAGGAGTGCTTTGGGTATGCCAAACGTCACAACGTAACTGGGTGACTATAAAGGTAGACTACGGGTATCTCCGAAAGTGTCTGTTGGGTGACATGGATCAAGACTGGGATTTGTCACTCCGTATGACGGAGAGGTATCACTGGGCCCACTCGGTAATGCATCATCATAATGAGCTCAGAGTGACCAAGTGTCTGGTCACGGGATCATGCATTACGGTACGAGTAAAGTGACTTGCCGGTAACGAGATTGAACGAGGTATTGGGATACCGACGATCGAATCTCGGGCAAGTAACATATCGATAGACAAAGGGAATAGCATACGGGGTTGATAGAATCCTCGACATCGTGGTTCATCCGATGAGATCATCGTGGAGCATGTGGGAGCCAACATGGGTATCCAGATCCCGCTGTTGGTTATTGACCGGAGAGTCGTCTCGGTCATGTCTGCTTGTCTCTCGAACCCGTAGGGTCTACACACTTAAGGTTCGGTTACGCTAGGGTTGTAGGGATATGTATATGCAGTAACCCGAATGTTGTTCGGAGTCCCGGATGAGATCCCGGACGTCACGAGGAGTTCCGGAATGGTCCGGAGGTAAAGATTTATATATGGGAAGTCCTGTTTCGGGCATCGGGACAAGTTTCGGGGTTATCGGTATTGTACCGGGACCACCGGAGGGGTCCCGGGGGCCCACCGGGTGGGGCCACCCATCCCCGGGGGCCACATGGGCTGTAGGGGGTGCGCCTTGGCCTGCTTGGGCCAAGGGCACCAGCCCCACATAGGCCCATGCGCCTAGGGTTAAGGGGGGAAAGAGTCCTAGGGGGTTAAGGCACCTCCTAGGTGCCTTGGGGGGGAGGGAAACCTCCCCTTGGCCGCCGGCCATAGGAGATTGGATCTCCTAGGCTGCGCACCACCCCCCCTTGGCACCCCTATATATAGTGGGGGAGAGGAGGGACCTCATACCTTGAGTCCTTGGCCTTAGGTTGCCTCCTTCTCCCTCCCCAACACCTCCTCCAACTCCATAGCGCTTAGCGAAGCTCTGCCGGAGTACTGCAGCTCCATCAACACCACGCCGTCGTGCTGCTGCTGGTGCCATCTCCCTCAACCTCTCCTCCCTCCCTTGCTGGATCAAGAAGGAGGAGACGTGGCTGTTCCGTACGTGTGTTGAACGCGGAGGTGCCGTCCGTTCGGTGCTAGGATCTCCGGTGATTCGAATCACGTCGTGTTCGACTACATCATCCCCGTTCTTTGAACGCTTCCGCTCGCGATCTACAAGGTACGTAGATGCATCCAATGACTCGTTGCTAGATGAACTCCTAGATGATCTTGGTGAAACGAGTAGGAAAATTTTTGTTTTCTGCAACGTTCCCCAACAGTGGCATCATGAGCTAGGTCTATGCGTAGTTCTTCTTGCGCGAGTAGAACACAATTTGTTGTGGGCGTAGATTTGTCAACTTTCTTGCCGTTACTAGTCCTTTCTTGCTTCAGCGGTATTGTGGGATGAAGCGGCCCGGACCAACCTTACACGTACGCTTACGTGAGACCGGTTCCACCGACTAACATGCACTAGTTGCATAAGGTGGCTGGCGGGTGTCTGTCTCTCCCACTTTAGTTGGAGCGGAATCGATGAACAGGGTCCTTATGAAGGGTAAATAGAAGTTGACAAATCACGTTGTGGCTTTAACGTAGGTAAGAAGACGTTCTTGCTAGAACCCTAATTCAGCCACGTAAAACTTGCAACAACAATTAGAGGACGTCTAACTTGTTTTTGCAGCAAGTGGTTTGTGATATGATATGGCCAAAGTTGTGATGAATGATGAATGATCTATATGTGATGTATGAGATGTTCATGCTATTGTAATAGGATTCACGACTTGCATGTCGATGAGTATGACAACCGGCAGGAGCCATAGGAGTTGTCTTTATTCTTTTATATGACCTGCGTGTCATCAAGAAAAGCCATGTAAATTACTTTACTTTATTGCTAAACGCGTTAGCCATAGTAGTAGAAGTAATAGTTGGCGAGCAACTTCATGGAGACACGATGATGGAGATCATGATGATGGAGATCATGGTGTCAAGCCGGTGACAAGATGATCATGGAGCCCCAAGATGGAGATCAAAGGAGCTGTGTGATATTGGCCATATCATGTCACGTTTATTATTTGATTGCATGTGATGTTTATCATGTTTTGCATCTTGTTTACTTAGAACGACGGTAGTAAATAAGATGATCCCTCACAATAATTTCAAGAAGTGTTCCCCCTAACTGTGCACCGTTGCGACAGTTCGCTGTTTCAAAACATCACGTGATGATCGGGTGTTTTATTCAGACGTTCACATACAACGGGTGTAAGACAGATTTACACATGCAAACACTTAGGTTGACTTGACGAGCCTAGCATGTACAGACATGGCCTCGGAACACAGAAGACCGAAAGGTCGAGCATGAGTCGTATAGAAGATACGATCAACATGAAGATGTTCACCGATGTTGACTAGTCCGTCTCACGTGATGATCGGACACGGTCTAGTTTAACTCGGATCATGTAATACTTAGATGACCAGAGGGATGCCTAATCTAAGTGGGAGTTCACTAATAATTTGATTAGTTGAACTTAATTATCATGAACTTAGTCTAAAATCTTTGCAATATGTCTTGTAGATCAAATGGCCAACGTAGTCCTCAACTTCAACGCGTTCCTAGAGAAAACTAAGCTGAAAGACGATGGCAGCAACTATACGGACTGGGTCCGGAACCTGAGGATCATCCTCATAGCTGCCAAGAAAGATTATGTCCTACAAGCACCGCTTGGTGACGCACCCGTTCTCCCTGCAGAACAAGATGTTATGAACGCTTGGCAGGCACGTTTCGATGACTACTCCCTCGTTCAGTGCGGCATGCTTTACAGCCTAGAGCCGGGGCTCCAAAAGCGTTTTGAGAGACATGGAGCATATGAGATGTTTGAAGAGCTGAAAATGGTTTTCCAAGCTCATGCCCGGGTCGAGAGATATGAAGTCTCCGACAAATTCTTTAGCTGTAAGATGGAGGAAAACAGTTCTGTCAGTGAGCACATACTCACTATGTCTGGGTTGCATAACCGCTTGACTCAGCTGGGAGTTAATCTCCCGGATGATGCGGTCATTGACAGAATCCTCCAGTCGCTTCCACCAAGCTACAAGAGCTTTGTGATGAACTTCAATATGCAGGGGATGGAAAAGACCATTCCTGAAGTATTTGCTATGCTGAAATCAGCAGAGGTAGAAGTCAGGAAAGAACATCAAGTGTTGATGGTCAATAAAACCACTAAGTTCAAGAAAGGCAAGGGTAAAAAGAGCTTCAAGAAGGACGGCAAGGGGGTTGCCGCGCCCGGCAAGCAAGCTGCTGGGAAGAAGCCAAAGAATGGACCCAAGCCCGAGACTGAGTGCTTTTATTGCAAGGGAAACGGTCACTGGAAGCGGAACTGCCCTAAGTACTTAGCGGATAAGAAGGCCGGCAAAACAAAAGGTATATGTGATATACATGTAATTGATGTGTACCTTACTAGTGCCCGTAGTAGCTCCTGGGTATTTGATACCGGTGCAGTTGCTCACATTTGTAACTCAAAGCAGGGGTTGCGGAATAAGCGGAAACTGGCAAAGGACGAGGTGACGATGCGCGTCGGGAATGGTTCCAAGGTCAATGTGATCGCCGTCGGCACGCTACCTCTGCATCTCCCTTCGGGATTAGTTTTAAACCTTAATAATTGTTATTTAGTGCCAGCTTTGAGCATGAACATTGTATCGGGATCTCGTTTGATTCGAGATGGCTACTCTTTTAAATCTGAGAATAATGGTTGTTCCATTTTTATGAGAGATATGTTTTATGGTCATGCTCCTATGGTGAATGGTTTATTCCTTATGAATCTCGAACGTGATGCTACACATATTCATAATGTGAGTACCAAAAGAAGTAAGGTTGATAATGATAGTCCCACATACTTGTGGCACTGCCGCCTTGGTCACATAGGTGTTAAACGCATGAAGAAGCTCCATGCTGATGGACTTTTAGAGTCTCTTGATTATGAATCATTTGACACGTGCGAACCATGCCTTATGGGTAAAATGACCAAGACTCCGTTCTCAGGAACAATGGAGCGAGCAACCGACTTATTGGAAATCATACATACTGATGTGTGCGGTCCGATGAGTGTTGAGGCTCGCGGTGGCTATCGTTATGTTCTCACCCTCACTGATGATTTAAGTAGGTATGGGTATATCTACTTAATGAAACACAAGTCTGAAACCTTTGAAAAGTTCAAGGAATTTCAGAGTGAGGTTGAAAATCAACGTGACAGGAAAATCAAGTTTCTACGATCAGATCGTGGAGGAGAATACTTGAGTCACGAGTTTGGGGCACACTTAAGAAAATGTGGAATAGTTTCACAACTCACGCCGCCTGGAACACCTCAGCGTAATGGTGTGTCCGAACGTCGTAATCGCACTCTGTTAGATATGGTGCGATCTATGATGTCTCTTACCGATTTACCGCTTTCCTTCTGGGGCTATGCTTTAGAGACTGCCGCATTCACTTTAAATAGGGCTCCGTCGAAATCCGTTAAGACGACACCGTATGAATTATGGTTTGGGAAGAAACCTAAGCTGTCGTTTCTAAAAGTTTGGGGATGCGATGCTTATGTCAAGAAACTTCAACCTGAAAAGCTCGAACCCAAATCGGAAAAATGCGTCTTCATAAGGTACCCAAAAGAAACTATTGGGTACACCTTCTACCTTAGATCCGAAGGCAAGATCTTTGTTGCCAAGAATGGGTCCTTTCTGGAGAAAGAGTTTCTCTCGAAAGAAGTAAGTGGGAGGAAAGTAGAGCTTGATGAAGTGTTACCTCTTGAACCGGAAAATGGCGCAACTCAAGAAAATGTTCCTGAGGTGCCAGCACCGACTAGAGAGGAAGTTAATGATAATGATCAAGATACTTCTGATCAAGCTCCTACTGAAATTCGAAGGTCCACAAGGACACGTTCCGCACCAGAGTGGTACGGCAACCCTGTCTTGGAAATCATGTTGTTAGACAACGGTGAACCTTCGAACTATGAAGAAGCGATGGCGGGACCAGATTCCGACAAATGGCTAGAAGCCATGAAATCCGAGATAGGATCCATGTATGAAAACAAAGTATGGACTTTGACTGACTTGCCCGTTGAGCGGCGAGCCATAGAAAATAAATGGATCTTTAAGAAGAAGACAGACGCGGATGGTAATGTGACCATCTATAAAGCTCGGCTTGTCGCTAAGGGTTATCGACAAGTTCAAGGGGTTGACTACGATGAGACTTTCTCACCGGTAGCGAAGCTGAAGTCCGTCCGAATCATGTTAGCAATTGCCGCATTCTATGATTACGAAATATGGCAAATGGACGTCAAAACGGCATTCCTTAATGGTTTCCTTAAGGAAGAATTGTATATGATGCAGCCGGAAGGTTTTGTCGATCCTAAGAATGCTGACAAAGTGTGCAAGCTCCAACGCTCGATTTATGGGCTGGTGCAAGCATCTCGGAGTTGGAACATTCGCTTTGATGAGATGATCAAAGCGTTTGGGTTTACACAGACTTATGGAGAAGCCTGTGTTTACAAGAAAGTGAGTGGGAGCTCTGTAGCATTTCTCATATTATATGTAGATGACATACTTTTGATGGGAAATGATATAGAACTCTTGGACAGCATCAAGGCCTACTTGAATAAGAGTTTTTCAATGAAGGACCTTGGAGAAGCTGCTTATATATTAGGCATCAAAATCTATAGAGATAGATCAAGACGCCTCATAGGTCTTTCACAAAGCACATACCTTGATAAGATATTGAAAAAGTTCAATATGGATCAATCCAAGAAAGGGTTCTTGCCTGTGTTACAAGGTGTGAAATTGAGCTCAGCTCAATGTCCGACCACGGCAGAAGATATAGAAGAGATGAGCGTCATCCCCTATGCCTCAGCCATAGGTTCTATTATGTATGCCATGCTGTGTACCAGACCTGATGTTAACCTTGCCGTCAGTTTGGTAGGAAGGTACCAAAGTAATCCCGGCAAGGAACACTGGACAGCGGTCAAGAATATCCTGAAGTACCTGAAAAGGACTAAGGAAATGTTTCTCGTTTATGGAGGTGACGAAGAGCTCGTCGTAAAGGGTTACGTCGACGCTAGCTTCGACACAGATCTGGATGACTCTAAGTCACAAACCGGATACGTGTATATTTTGAATGGTGGGGCAGTAAGCTGGTGCAGTTGCAAGCAAAGCGTCGTGGCGGGATCTACATGTGAAGCGGAGTACATGGCAGCCTCGGAGGCAGCACAAGAAGACAAGGCACATCAAGCGTCGCTTCAACTCCATTCGTGAAAATGTTCAAGATGGAGACATAGAGATTTGTAAAGTACATACGGACCTGAATGTAGCAGATCCGTTGACTAAACCTCTCCCTAGAGCAAAACATGATCAACACCAGAATTCCATGGGTGTTCGATTCATCACAATGTAACTAGATTATTGACTCTAGTGCAAGTGGGAGACTGTTGGAAATATGCCCTAGAGGCAATAATAAAAGCATTGTTATTATATTTCCTTGTTCATGATAATTGTCTTTATTCATGCTATAATTGTGTTATCCGGAAATCGTAATGCATGTGTGAATAACAGACACCAACATGTCCCTAGTGAGCCTCTAGTTGACTAGCTCGTTGATCAACAGATAGTCATGGTTTCCTGACTATGGACACTGGATGTCATTGATAACGAGATCACATCATTGGGAGAATGATGTGATGGACGAGACCCAATCCTAAACATAGCACAAGATCGTATAGTTCGTTTGCTAGAGTTTTGCAATGTCAAAGTATCTTTTCCTTAGACCATGAGATCGTGTAACTCCCGGATACCGTAGGAGTGCTTTGGGTATGCCAAACGTCACAACGTAACTGGGTGACTATAAAGGTAGACTACGGGTATCTCCGAAAGTGTCTGTTGGGTGACATGGATCAAGACTGGGATTTGTCACTCCGTATGACGGAGAGGTATCACTGGGCCCACTCGGTAATGCATCATCATAATGAGCTCAGAGTGACCAAGTGTCTGGTCACGGGATCATGCATTACGGTACGAGTAAAGTGACTTGCCGGTAACGAGATTGAACGAGGTATTGGGATACCGACGATCGAATCTCGGGCAAGTAACATATCGATAGACAAAGGGAATAGCATACGGGGTTGATAGAATCCTCGACATCGTGGTTCATCCGATGAGATCATCGTGGAGCATGTGGGAGCCAACATGGGTATCCAGATCCCGCTGTTGGTTATTGACCGGAGAGTCGTCTCGGTCATGTCTGCTTGTCTCTCGAACCCGTAGGGTCTACACACTTAAGGTTCGGTTACGCTAGGGTTGTAGGGATATGTATATGCAGTAACCCGAATGTTGTTCGGAGTCCCGGATGAGATCCCGGACGTCACGAGGAGTTCCGGAATGGTCCGGAGGTAAAGATTTATATATGGGAAGTCCTGTTTCGGGCATCGGGACAAGTTTCGGGGTTATCGGTATTGTACCGGGACCACCGGAGGGGTCCCGGGGGCCCACCGGGTGGGGCCACCCATCCCCGGGGGCCACATGGGCTGTAGGGGGTGCGCCTTGGCCTGCTTGGGCCAAGGGCACCAGCCCCACATAGGCCCATGCGCCTAGGGTTAAGGGGGGAAAGAGTCCTAGGGGGTTAAGGCACCTCCTAGGTGCCTTGGGGGGGAGGGAAACCTCCCCTTGGCCGCCGGCCATAGGAGATTGGATCTCCTAGGCTGCGCACCACCCCCCCTTGGCACCCCTATATATAGTGGGGGAGAGGAGGGACCTCATACCTTGAGTCCTTGGCCTTAGGTTGCCTCCTTCTCCCTCCCCAACACCTCCTCCAACTCCATAGCGCTTAGCGAAGCTCTGCCGGAGTACTGCAGCTCCATCAACACCACGCCGTCGTGCTGCTGCTGGTGCCATCTCCCTCAACCTCTCCTCCCTCCCTTGCTGGATCAAGAAGGAGGAGACGTGGCTGTTCCGTACGTGTGTTGAACGCGGAGGTGCCGTCCGTTCGGTGCTAGGATCTCCGGTGATTCGAATCACGTCGTGTTCGACTACATCATCCCCGTTCTTTGAACGCTTCCGCTCGCGATCTACAAGGTACGTAGATGCATCCAATGACTCGTTGCTAGATGAACTCCTAGATGATCTTGGTGAAACGAGTAGGAAAATTTTTGTTTTCTGCAACGTTCCCCAACAAGGTGCTCGTCTGGAAGAACCAGGACACAATCGCAGTAGTTCTCCCTGCGCTACCTTAGCCGATGTAACGGAACGTAAGGTACCAAAACAAGGGAGCCGGGCTAACCCAACTATTGACCCAAGACATGATTCGGAGCTGATGCATATAATGCTATAAGTTCGGGGTGCCTCATTGTCAAAAGTGTTTGGACTTTTATTGCCATATTATGGGGCTCAATAGAAAGCCCCTGGCGAACTGATCGTACCAAAGTGTTCGGATCCAACATTAAATAAATATTCAAGGGAAACTATGAAGATAGTAGTAAGAAGCTGACGCTGTATACTATTTCCCGTTGTTATTTGGATAATACGGCAAGGCGTATGTGTACAATTAATGCATTAAGTAGAGAAAAATAGGACTATTTGACATGTCCTATCCAAGGGCAGGCTGCATGCCGGTATGTAAAAATAGGTATAACGATCATTGAAAGAGACCACCTGGGTATTCCCTTGTGTGCAAAGCCTCTTGCCTCCTTGGTGTTCCCCTCAGTGATGAGTCCGATAGTCCGGTTCTCTGAAGGGGCTTCCCGAAAGTAGGGTCCTGAAAAGAAAGAAAGTTGAAGGATGTGCGGGTCTCGTGGGGGCTGAACCGCACTGTGAGCTGCATCGTCGACTTGCCTCCGCATATGCCCATGGTATTTTGAGTGCGTAGTTGTGTATGCGTGGCACAAATGCCTCCTCAATGGGGCTATTGCGGAGGCCGGATTGCTAATCGAGCTCTTGGCGCCCCTGACCATCCTGCTGCGGGGTGCTCCGGACTCGCTTGGCGGTGTTTGAGGTTGTTGTTGCCGAATAGGCTGTCTGTCGAAGAATGTTGCTTTGTACTTCGACCGCAAGGACCGCAGTATGCTCTTCCGTACGGAGGGAGCGGTCTGTGTTTCCGTTGACTGTTATAACCTTGCGGGGTCCTGGCATTTTGAGCTTGAGGTATGCATAGTGCGGTACCGCATTGAATCGAGCGAACGCAGTTCATCCCAGTAGTGCATGATAGCCACTACGGAACGGGACAATGTCGAAGATTAACTCCTCGCTTCGGAAATTATCCGGAGATCAGAAGACCACTTCCAGTGTTATTGAGCCCGTACAGCAGGCCTCTACCCCTGGAATTACACCTTTAAAGGTGGTTTTGGTTGGCTTGATCCGTGAGGGATCGATGCCCATTTTGCGTACTGTGTCCTGATAGAGCATGTTCAGGCTACTACCACCGTCCATGAGGACTCGCGTGAGATGGAATCCGTCGATGATTGGGTCAAGTACCAATGCGGCTGAGCCGCAGTGACGGATGCTGGTGGGATGGTCCCTACGATCAAAGGTGATCAGGCAGGATGACCATGGGTTGAACTTTGGAGCGACGGGCTCCATCGCATAGACGTCCCTAAGTGCACGCTTTCGCTCCCGTTTGGGGATGTGGGTGGCGTAGATCATGTTTACCGTTTTCACCTGGGGGGATTTCTTCTGTCCCCCAGTGTTCGGACGCCGGGGCTCCTCGTCATCATTGCTGTGCAGCCCCTTGTCCTTGTTCTCGGCATTTATCTTGCCGGTCTGTTTCAACACCCATCAGTCTCTGTTAGTGTGATTGGCTGGTTTATCGGGGGTGCCGTGAATCTGGCATGAGCGGTCGAGTATGCGGTCTAGACTGGACGATCCTGGATTGTTTCTTTTAAACGGCTTCTTCCGCTGACCGGATTTGGAGTTGCTGAATTCGGCATTGACTGCTGTATCTTCGGCATTGTCGCCATTGTTCCGACACTTATGTCTATTGCGTCGTGGCTTTCCGTTACTGTCACAGACATCTGAAGTGCCAGAGTTTCCTAGCACGGTGTTACTGCGAGCCAGCCAGTTGTCCTCGCCCGCGCAAAAGCGGGTCATTAGTGTCGTGAGGGACGCCATGGACTTCAGTTTTTCTTGGCCGAGGTGTCGGGCAAGCCACTCGTCGCGGATATTATGCTTAAAGGCCGCCAGGGCCTCGGCGTCCGGACATTCGACAATTTGGTTCTTTTTAGTTAGGAACCAGGTCCAAAATTTCCTGGCTGACTCTCCGGGCTGTTGGGTAATGTGACTTAAGTCATCAACATCCGGTGGTCGCATGTAGGTGCCCTGGAAGTTATCGAGGAATGCGTCCTCAAGATTTTCCCAACTGCCAATGGAGTTTGCTGGCAGGCTATTCAGCCAATGTCTGGCTGGCCCTTTAAGCTTGAGTGGGAGATACTTGATGGCATGTAGGTCATCACCGCGAGCCATGTGAATGTGGAGAAGGAAATCTTCAATCCACACCGCGGGGTCTGTTGTGCCATCATATGACTCGATGTTGACAGGTTTAAACCCTTCTGGGAATTCATGTTCCATTACTTCATCAGTGAAGCAGAGGGGGTGTGCGGCGCCTCTTTGCCGGGCTATGTCACGATGCAGTCCGGCTAGGTCTGGTCGGTTATGTTTGGCCTGGCCAGATTTATTATTAGTGTATCCGGCTTGACGATCATCGTCATGTGTTGTGGCGCACCCTCGTGATCCGTAGATCGATCTTGGTTGTCGTGCGTTGTTTTCTAATGTGTCTCGCAGGTCCTGCATATTGCCCCGGGCCATAGTGAACTTGCGTGGGGGTGCAGGCTGGTACGTCGTTTTGTCCCAGCCATGAGGTGGCCGGTCAGCCTCATCTTGTGCTGGTAGTTCAAGCTCTTTGGCCTCTTCTTCTAGCGATGTGTGCTTTGGGTATCCCCTGATGGGGGGCTCGAGTCCGTATTCCTCGGCCGCCAGGACCTCGGTCCATCTATCTGCGAGCAGATCTTGATCAGCTTGGAGCTACTGCTGCTTCTTTTTAGGCTTCTTGCAGTGGCTATAAGCCGACGCTTGAAGCGCTCCTGCTCTATGGGATCCTCCGGTACGCTGAATTCGTCATCACCAAGGCTCACCTCGTCTTCGGAGGGAGGCATATAGTTATCGTCCTCCAAGTATTCTTCCATCGCCTGTTCATCTGGGCTGACCTTCCCGTATTCTTGTTTGGCTTGCTCAAAGGTAGGATGATCAGGATTGTATTCCTCTTCGGCGCCATCTGGGTTATTTTCTTCTCCGGTGCCGGTGTTGCTGTGGCGGGGCTTGGAGCGGCGCCGATGATGCCCATGCTTTGATTTCTTCCCTGAGGGGTTATCGCCTGTTGCCTCATCGACATTGTTTTCTTTGGGAGTATCCACCATATATATGTATCATATGAAGAGGTGGCAGTCCAGCGCCCTGTGGGCGGTGGTTCCTGTTCTTCTCCCGCATTGTCGTCTATACCGTCGATGTCTTCGGAGTCGAAGTTAAGCACGTCGGTCAAATCATCGACCGTGGCTATGAAGTGGGTGGTGGGTCGGTGACGAATTTCTTCGTCGCCTGCTTCCCACTCGAGCCGAACATAGTTCGGTCAGGAATCTCCTGACAGAGAGAGAGAGAGAGACCTTAATGAATTTAGCACATCGCCAAAGGGGGAGTGCTGGAAGATATCCGCGGCGGTGAATTCCATGACTGGATCCCAATCAGATTCGATGGGCATGGATGCACGCGGTCCGGAACCTACGACCGAAGATAAGTCCGGGGGTCCGGAGACATAGATTTCCTTAGAAGCGGAGTCTGTGTTCGGCTCCAACGCCGATAGGTATGCGACCTCCATGGCGGGGTCCATCCACCCGTCCTCAGATGGCACGATCTGTTGTGGATCAAAGTCCGGAGCCATGGCAGGCGCGATATCCCGAATACTGTCCGACGGCAAATCTAAGTCATGCGCATGGCGATTGTTCGACGCTCCTGACGTGGGCTCAAATCCGTCGAAGATCAAGTCTCCACGGATGTCGGCAATGTAGTTTAGGTTCCCGAACCTGACCTGATGGCCAGGGGCGTAGCTGTCAATCTGCTCTAGATGGCCAAGCGAGTTGGCCCGCAGTGCGAAGCCGCCGAACACGAAGATCTGTCTGGGGAGAAAAGTCTCACCCTGGACGGCGTTGTTGAAGGTTGGAGAAGCCATCGAGCCTTACAGCGACGACACAGAGGAACTCTCAATGAAAGCACCAATGTCGGTGTCAAAACCGGTGGATCTCGGGTAGGGGGTCCTGAACTGTGCGTCTAAGGCTAATGGTAACAGGAGACTGGGGACACGATGTTTACCTAGGTTCGGGCCCTCTCGATGGAGGTAATACCCTACTTCCTGCTTGATTGATCTTGATGATATGAGTATTACAAGAGTTGATCTACCACGAGATCAGAGAGGCTAAACCCTAGAAGCTAGCCTATGGAATGATTGTTGTCCTGTCCTACGGACTAAACCCTCCGATTTATATAGACACCGGAGGGGCTAGGGTTACACAGAGTCAGTTACAGAGAAGGAGATCTCCATCCAAATCACCAGGCTTGCCTTCCACGTCAAGGAGAGTCCCATCCGGACACGGGACAAAGTCTTCAATCTTGTATCTTCATAGTCCAACAGTCCGGCCAAAGTACATAGTCCGCCTGTCCGGATACCCCCTTATCCATGACTCCCTCAGTCACCGTCCATGCCTCACTCCCACCACTCTTTTCATCGATCTCGTACTCGCACACTCCTTCCCCCTTGATATAGTATGCCTCTCATACCACCTCCTAGATGCATCCCTCTCTCTCTATCGTTCTCCTCGTGCCTCATTTGCTTCTAACACACATGCATGTATATACCGATCGATCTCCCAACATTTACCTAGATCGACTTGAACTATCCCCCCCCATTGATCGACGTACCTCACAAGTTATGTCTTTCCTTTCTCTAACAAAGGGCGATTGATCTTCCTATGTAGTTACGCCTGCTTACTACAACCATATCGCCCCCCTCATCATTCGTGCATGTCTACTGACCCGTCTCTCACACGCACGTGCACAGACAACAAGCAGCCATCTCCTCTCTTATTGATATTGCGGGCGTGCCCTCCGTTTGTCTAGCAAGCCCATCCCACCATTTGTTAGAAGCAACTCCACTACCACCCCCTCCAACACTCTAGCTCTGTCTCTCTCCCAACCTTATTCCTCTCCTGCACATATGCATGGATGCTGATCGATCTCCCTTAATACATGAGGCAGATCAATCTTCTTAATACATGAGGTAGGCCTCTCTCCTCCTCCACACATATACCAGCCATTGTACCTCTATAGTTAATTGGGCCTCCCTCTTCCCCCACCACACACCGATAGTCGAACGCTGCAGGTAGGTATCCATGCCACAGAGACAAACTACACATGTCCCCTCTCACGTTCCAGTAGGCCAGCCACTCTATATCTTTGACGTGGGCACACACAAATTCGATGTCACTCTTTATCAATCGCGTGCGCGCGCGCCCACACACACACACACACACACATCATCCCTCTCTTTAATTCTATGGACACCTCAAGCCGATGATACCTCCACTCTCTTCTCGTGGATCGCCCCCTCTATCTATATGTTATATCCAGGACTCTATTTCACACACATTGCATATGTTACATTTTTTGATTGACCCCCCCTCCCCAAAAAAAACTCTCAAGAACCCACACACTATCTCTCTCTAGGTTTGTATCTCTCTCACACAACCCCACATAGGTGGTGTACGTATACAAGAAGAGAATAGGTGCACCGTGCATGTACTCACGCTTCGTGCCCAGACACACCCGCGCGGGTACACGGTGGAGCTCATTTCTTTACGAAATGGCAGCCCACGTGCTAATTTGAATGCCGGTAGCAGTTGTTTACCTAGGGAGGTCGTGTACCACGCGTGCATGATACAAAGTTCGACTTGACACGTTGCCGCGTTATTTTTAAATAAAGTTATAGCGCTCAATGGCACGTACACAGAATATAAAACGATTTTTATGGAAAAAAAGGTAGTCCGCTCAACTATATACAATGGAGCCTGCCTGCCTGGTTTGTCGCTCTTCAGAGTATCTCACACAAGGCTGCGGTGGCCTCTCTCTCTCTCACCGCTGGTCACTGATCCGACCGCATCCCGTCCGCCGGGGGAAAGGGAGTGCGGTGGCCTGTCTCTCTCTCAATCCGGCTGCATCCCGTTCGCCGGGGGAAAGGGAGGAAGTGCATTGTTTCTCTGTTCGACGACATCAAGGCAACACGTCCCGATATGCGGTACATGCCGTTTTCTCTGACCAAGCTCCGGTGCGGCAGGGCCTACGCCACCTGCTCGCAGATTCTGCCCGCTGCCGCTCACCTAGTTACATCCCGACGACCTCCAGGTACCCCCTCTGGCCTTGCTCCACTGCCCGTCTTCCCACGTCACTGCATGTGGATCTTCCATAGTTCTTTGCCCAAAACGTAGCTCGTCCGGCGTACTTTCCATATTGCAATCTCGTCCTCACACCTTTTTAGACAAACACAACCGTGTTGTTATCTTCCCTTAGGACAAGGAATATGCTTCTTTTTTATCGTCGCATGTGTCATCAACTGTTATTGGCCAGTAACTGTTTCCTTTCTACCTCTTTTTTGCAAACAGGGCTATCCATTTCACCTCGTTGCTATTGCGACCTTTTGGTGAACTGCACAAATCACTTTTTTCTTAAGAGTGTTTTGTGCAGTTGTACTAAAATGTCACACGGGCAACGTCTCTACATTTCAGTGCGACTACACAAAGGGAGATTGGTTTTGCTCTATCCTCCTCATCCAACTCCGAGCCTAATCTTCTCCAACTAGTTAGTCTTAAGAGAGACTGCAAAGGTGACCGGCTTCTATTTGTGTGTTTGTTGTTTCATCAGCAGTCCTCTATTATCGTAATCACACTTTAATATCTTTGGAACAGGGACGCTCAGTTCTATTTTAGTGGAACTGCACAAAATGATCAGAATGTTGCATGCTCCAGACAACTACTTTTTTCCCCAACATGCCTTGTTGATTTAGACAGAGCTGGGGGGACGTTGCTGCCAATGAAAGCATGGATCAATTTTAATTTAACACCTTCTCACAACTCTGTCTTCGGTTGTGATGTAATTATTAGCTCTAATATGCTAATAATTGACATGCATTAGCAAGGAAGTTAGTTTTTTATTGTTTTCGAAAGCGCATCGATGGCAAGACACACGAAACAAAAGCTGAAAGCTCAAACCATTGTACAATTTCATGTCATTGGAAAATTATTTGTATAGTACATCAATTATGTAAACAAATGATGGAAGCTTGATAGCATTGCCAGAAGCCTCTTCATCATCCGGGTCCATGTGCCATGCACAAAATTATACTCCTTCGTTCCTAAATATTTATCTTTTTACATATTTCAAATGGGCATATTTTAGAGTGTAGATTCACTCATTTTGCTCCGTATGTGTACTCCCTCCGTTCCAAAATACTCTATTCGTCTTTCTAGTGATTTCAACAAGTGACTACATACGGAGCAAAATGAGTGAATCTACACTCTAAAATATTTCTATATACATCAGTATGTAGTATTGAGTAGTCCATTTGAATCTCTAAAAAGACAAATATTTGAGTAGTCACTCGTTGAAATCTCTAGAAAGACAAATACTCCGGAGTATATTTAAGAATCGAGGGGGTAGTGCACAACCGCATGGGAGACTCAGCACGGTCGTTGCGCCGCATTAATAGTGAGTAATGAGCAGTCAAATCATAAGCCCCACCTTTCCCACTATAAGTTGCTCGGAAGAAGTAACCATCAATATGCCCATCCGTCACTGTTTATAGAGCGCGCTTCAGAAAAAAGAAAAAAATCGGTGGGACCAAGGCGACTAGCGATCGGCCTGAAAAATAGCATTGGTAGTTATAGCACGGCGTCTATTACTAGAGGAAATAATGCGTACGCACATGCATGCAGTGCTTCCACCCCAGGTACACACTTGCATGCACTTACTCCACTCTGTAGTAGTAAGTACATGGAGAGAAAATTGTGGACCTGATTGCAGTTACCACGCCCTAATTAATTGAGCATTAAACCGAACGCGTCTAAAGTCTCTCTGGTGGTGGAAATGCATTGAGAGAAATGCATCATAATGAAGCGCACCCTGTAAACTGTGACGGAGGGAGGAGTAGTATGAAGGTGCAAAACCAAGTACGTGTATGGCCAGTCGGTTAACGCACCTCCTCTTGGCATATCACTGACATGTGGGACATGAGTGTGAGCAAACCATTCTTAATTGACGGCAAAGAGCCAACACGCCGTTCCTTGAAAGAGACGAGGAGCAAGAACACACAGACGGGCTCGCACGGAGGCCAAGATATATTCGAGCATGGTTGGTTGATCGATATCATTCATTACATGTTGGGCTACTATTTTCCGCCCTTGTCCGGAATAAACGTGTACTTTATTAGAGATAAAAAAAGAGTATAGACGCTCCACCATGCGGTTCTAGTAGTAGTACTACTCGTACTACTGCGCTTGGCTCTTCGCCTCTTCGTGAAGTCGAACGGCCCTCTTTGGATCCATATGTTAGAGTTAGTTTGCGTTAGTTTGGACTCAACTAACACAAAAATATCCAAAAAGGAGGGTTAGTTTGGGTTTGATGCATCTAACCCATCCAAAAAATCTAACCCACTCAAGAGGTGCTTATTTGGGTTAGTTCTTCTCGGGGTCACTAAAAAACATAATTTTCTCTCGCTCTTCCCTCGGCAGATCCCTTCCCACTTCCTCGAAGCTTCTCATCCTCTCCCTCCCTCCCTCTCGCACCGCCCGTGAAGGCGCCTCACCGTATCCGCGCTCCATCTAACCCTGCCATCCAAACACCTGCATGTTGCGTACTACAGTGTATGCCTCTGACAATCTGACACAGAATGGACTGATGCATGTCCACCGAGGGTAGGTTGCATTAGTCAAAAGGCATAAGCGAGCTTCACCTTGTCCTGCAAGCTTCTCCTTATTCTGCGAGTTGACGGGACACACCAAAAAGTAGTGCTAGTCCATACTCCCTCCTTTCCGGTTAATATGGCTTAATCTTTTTTGTGGGTAAATGAGAGAGCTTTATTCATATATCTTAGGATGATCAGCCAAGACACTGGTCACTATGAATCGAGGTACCCTGCAAAAAAAGAAGTAGGAAGCAAGGTGTTTCATCAAGCCAGCTCTTGGCCAGCAAGCACGATTCGCACGAAGATGCGCCGCAAGGTTTGCTGACCTGTTTACATGCTGAATAACAAAAAAGAGGAAATATTACCGGGCACTCCTATTTGTAACAGGATGTGAGCCAGAGTTAAGCGAGAATTATGGCGAGTGTTCCATGAAATCAACTTCCATTATCACATGCGAGAACCCTCAAAGATAACCAAATGTGTTAAAGATTGCTTTATCACATTTTAAAATCATAATAAGAGTGCAGACGCTCCTCCATCCGGTTCCTAGTACTAGTATAGTACATACCTCTATAGACTATAGTAGTAGTACTAGTACTACTAGTAAACTTTGCGCTTGGTTGTTCGCCTATTCAGGAAGTCGAACAATAATAGCACTAGTAGTATAGTGTATGCTTCTGGCAATCTGACACCGAATTAACTGTTGCACGTCCACCGCCTGAGTGAGGGAGAGCTTGCATTAGTCAAAAGTTTCTCCTTGTCCTGCGAGCCATCGTGCGCAAACTTCTCCCGTCCCGCGACCTTCTCCTCGTTCAGCAAGTTGATGGGACACAACAAAGTAATGCTAGTCCATACTGCCTCCTCTTCGGTTAATATGCCTTAATTTCAAACGAGATAAATACACTGTCTGTCACTGTATATTGTAAAAATATGGTCAGTGGACTTCATAATACGCTCACTGCGCTCAATATATATATTTTTTGGTGTTTATACGGTCACTAGCTCACCTTGACTGAGTATGTGTGTGCATGCACGTGTAGGTTGAGCACGTGAGCGTGACCGTGTGTGTTCCGTCGTGTTCTCGGACATGCATGCATTAGGGCGTCATGCGCGTTTTTGTGTCCATGTGTACGTGTGACTGTCGCATACACGTAGGGGGAGTACGTGTAGGGGCCACTAAGGAGCAGTCAAATCACACAGTAAGTTAGTCGGAAGAAGCAACCATCATTTCACTCTTCAATGACACATACACAATATAAAATGGTTGATATGGAGAGAAAAAGAAAACCACTAGCAGGAGCCTAAGCTACAAGCCTGCTTGCTTAGGTTGCTCTCTTCACAAGCATAGAACGACGGGCTTGATACCGCAGCTGGGGGAAGGGAACAATGTTCTGCGTAGACGCAGTCGACATCGGCGAGGGAGAAAACCCACAGTTGGTGTGTCCCAATCAGGGGTCATCGCGGTATGGGTCGATGTCGCGTCCCAACCGCCCTTCTAGCTACAGCCGGACGTCCCAGGTAGTCCATCTTCCTTTTGGAGCCGGCTTGCTCCACTGCCGTAGCTCCATCTCCATGTCGATCTTTATCTACTTCTACCGGCTTCTACTTGTGATGAGTTTGTGTCTCATGAACTAGTGCCGGTACTATTATTCTAATCACACTTCTTCAATATCTTTGCCATCAGGGATGCTCAGGTCGATTTTAGTGGAACTGCACAAAAGCATCATATGATCCGAGGGTACCAGCCGTCTTTCCTTCGGTAGGTTCTACCTAGCCAGGAAATTAAATCATGTTTAGGGTTTAGGGTTTAAGTCGTAGTGACCCCATCAGTAGTTTTTCTTTCATACATGCTCTCACAACTTTTTTCTTTAGTTGTGAAGTAAATATTGGCTATGATCTGTGAATCATTGAGATGCATCAGCATGCGTGTTAGTTTTCCTTTGTATTTGATGAAATGTTGTAACGGGGCAACCTTGGAATAGGAATGAAAATGGAGTGGAAAGTTTCTGTTTTTTCGGAGAAAAAAATGGAAACGGAGAGAAACCAATGTTTCGTTTCGTTGGATCGTGCCATCGAGCAAAACCAACGTTTAAATCACGTCTGTCGTGTTCGTGTCTCACCCTCCTCCACGGCTCGACCCCACACGATCGCTCGGCATGCCACTCACCGCAAACCGAGTATACGATAACTTTCCCGCCTACTTATCGATGGATCGCGCCATGGAGTACTAGCACTACTGGAAGAGATTGACGAGTTGAGGGAGGACAGCTAGCTGTAGCATGGACTCCCAAGAAATTTTTACATGCATGTTGTAGCCGGCTATTGCGACCTTTGAACACGGAGCAGCCGCGTGCACCCGGAAGTGGCGTGGGAGACGCTCTCTCGGCAGGCGTGCCGCTTCAATGCCGACGCCAGTGAGAGGTCGCATCCGCTCTGGCTGGGCATGAATGTGGCACTGACTGTTTCGGGCGGGAAGCACGCGCGGGTGATGAAGAGGGTTCGGGTTGGTCCGGACCGGCCGTGGCAGCGGGCCGGACGTCCGCAAACAAGAGATGTTGTATGTTAATATTGCTGCATATATAATTAACAATGTAAATAATGTGCCAGTTGGACAAATATGATTGGGGATGGAGATGGAAATGGAATTTTACGTAAACACGGATATGCATGTCTATGTCTATGTGTGTGCGCGCGATGACTCTCGCGACCTGGAAGCGGGGGCGTGTTTTTGATCGAGTTTTCTTTCTTGGTACGTTAGAAAATCAGTTTGTCTAATTCACATCTAGATGTTATTTAAGGATATCTCATCTAAGCTCCCACAAGTATATAATGTAGCAACAAGAAACAAAAAAACTAGGACAAAAAAATAGACCACAAACAGAGTGGACATCAACTTAGATGTGACATAACTATGTCACATCTAGATGTGTCCTAGACAGACCCTTAAAAAATTGTCCGCCAGTTTTCGTTTCTATTTTCCGGGAACACGCGTATTCTATTTAAAACCACTGCTATGGAGAGATTTTTTACTCCATTATAGACTCTTGTTTGATAGAGTTTCTCGCGTCTCGCTCTCTCATCCTCTCCATATCAAAACAAGATGACAGTGTCCACTCTATCTCTCTCCTCATCGGTGGTCACAGATCCGGCCGAATCCCGTCTGCTGCGGGAGGTGAGGAGGTGCAGCATTGACGTTGTCGCCGTCGGCAACAGAGGAAGCGGACGCGCACCGTCCTCTTGGAGCCGGCACTGGCGTGGACGAAGATCCTACGCGCCCTTGTTCGCTGCCGTCGTGTGGGCAGATCCCGCCCGCCCGCCTAAACGACATCTCGCCAACCTAAGATATAACTTCTTGTACTGGTCCAGCTCCCCAGGTTGCTGCGTGTGGGTTTTCTTCTATGCGACTACTCCCCAGCTCCCCATGTATAGTAGCTAGGGTTCGTCGGCTGGTCCAACATCACCTACTAGTACTATTATAGAGGAAATGCCACTCGAAAAGTTGTCCTGATTTATGCCTTGGTGGAGGTATACATGTTGTTTCGACAAAAAGTACAAGGTGGTTGTGCGGTCATTGTCCATATGGTGGTAGTACTATCACTGGTTAAATGAAGAAATGCTTTTTTTCTCGGGTATCCTGGTTTAGTTCCCATCAAGATAATTATGATGCTTCTGTTTGTTGGTGTACTTTTCATTAATTCTTATTGACAATTGAGATGTCGTTGCTAATCTTGTAAAACAAAGTAACAACACTATATCCCTTTTTTATATTTTTGGAAACAGCGATGTGTATCTCCATACCCGGGCATGTCTTCCTCAATTTTAGTGGAACTGCACAAAATTGGATGGCCATTGTTGTTCCGCTTCACTATCCTCTACCACGTGGTTCTTCCTTCCTCGAGCTTGATTACTGAGAAGAAATAGACCACAGTGAGGATTTGTTGAACTTCATAGGTGCCTCACCCAAACTTGATGCCAAATGGATGATGCATCACCATGATGACCTATCGATGCTCATGGTGGCGCCTCATGGTTGCGTCGGCCGGTGAAGCTGATCGATTTTCAATGAAAAACAAGCTGTCTTCCATCAGTGCTCTTTGCTTGTTACGCACAAAGATGATATCCTTTGTGTTCACCTTGGTTGCGTTGGAGACGCAGTCGTCTTTCACGTTGGTGCAATTTTGTCACACAATTGGCTATGAACCAAATGTTTCCTCGAAGAAGGATCGACGTTGGTACTAAGAGCATACGTTTTGTATTGATTTCTAAGCCTTCTCACAACTTTGTCTCCAGCTTGCCTGTAGTTTTATTTGTCCAGCTATTAACTTTGATTTAAAAAATGGTGTGGACTAAAAACACAGATGGACGTAGTGCCCTCCATTTTTATTTACTCCGCATATTAGATTTGACTGAAGTAAAACTTTGTAATAATCTCAAACCTTTTCGATAATTAAAATTAAAATTCTTTATTTGTACACACTCTCACACGTTTCCAATAATTTGGCTCATGTGTGGTTGTTCACTTAAGGGAGGGTAGTGTACCGCACGTGAAGGACAGGAAGTGCGACCAGGATGCGTGAGCGTGGATCGTTAGTTCATCGGAAGTACTGGTAGTTTTCTTCACATTACATTAAATAAAGAGTTTCGTTTCGTACTTACACAATTTAAAACGATTGTTATGGAGAGAATAAGAAAAGCACTCCACGAGAGTACTATATGGACACAGCTTCATTGACTTAGTGCACCTGCCTTTGGGTTTATGACAGGTGGGCCCAAAATGTGTCTGGCTCACCTGTCTACAACCTAAAGCAGGTGCAGTGAAGGCACCGGAGCTCAGTCCATACTATAGTATTATATATATAAGCTGGAGCCTCAGCGCTTGTTCGCTAGGGTTTGCACTCTCCACACTCTCGCCACACTACATATATGTATACACGCTGGAAGCTCAATGTTCATTTGCTAGGGTTTGCTATATTCACAGTCTCTCACCCTCTCTTCACCAGATCTAAACAAGACTGTGTTGGCCTCTTGTCTCTCTCTCCCACCTCACAGCTGGTGAAGGAGGCATCCGTATCCCGTCGCACCGGGAAGGGGAGGAGGTGCAACGTTCACTCTATCGCCTTCGGTGAGGGAGGCATTCCACTGCCGGCTGCACTGTTCTCTTTCGCCCAGCGCCTGTGCGGGAGGGCCACCGACCCCTTCTTCATCACTGTCGTACATAGTGTGGGCAGATCCGGCCTCCCGCCGCACGCCTTGCCACATCCCGATGACCCTAAGGTATAAGTTTCTTCGAAACCATCGTTGCTCTAGCTGCATGTGGATCTTTTTTGATCTGTAGTCGAATCTAGGTCTTGGTTCAAAGAGGAAAGAAGGGTGCGGTGGGCTGGAGCAAGAATCTAGGACGTGGTTCAATGAGGAAAGGAGGGACGGAAATAGTATAGACTGGCTATCCAGCCGCTTTGTTGGTCGAAAAGGGAAAAAGGGGGTAACCCAGTACACACATCTGTAAGGAACCGATCTCTTTGTTGAAAAGGGAAAGAAACAGGGGGTCGGGTAGTTTGTGCAGGACTAGATTTGCTGCCCTCACATAGGAAAAAGGTTCAAAGAGAACAAATACGGGACCAATGCATATATGCTGATTTGCTACATACTCTGCATCACCCATTTATACGTGTGGACGCACATGGTGCTGGCATGTCCCATACAGCTATTTTGCTGTTGTTAATCTAAGAATGCCACCGGAAAATTGAAGCAATACCACTGTTAAAAGTAAATTACATTTTTTAACAAATGTTGTTTCAAGAGAATGTCTCTGTTAATATGAATCAATGCAACCGTTTTAGAAATGCTACCATCCTACTTTGTTTTCCATCCAAGATAAGTTAGATGCTTCATTCTGTCACCGTTTGTTTCATCCTCCTTTATCGGCAAGTAATTGTTTCCTTTTTTGCCTCTCTTAAACCAGGGGTATCGATTCAACTTGTTGCTATTGTGACATTTTGCTTCGCTACTCGAAACACTTATGTTTTAAGAGTGTTTTGTGTAGTTCAAGTTGAATGTCACACCGGTGACTTTGCTTAATTTTGGTGGAACTGCACAAAAGGAGATCGAGATTTGTTTCCAGTCTTCGTGGTGACTTGTTTCAAATCTTGGTCTCATCCACATGATGTGCAGTGTGCTTTGAGATGTTGTTCTACTTGTTTTGGTACTGTTTTAAATAAATGTTGAATTGAAGCTATTGTATTGCTGTCTTTTCCCATTAAGTAGTGAACAAAAATGGGACCAACCCAGGCATGATGCTTGTTGCTTTGTTACAACAAATTCAGCATCACCCCCTTTATAAGCCAGTAATTGATGCCACTCTCAGAATTAACTACTGAATCTTATTTCAAAACTGCAACACTGGTTCGGGATTGGCGGGATTACCATTTTTGTGATCGCATGTTTTATCCTCCTTTATTAGCCAGTAATTGATTCCTTTTTTGCCTCTGTTTAAACATGGATATCTATTCAACTTGTTGCTATTGCGACATTTTGCTTCGCTATGTGAAACACTTTGCTTGATTTCAGTGCAACTGCACAAAACGAGATTGGATTTCCTATTCGCGTTGGCAGATTCATATTTTATCCTGGTCTTCTCATGAAAGGTCAGTACAGGCCTTCATCCACATGATTGTGCAGTGTGCTTTGAGATGTTGTGCTACTTGTATTGGTACTGTTTTAAATAAATGTTGAATTGAAGCTATTGTATTGCTGCCTTTTCCCATTAAGTAGTGAACAAAAATGGGACCAAACCAGAGATGATGCTTGTTGCTTTGTTACAACAAACTCTGCATCACCCCCTTTATAAGTAGATGGAAGCACATATTGTTGTTGCGCCCACTCTCCCCTGGAATTGTTTATGCTTTTCGTTAATCTAATGCCGTTGGTAAAATTAAGCAATGCCATTCTCAGAATTAATTAACTACTGAATCTTAGTTCAAAACTGCAACACTTGTTAGGAATGGTACTATTCGGCTTTGTAGTTCTTTCTACATGTTTAACCAAGGTATTGTTAAGATGATGTCTCTATTAAAATGAATAACTTGCATTGTTTTAGGAATGGTACTTTTCCGCATTGTCGTTCTTTATACATGTTGAAACAAGGCATTGTTAAGATAATGTCTCAGTCAATATGAATGAATCACACTGATGGAGAATTGCTACTCTCCTGCTTTGTTTCCCATTAAGATAAAGTAGATCAGTAGATGCTTTTCTTTTGGGAGTACAAGCCATCAACCGTTCTTTCTCAGTAATTGTTTCCCTTATACCTATTGTTGCTTACAGGGATATCAAAATTAAAGCTCGGTTTTATTCTGACTTCGATTTTAGTTGAACTGCACAAAAGTAGCCAATGTGTCCAAGGCAAACTGCTGCATTACTGGGTCCAGTTGGTCGTTCCACTTTGCAGAAAGAAGCAGTCACTATTTGCGCTACATTACAGAAGGAATGACCGAGAAGCTTTATAGAGTATTATTAGACACTGGTGACATGACTAGTCTGCAGAGAGCATTGGCAATTTAACAACACGTGGAGTGCACTGGGCAAAAAGTGCCCAAACAAGTACAAGAAGCTACGACAGGACTCCACGATCATAGGCATTACATATTTTGAATAAGAAAACCACTCCACGAGAGTACTATATGGACGCAGCTTCAATGACTTAGTGCACCTGCCTTTGGGTTTATGACAGGTGAGCCCAAAATTGTCTGGCTCACCTTTCATACAACAAAAAGCAGGTGCAGTGAAGGCACCGGAGCTCAGTCCGTACTACACTAGTATATATATAAGCTGGAGCCTCAACGCTTGTTTACTAGGGTTTGCACTCTCCACATTCTTGCCGCACTACATATATGTATACACGATGGAGGCTCAACGTTCATTTGCTAGGGTTTGCTATATTCAAAGTCTCTCACCCTCTCTTCACCAGATCTAAACAAGAGTGTGTTGGCCTCTTCTCTCTCTCCCCCTCACAGTTGGTGAAGGAGGCATTCGTATCCCGTCGCACCGGGAAGGGGAGGAGGTGCAGCGTTCACTCTATCGCCTTCGGCGAGGGAGGCAATCCACTGTCGGCTGCACTGTTCTCTTTCACCCAGCGCCTGTGTGGGAGGGCCACCGACCCCTTCTTCCTTGCTGTCGTACGTAGTGTGGGAAGATCCGGCCTCCCGCCACACGCCTTGCCACATCCCGACGACCCTAAGGTATAAATTTCTTTGAAACCGTCGTTGCTCTAGCTGCATTTGGATCTTTTTCGATCTGTAGTCGAATCTAGGTCTTGGTTCAAAGAGGAAAGAAGGGTGCGGTGGGCTGGAGCAAGAATCTAGGACGTGGTTCAATGAGGAAAGGAGGGACGGAAAGTAGTATAGACTAGCTATCCAGCCGCTTTGTTGGTCGAAAAGGGAAAAAGGGGGTAACCCAGTACACACATCTGTAAGGAACCGATCTCTTTGTTGAAAAGGGAAAGAAACTTGGGTGTCGGGTAGTTTGTGCAGGACTAGATTTGCTGCCCTCACATAGGAAAAATGTTCAAAGAGAACAAATACAGGACCAACGCATATATGCTGCTTGGCTACATACTCTGCATCACCCATTTATACGTGTGGACGCACATGGTGCTGGCATGTCCCATACAACTATTTTGCTGTTGTTAATCTAAGAATGCCGCCGGAAAATTGAAGCAATGCCACTGTTAAAAGTAAATTACATTTTTTAATGAATGGTGTTTCAAGAGAATGTCTCTATTAATATGAATCAATGCAACCGTTTTAGAAATGCTACTATCCTACTTTGTTTTCCATCCAAGATAAGTTAGATGCTTCTTTCTATCATCGTTTGTTTCATCCTCCTTTATCGGCAAGTAATTGTTTCCTTTTTTGCCTCTGTTAAAACAGGGGTATCGATTCAACTTGTTGCTATTGCGACATTTTGCTTCGCTACTCGAAACACTTATGTTTTAAGAGTGTTTTGTGTAGTTCAAGTTGAATGTCACACCGGTGACTTTGCTTAATTTTGGTGGAACTGCACAAAAGGAGATCGAGATTTGTTTCCAGTCTTCATGGCAAGTTATTTCAAATCTTGGTCTCATCCACATGATGTGCAGTGTGCTTTGAGATGTTGTGCTACTTATTTTGGTACTGTTTTATATAAATGTTGAATTGAAGCTATTGTATTGCTGTCTTTTCCCATTAAGCAGTGAACAAAAATGGGACCAACCCAGACATGATGCTTGTTGCTTTGTTACAACAAATTCAGCATCACTCCCTTTATAAGCCAGTAATTGATGCCACTCTCAGAATTAACTACTGAATCTTATTTCAAAACTGCAACACTTGTTAGGGATTGGCGGGATTACCATTTTTGTGGTCGCATGTTTCATCCTCCTTTATTAGCTAGTAATTTCCTTTTTTGCATCTGTTTAAACAGGGATATCTATTCAACTTGTTGCTATTGCGACATTTTGCTTCATGTCGGTGTACTAGAATAGGGGTACCCTAGTATCCCGAACTTGTGCACGGGCAGTTATAGTGCCCCGCGGCAAGGCTTGCTGGGTGACCGCCAAGGTCCTCCGTGGTTCCTTTGGAGCCATTCAAGAACAAAGCATTCAAGCCAAGGAGACAAGGCCCTGGCAAGAGGATCTTGCCGGGAAGGCCAACCAAGGCATCTCAAGGAACTTGCCGCGACGTGCCATGCGTCCCGGCAAGGCCCGGTGAGCGACAAGCTTTCGGACGCGGCAAGACAACGGCCGCGGCAAGGCGCTTGCCGCGACAAGCCACCAGTCCGTACCCGCGCTCCAGCACATCCACCAACGTGTCGCCCGGGGGCCTTCCCAGGCGCGCGTGGCAGAAGGCTGTGTAGCCAACGGTGCGCGGTGGCAAGCGACGCTGACAAGACTGCCATCGTGGCGAGCGGTGGCATCCTTGACGGTCCTTTTTGCACTATTCAGGTGACGCAGACGGGCATTTAATGCCTTTGTCCCCTGCCGTCAGGGTTAGGTAGGATACACTGTGCAGGTAGTTGTACCAACCGCAACTCCTTTTCCATTTTTGCCCTTGTCTACGTTGCCACCTGTCGGAGACCCCTTGAGCATATAAAAGGAGGCCCATACGCAACGTAGGGGAGGAGGGAAAAAGCCAGAAAACACTCACGCTCGGTCTCGTTAGCAGCTCGTGTGTACTGTAGCACTCAGCGCTCTCGAGCAAGAACTCAATACAATCAGACATGTAGCAGTAGGAGTTTTATCTCTCCAGAGAGCTCCGAAGCTGGGTAAACTGCTCGTGTGCTTCGCCTCGATCCGCCCTTCGTGCGATCTCTGCCCCCCGCCGAACCGAAAGGGGCTCGGTCCGCCGGTCCCATAGGTGTTCATGGATCAGTTTCCCCGACATCTTTGGCGCGCCAGGTAGGGGGCGTCGAGGTTGTGTGAACCTGATTCGGCGTTCACACGAGCTAGATCTTCATCTTCTTCATCGACATGCCACCAAAGAAGAAGACTTCGGCGGCAGCTGCTCCGTCCACGTTGGTCCCACCACCACCGGAGCAGACGAGTGGTGGGGCAGACGCCGACGGAAGAACAGACATCGACGAGGGAGCTCACGGTGCTGCCAGGTCCAAGGACAAGGTCGCGCAGACCTCAGCGTCCGTACATGTACCGCGCCCATCTCAGGAGGCGCAGGATCGACAGCGTCATGGTATTCGCAGTGCCATACGTTTGTTGGACCAAGATCAAGCTGGTGGATCTCGGGGTGCTCAAGACTAGCATGCATGCCAACGTGCTGGCATGAGCGAGACACGGTCGCCTGGACGGGATACTGCTCCTTCTAACGTAGTTAGAAGTCCAGGCATATCCCGCTCCTCGCACCGTTCGCCACTGCCACCCACCACTCCAGCAGAAGCTTTGGCGCGAGCTCAACTGCTCCTGGATTACCCTCCAACGGAAGACAAGATCGATGGATGGAGGGCCACCATTCAGAGTCTCATCGGCTTCGCCAATGGCGACACTCCGCGGCAGCCGAGTGCCTCGCTGCCGCAGCAGGACTGCCAGGCACGAGCCGGTGGCGACAAAACCGGTGGGGGTGCACCACCATGCACTCTCCACCCTGAAGGCCAAGATCGCCGACTCGCCGGATCCACCTCGACAGCGACTCCACCGCATCATCAGATCCACGAGCTCGTCGCGATCAGCGCCAAGTTCTTCACGAACGACAGCAAGAAGACGCTCGTACTCGCATCGAGCGCCGAAGAGAAGCGCGGCGTCAATCGGACCAGCGCGCTGGGCCCTCTGTTGACATGCATGCACCAGGGGAACCAGGCGACTTGCCGTATGCGGTAGGTTGCCCTGCGTTCACTCGCGAGCTGCGGCAAGTCCAGTGGCCCAGCACGAAGAATTTCAAGCCAGATGTACCAGAGAAGTATGACGGCAAGTCGCACCCGTCTGAGTTCCTCAACATCTACACCATCGCGGTGCAAGCTACCGGGGGGCGGGACGACAAGATCCTGGCCAACTACTTCCCGCTGGTGCTCAAGCCCAATGTCAGATCCTGGCTCATGCACTTGCCGGACAACTCCATATCCTCCTGGGCAGACCTATGCCATCAGTTTGTCGGCGCCTTTACAGGCGGCCACAAGCCTCATGGCCAAGAGAGCGACCTTCATCTGCTCGCCCAGAAGGAAGGAGAGCCCCTGCGCAAGTACATTCAGAGATTCAGCCGCGTACAGCACAACATCCCAGATGTCCACCCTGCCGCGGTAATCAGCGCGTTCCATCAGAACGTGCGAAACCGCAGGATGCGGGAGGAGATGGCGATGTGCAAGATCAGAGACGTCAGTGAGCTATATGCCCTGGCCGACAAGTGTGCACGTGCTGAGGAAGGGAGGAAACTCCCCGGAGAGAATATAGGAGCAGGAGGATCTGATAGTGAGGAGACTGCCCCGGCAAAGAAAAACCGGCGGCGGAACAACAGGAAGAAGAAAGGCAAAGATGTGCTAGTCGTTGAGCAGTCCGGCCATGAAGGGGGCGCCAAGAAAGCCAAAGCAGGTAGCTCCGGCAAGGAGATTGCCGCGGGCACCAACTACCAGGCTGCGGCGGTCGCCGACAAGCAAGACGGCACCAACAAGCAGTACTGTAAGATCCACCGCACCAAGGGCCACGACCTCCAGAGCTGCAAGAAGGTCGAGCAGCTTGTCGAGCAGCAAAAGGCTGAATACGAGCGACGCGACAAGGAGAAAGCCCAGGAAGGTGCTGGAGCAGCCGGCAAGAAACGTCCCGGCCGAGGAGGACACCGAGGCAAGGCCAAGCAGCGGCAAGGAGACAGACCTCCCCGCGGCCGCGACAAGGATGAAGATGACGACGACGATGAAGATATGGATGATGACGAGACCGATGAGCAGGAGTTCCAGAAAGCCACAGAGGTTTTGTGCGTTGACGGCGGTGCTTCTCTGCATACTTCACACCGCCAGCTCAAGCAGTGGGTGCGGGAAGTCAATGCGGCAGAACCACCCGTCGAGTCACGCAAGCCTCTGAAATGGTCCAGCACGCCTATCATCTTTGATATTGAGGACCACCCTGATCGCATAACTGCGGTCGGGTGCTTGCCGATGTTGGTTTCACCAACTATCCGCAACCTCAAGGTCACTAAGATGCTAGTTGACGGCGGGGCCGGCTTGAACCTGATCTCCTCCGCGGTACTCCAGAAACTCCAGATCCCTGATAGCGAGCTCGAAGAGACCGGCACATTCCAAGGAATCAATCCGGGAAGGAGCAAGCCGAAGGGAAAGATCACGTTGCCGGTGACATTTGGCAGCGAGTTGAACTTCAGGACTGAGAGGGTCACTTTTGACGTTGCTGACTTTCCATTGCCTTACAATGGGATACTCGTCCGTCCAGCACTCGCCAAATTCATGGCAGCCTCTCACTATGCATACAACATGCTGAGATGCCAGGCCCGATAAGTGTCATCTCTGTCCCTGGCGACAAGAAGGATGCTCTTATCTGCGCCGACAAGATCTACCGGGAAGCAACAGCCGCAACAGATTGCAAGTCACTTGCCGTTGAAGCTCCCGAGGCGAAGAAGAAGACCAAGTCCGGCAAGAGTTCTGATGCCCACTCCGACAAGCGCACCTCTTCGGAGTGCTGCGCTACCATCGAGGACGCACCATCGAGCTCCACCGGCAAGTGTAAGAAAACAATGGTAGCTCCACTTGAGACCAAGAAGGTGTCCGCCAAGGAGGATGGCACTGGTGGTACCTTCACCATCAGTGCCACTCTCGACCCTAAATAGGAAAGCGCGCTTGTTGCTTTCCTGCGGGCGAACATCGACGTGTTTGCGTGGCAACCGTCTGACATCCCCAGTGTTCCCAGGAAAGTAATCGAGCACCATCTTGCCGTCTGTCCTCATGCGCGGCTCGTCAAGCAGAAAGTCAGGAAACAGGCAGTGGAGCGCCAAGAATTCATCGCAGAAGAAATCAAGAAATTGCAAGCAGCAGGCCTCGTCAGAGGAGTGCTCCATCCTACGTGGTTGGCCAACCCTGTAGTCGTGCGCAAGGCAAACGGGAAATGGAGGCTTTGTATCGACTTTACCGATGTTAATAAAGCTTGTCCCAAAGACCCCCCGCATCGACCAGATTGTTGACTCCACGGCCGGATGTGACTTGCTTTCATTTCTTGATGCATACTCAGGATACCATCAGATCTTCATGGCAGAAGAGGATGAGGAGAAGACCGCATTCATCACCCCATGTGGCACTTACTGTTTCGTATGGATACCTTTCGGTTTAAAGAATGCTGGTTCAACATTTGCAAGGGTAGTCCATGACGCTTTTGAGCCGCAAATACACAGAAATGTGGAAGCCTACATGGATGACATAGTGGTCAAGAGCAAGGACAAGGCAACTCTGATTCAAGATTTAGATGAAACCTTTGCGAATCTGCGCAAGATCAACCTCAAGCTTAACCCCGAGAAGTGTGTGTTTGGAGTCCCCTCCGGCAAGCTTCTCGGGTTCTTCGTGTCTCAGCGGGGAATTGAAGCCAATCCCGACAAGATCAAGGCCATCGAGCAGATTGAAGCACCAAAGCGCGTCAAGGATGTACGAAGACTTGCCGGTTGCGTAGCTGCTCTCAGCAGGTTTATCTCTAGGTCTGCTGAGCGCGCCCTGCCATTTTTCAAAATATTGAAAAAGGCAGGTCCAATGAAATGGACTCCGGAAGCGGAGGCCTGCGCTGCAGGACTTAAAGAGATACCTGTCCTCCACTCCAACACTTGTCGCACCTAAGCCACAAGAGAAGTTGCTGCTATATATAGCGGCAACCAATCAAGTGGTTAGTGCTGCGTTAGTAGCGGAGAGGGAGGCGGATGATGAGCCAGCAACCACGGCAGATGCATCCAGCGACAAGCAGGAGACTTCACCGACAAGCTCTGGTCCCGACAAAGATGGATCTGCGCAGGCGCATGAGAAGATGCAGAAAAGAATGGTGCAGCGCCCAGTTTACTTTGTCAGTTCCCTTCTGCAGGGGGCTAGGTCAAGGTACTCTGGTGTGCAGAAATTGCTTTTCGGCCTTCTCATGGCCTCGAGAAAGCTGCGCCATTACTTCCAAGCACATGAGATCACAGTCGTCACTCGTTTTCCGCTGAAGAGGATACTGCAAAATCCAGAAGCAACAGGCAGGATTGTCGAGTGGGCACTGGAACTGTCAAGCTTTGGCCTCAAGTTTGAGAGCACTTCAACTATCCAAAGCAGAGCATTGGCAGAGTTCATAGCAGAATGGACGCCAACACAAGATGAAGAAGTTCCAGAAACGAGCATCCCCGTCAAGGAAGCAAGCAAAGAGTGGCTGATGTACTTTGATGGTGCCTTCTCGCTGCAAGGCGCCGGTGCGGGCGTGCTACTTGTTGCACCCACCGGAGAGCACCTCAAGTACGTAGTCCAGATGCACTTTCCCAAGGAGCAAGCAACGAACAATACTGCAGAGTATGAAGGTTTGCTTGCCGGTCTCAGGATCACAGCAGACCTTGGGATCAAGAAGCTCATTGTCAGGGGTGACTCACAGCTTGTCGTCCGCCAAGTGAACAAGAATTATCAGAGTCCGTTGATGGAAGCCTACGTTGATGAAGTGAGAAAGCTAGAAGAGCACTTTGACGGCCTACAGATGGAACATGTTCCAAGAGCTCAGAACGACATTGCCGATGGCCTGTCAAAGTGCGCCGCACTTAAGTTACCTGTGGAACCAGGGATCTTTGTGCTCAAGCTGACTCAACCGTCTGTAACGCCATCAACTGGACAGAGCAAGAAGAGGAAGTTGATTTCTGGTGACTATTTTCCGGCAGAGCTCCCCGAAGCCGCCGCCAAGAAGGTCCTCAAGATCAACACCAAGAGTGCTGAGGAGCAGTCTGCTCCGGCAAGCCCTAGGGTTTGTTCCGTTGAAGCAGACGCTCCCGACAAGTTTTGCTCCGGCAAGCTTGCCGGGGAACGTCAAGCTCCGGCTGAGCCGCAGGTTCTCGCCGTAGAAGCGGATGTTCCCGCAGCAGCAGATGTGCCTTTAGTCCTTGTTGTCGAGCCGCAAGCTCCAGCATGGGCACAGCAGATTGTCCGTTTCCTTCAGACAGGAGAACTTCCCGAAGAGCAAGAAGAAGCGGAAAGAGTAGCCCGGCAGTCAAGTATGTACCAGTTTGTCGACAACACACTGTACAGAAGAAGACTCAACGGTGTGAAATTGAAGTGTATTCACCGGGAAGACGGACAAAAGCTGTTGGCAGAGATACATGGAGGCATATGTGGTCACCACATTGGCGCAAGAGCACTTGCCGGCAAAGCGTTCCGGCAAGGTTTCTTTTGGCCGACAGCCCTCCAGGATGCAACTGCACAAGTAACCAAGTGTGAAGCGTGCCAGTTCCATTCCAAGCAGATACACCAGCCAGCTCAAGCTCTCCAGACGATCCCTTTATCCTGGCCATTTTGGTCTGGGGGCTCGACATCCTCGGCCCTTTCCCCGAGCTGTCGGGGGCTTTGAGTACTTGTACGTTGCAATCGACAAGTTCACAAAGTGGCCGGAAGTGGAACCAGTGAGGAAGGTGACAGCACAGTCAGCAGTCAAGTTCTTCAGGTCGATTGTTTGCCGTTTCGGGATCCCTAACAGGATCATCACCGACAACGGCACACAATTCACGAGCCGCACCTTCATGCAGTACGTCCAAGATCTTGGCGCCAAGGTCTGCTTCGCTTCTGTTGCTCATCCGAGAAGCAACGGTCAAGCGGAGAGGGCAAATGCTGAAGTGCTGCGCGGGCTCAAGACCAGGACTTTCGACAGGCTGCACAAGTGCGGAAGGAACTGGATTGAGGAGCTGCCGGTGGTTCTTTGGTCGATCAGGACGACGCCAAATCGAGCCACTGGCCAGACACCTTTCGCTCTAGTCTATGGAGCAGAGGCAGTTCTCCCCACGGAACTCGTATACGGGTCACCTCGAGTGCTCGCTTATGATGAGCTTGAGCAAGAGCAGCTGCGACAAGATGACGCGCTGCTCCTTGAGGAGGACCGTCTTCAGGCTGCTGTACGAGCTGCTCGATACCAGCAAGCTTTGCGCCGCTACCATAGCCGCAAAGTTAATGCCAGAAGTCTCGAGGAAGGCGACCTTGTTCTTCGGCGTGTTCAGTCCGCCAAGAATTCCAACAAGTTGACGCCGAAGTGGGAAGGCCCTTACCGGGTGAAACGAGTCACTAGGCCTGGCGCTGTCCGCCTTGAGACCGAAGATGGCATTCCGGTGAGCAACTCCTGGAACATTGAGCATCTTCGTAAGTTTTACCCGTAGGGCGCGGTTGCCGGAACCTGTTCCGGCAACCACCTTTTGTACAAGTCTTGCCGATGTTGCATGTAATCCTTTGTACAAAGCCGGGCGCAGACCCCGTGCATAAGTAAAGCTCATGTGCTCCGCACATCTTGTCAATTTCATGCTTTTACTATCTTTGCATGCGTTATCTGACACTTTGTGCAGCGCCTACCCCCGGTAAGCAATAACGAGCCGTAAGGCTCCATATCTTTATTTTCTCTTCTTTCTTTTTCTCAAAAGGAAAGGAAGGTTCCCTCGCCCACAAGTTTGCCGGGGGGAAAGGAGAAGATAATGGTGTGGACCAGGCATCGTTCAAGGAAGTTTCGCCTTACCGGAAAGCAAACGACAGAAAAGCTAAGTTGCCAAAGTTTGAGCAATCAGTTTTAAATTTTTAAGTTATCTTCCTCGAACGACCGTACTTTGTATGGAAAACCTGTGCGCGGAGGAACCAACTCGTAGCTAGTTGCGCCCTTACTTTGTTTCGAGTCCGCTCAACAACTTAAGTGAGCTGCGACTAGTTGCGACAAGGTTTCTTGTCGGAAGCGGCACCGCCAGCAGGCTGCTGATGTCCCGCACTCAGCGCTCGCGGCTAAGGTGCCTGCGCCGACAAGTTCCCTAAAAGCGTAGGGCAAAAACATACAAAGGAAGGAATCAAGTAAAGGAAATAACACAGCAATCTCTACCCAAAATAGAGTTATATTACAAGATAGCTTGTCGCAGCTCTAACAGATTGTTCTCATAACATGACCAGCAGCGACAAGAAAAAGAGAAAATGGGCGGCCTAATCTACGCGATCGCCCTCAACCCTCTTGATCTCGCTCACCTTGTCCACAATGGGTGCGACAAGGGCCTTGAGCGCTTCCAGATCAGCATCCGGCGGCAGGGACCTGAGGACGTTGGTGAGGTTGAGGCCTGGGTTGCGGAAGGCCACCTTCACCAGCACCTTTTGAAGAACTCCCGCGCAGATCTTGCGCGACTCGTCGGCCAGCTGCTTTGGGATCTTCTCCCGGAGTCGCTGGAGGGCCGTCGCCACGCCTTTGAAGAACAAGCTGAGCTTGGCGCTGGGTTGGAGGTGCTCATCGGAGGATACCCGAGATCCTCCATCCCCAGCTGCGCCAGCTCCCCGTCGATGGCTGCGGCAACATTCACGAGACCCTCGGTCCAGTGCTCCACAGTCTCCCTAAAAGCATTCTGGGCGGCAGCAGCACTCGCCAGCAGCGCCTCGTCGGCCTTGATGTTCTCCGACAAGGCCACCTCCTGCTCCCTGGTGCCGTCCAGCGTCTGAGTCAAAGTAGCCAGCTTCAACTCAAGATCTGCATTGGAGTCCTTGGTGGCGCTAAGCTCCTTGCTCCACTCAGCGAGAAGACCCTACAGCTCACCATGAGCGGCAGCGTCCTTCTCGCGCTCACGCTTGAGTGCAGCGAGCTCCTCGCCGCTCGCCTTGAGGTCGGCCTCCAGCTGCGCCACTTTGTCTCCAGCTCCTTCTTGGCGGCCTCGGCAGCTGCGGCGGCATCCTCTACTTCCTTGAGGGCCCCGCCAATTGCTTGCTCGCGTGCGGCAAGCTCCTCCTCGTGGCTGTCAAGGTTGACCTTGCGCTGCGCCAACTCGCCTTCCTGCGCAGATAGCTTCTTGGCAACGAGCCGCTATTGCTCTTCAACTTTAGCCTTCTCGAGGAGGAAGGCTTTCCGCTCCTCGAGAAGTTGCTCCCGCTCCTCCGCCAGGGACCGGAGAGCTTCCTGCCTGAGACCCCGGAGCTCCTCCGCGCGCTTCTCAATGTCCACTCCCGCCTTCGCGACAAGCGCTTCTCGGGATGCCAGCTTGGCCTGTCGGGCGCGGTAAAGCGACAGCAGCTTCCGCAGCAGCCGCTCCTCCTCAGGCTCGTCGCTGCTGCTGCTTGGTGCGTCGACCAACGTCAGCCCAGCGGAGGCGAGCACCTCTCCATCCAAGATTTCTCCTTCGACCGGTGCCCTGGAGCTGGACGCCCAGGGGAGCTTGATGAAGATGCCATCGCCGGCCTTCAAGTAGGCGCCGGGCTGGGGCTCTTCAGAGCCTGGTGCTGCAGCAGCGGTGGAGGGATCGACGGTCGGCGTAGCGCCTGGCGCTCTTGCGGCCTCGGGGCCGTCAGTGTGATCGCCGGATCCCTCGCCAGCTTCTACGGCGGCAGCTTTGGTGGCCTCTTCGCCGGCGGGATCATCAGCGCGCGCCGGCTTCTCCTTCAGTTTCCATCGGCTCCGTGGCAGATGGATCTGACGAACGAAAAAAGGAGAAAAGTCAAGCAAATATCCAAAAAGAAAATTAGAAGAAGAAGAACCCAAGGGAAGTTTTCAGGCAAGAGGATTACCTGTACTAGGATCTGCAGTCGTGGTCTCAACCACCGGAGGGTCGCTGGTGTCGTCCCTTGCCGGAGAACTGTCCCTTGCCGGAGAATTCTCCCTTGCCGGAGAACGCTCCCTTGCCGGGGAATCCTCCCTTGGCGGTGTAGTCGAAGCAGATGGCATTTTGGGAGCGGCTTCCGGGCACTCCTGGTGAGGCTGCTCTGCTCCTGCACAAACTAGCAGTCAGATATCAGCAAAGAAAGAGCACCCATGAGCGCCTGTCAGCAAGAAGCAAACCATATACTTACGCTGAGGGCTGCCTTGAGGAATGGTTGCCGGGTCCGGCAAGGTGGTCTCGGGACACGCCCCTGCTGTCGCGGTGGGTTCGTCCTCGATGACAATCACCGGGACCTTGGCTCTCTTCGCCGCTCTCTGGGCCAGAGTCCTGAAAAGGAATGGGTTCAGAGTAAAGCAAATCAGATACAAGACAAAACAACAAGAATTGAAGAACTACAAGACAGCAAAGAATCTTACTCTTCTTCTTCCTCGTCGGAGCTGAGCGCGGAGAGATCGAAGTCCGGCTCGCCTCCGGTGCGACGAGGCGGAGGAGTAGGTTCCCTTGTCCGCTTGGCAGGAGCAGTAGCGGTGGACCGGGAAGACCCCGCTCCAGTTGCCGCAGCGGCGTGAGGCGCTCCCGCGGCAACAGTGCTTGCCGCGGTAGAGCGTGTCGCGCGGCACGGCGGCTGTTGACTCGTCTGCCGCCCCGCTACGTCCCCGGCCTTGCGGAGACGCCTTCTTGGTGGAGCTGGGGGCTCCGCTTGCGGCAAGCTGTCTGAAGGTTTGGGCCCGACAAGCTCTCCCTCGCCGGGCTCGCTCGACTCAGCTTCAGGCCCGGCAAGCTCTTCCTCGCCGGCAAACTCCTCTCGCTCGACAAGGCTTGCCGCCTCTGCTGCCTCTGCCTCCTCCACGGTGAATCCAAACTCACCCGCGGCAGCGGCTGCAGCCGCCTCTTCCAGCCTAGTGGCGATGCGCTGCATCTCCGCATCGGTGGTGTCGCGAGTAAGGCTCTTCTGTTCGTCGGAGCGGACCGGCACTTCTACCAAGCCGTCAAAGAAATCCTGCACGACGGCATCTGCAGGCTCTTGCCAAGTTGGGACAATTCCCATGCGAATCGCACAGCGGCATCATTGCACGGATGCGGTCGAGCGAGGAGTTGTTGCACAACGGAACGACACCCCTCGGCAACATGAATGGATGTTGAGGATCGCGCTTGAACAGTTCCAGGAGCATCGCGTCCAGCTCCAGGACAGTGAAGTTGAAGTTGAGGCCCGGGCGCAGCCTCATGATATCCGCCGAGTTCTGGAACTCCCAGGCGGGTCTCCTCCTCTCCTGCAGGGGGGCGATGCGGCGGCGAAGAAAATCTGCGCCAACGGCGCCTACGGTGAGCCCGGCAAGCCTGAGGCGAAGGATCCGGGTGACGGCAATCTTCAGCCTATCGTCTTCCGGGGCCACGTTGCTCCAATCGTTGCCGCGCGCTATTGGGGCTTGTCGCAGGGCGGTAAATGGCTGCGGGTTCTCCTCGACAATCCAGCACCACTCTGCTCTCCATTCCTCCCACTTGCTGCGGAGCTCTCCCTCCAGATAAGCTTCCTTCTTGCCGACTCTCGAGATCCAGGCGATTCCGCCGGATAAAGGCTCTCCTCTCTCGACTCGGGGCATAAAGAAGTGGCGAAAAAGAGCTATGTTTGGATGGACTCCGACAAAGTTTTCGCAGAGATGTGCGAAAACTGCCATGGTCAGAACGGCGTTGGGGGTGAAGTCAAGGAGGCGGAACCCGTAGGTGTTCATGATGTCACAGAAAAATTCAGAGAAGGGCGGGCAGAGCCCGCAGTAGAAGAACAGCGCGAAGAAGGGGTATCCGTTGGAGCCAGTTCCGAAGCGGCAGCCGGGAGTACCTTCGTGCGCGGATGCGCTCGCGTCTCCGTCGACCAGAAGAGGTAGTAGTACTCCCTCAGCTCCTTCGCGGCAAGCTGAGGGGGGAAGATGGCCCGCTCCTTTCGCAGCGCCGCGAGCCGCTGCGCCTCGACCGATTTCACGCCCTTCCCCTTGTCGGCTTTCGGAGCCATGGCGGAGGTGGTGGGGGAGATCGACGGTGTTGGTGGTGCTGGTGGCAATGGGGGGCGGAGCGCTGCTCTCTTTCAGCTTCGGGAAGAAGGGGGAGCGGCGGAGATTTCGTGAAATTGGAGTAACAACGGCGAGATGGGCGAACTGCCCCTGTTTCCCCTGCTTATAAAGAGGGAGGGGGCGGACGTTTCGTCCTTCCGAATAAAGAAACCACCCATGATCTCTCCCACGACGCCGCATTCGACGCGTGCCGTTCGGGGAGGGCGCGGTGGATACGGAGTAAGATACGGCGTAACCCAGGCCGCGCGTGCCCGTGCCCTGTTTTGGGCCTGGCCCAACAGCGCTCGGCACCGTGTGTGGCCCAGGCCCGGGGGCTCCTGTCGGTGTACTAGAGTAGGGGTACCCTAGTATCCCGAACTTGTGCACGGGCAGTTGCAGCGCCCCGCGGCAAGGCTTGCCGGGTGACCGCCAAGGTCCTCCGTGGTTCCTTTGGAGCCATTCAAGAACAAAGTATTCAAGCCAAGGAGACAAGGCCCCGGCAAGAGGAGCTTGCCGGGAAGGCCAACCAAGGCATCTCAAGGAACTTGCCGCGACGCGCCATGCGTCCCGGCAAGGCCCGGTGAGCGACAAGCTTCCGGACGCGACAAGACAACGACCGCGGCAAGGCGCTTGCCGCGGCAAGCTACCACTCTGTACCCGCGCTCCAGCACATCCACCAACGTGTCGCCCTGGGGCCTTTCCAGGCGCGCGTGGCAGAGGCTGTGCAGCCAGCGGTGCGCGGTGGCAAGCGACGCTGACAAGACTGCCATCGTGGCGAGCGGTGGCGTCCCTGACGGTCCTTTTTGCACTATTTGGGCGACGCAGACGGGCATTTAATGCCTTTGTCCCCTGCCGTCAGGGTTAGGTAGGATACACTGTACAGGTAGTTGTACCAACCGCAATTCCTTTTCCATTTTTGCCCTTGTCTACGTTGCCACCTGTCGGTGACCCCTTGAGCATATAAAAGGAGGCCCATGCGCAACGTAGAGGGGGGTTCGAAAGCCAGAAAACACTCACGCTCGGTCTCGTTAGCAGCTCGTGTGTACTGTAGCACTCAGCGCTCCTGAGCAAGAACTCAATACAATCAGACAAGCAGCAGTAGGAGTATTATCTCTCCGGAGAGCTCCGAAGCTGGGTAAACTGCTCGTGTGCTTCGCCTCGATCCGCTCTTCGTGCGATCTCCGCCCCCCGCCGAACCGAAAGGGGCTCGGTCCGCCGGTCCCATAGGTGTTTTCGTGGATCAGTTTCCCTGACACTTCGCTACGCGAAACACTTTGCTTGATTTCAGTGCAACTGCACAAAACGAGATTGGATTTCCTATTCGTGTTGGCAAGATTCATTATTTTATCTTGGTCTTCTCATGAAAGGCAGTACGGCCTTCATCCACATGATTGTGCAGTGTGCTTTTGAGATGTTGTGCTACTTGTATTGGTACTATTTTAAATAAATGTTGAATAAAAGCTATTGTATTGCTGTCTTTTCCCATTAAGTAGTGAACAAAAATGGGACCAACCCAGACATGATGCTTGTTGCTTTGTTACAACAAACTTTGCATCACCCCCTTTATAAGTAGATGGAAGCACATATTGTTGTTGCGCCCACTCTCGCGCGTGGAACTGTTTATGCTTTTCGTTAATCTAATGTCGTTGGTAAAATTAAGCAATGCCACTCTCAGAATTAATAACTACTGAATCTTAGTTCAAAACTGCAACACTTGTTAGGAATGGTACTATCCTGCTTTGTAGTTCTTTCTACATGTTTAACCAAGGTATTGTTAAGATGATGTCTCTGTTAAAATGAATCAGTTGCATTGTTTTAGGAATGGTACTTTTCTGCGTTGTCGTACTTTATACATGTTGAAACAAGGCATTGTTAAGATAATGTCTCTGTCAATATGAATGAATCACACTGATGGAGAATTGCTACTCTCCTGCTTTGTTTCCCATTAAGATAAAGTAGATTAGTAGATGCTTTTCTTCTGGGAGTACAAGCCATCAACCGTTGTTTCTAGTAATTGTTTCCCTTATACCTATTGTTGCTTACAGGGATATCAAAATTAAAGCTCGGTTTTATTCCAACTTCGATTTTAGTTGAACTGCACAAAAGGATCCAATGTGTCCAAGGCAAACTGCTGCATTACTGGGTCCAGTTGGTCGTTCCACTTTGCAGAAAGAAGCAGTCATTGTTTGCGCTGCATTGCAGAAGGAATGACCGAGAAGCTTTACAAAGTATTATTAGACACTGGTGACATGACTAGTCTGCAGAGAGCATTAACAATTTAACAACATGTGGAGTGCACTGGGCAAAAAGTGCCCAAACAAGTACAAGAAGCTACGACAGGACTCCACGATCATAGGCATTACATATTTTGAATGGGAAAAGCTTGTCAAAGTTTAATCATTGATGTTAGCAAGAAGACGTTAGTTTAATATATTGGAATTGGAAAACCTTGTCAAAATTTTCTCATTGATGTTAGACAGAAGACATGTATTTGATATTTTCGAGTGGGACGCCCTTGCTGTGAGCAGCGTCGATTGTTTTTTCCTATTCCTGTCTTCAGTTTAGAAGTAAATAGTTACTCTACTGAGATATTCTTGTGTTAGGAGTTTTTTTGAATATTGTCTATGTAATGCCATGCCTTGTGTTTGATTGCAAAGTTGAGCTTGGAATGTTGTGGCATGCGGCATCACGAGCTGTTCACCGTGCCTCCTGAGAATAATGCTTCGTATTGTTTGCATGTCGATCTAATGCCAGTGATTTGCTTGTTAAGAAGATCATCCTCTTCTGTTGTTTCCGTGCTTAAGAAGTTCATCGTCTTATGTTTCATTCATAGCCTATACGACAAGTCGGGTAGGTTAGACGTGAAACATATGATCTTCCGACCAACTCACGATATTAGGTCGTGATTGGATCGTCGTTTTCCAACCAAACTGCTTGTAAAACTGACGCTTGTAAAAAAAGCAGATGGTCTCGGGCGAAGAGCTTGGTTGGTCGATTTCGACTAGTAAAATATCGGAAGTACTTCACACACGATAAAACGCTGAACGACACTCGGACGATTGCTAATCCAGTCGTTAGCTGTTGTTTCAGCCTTGCCCATGGATGGCATGATACGCACGTCGTGCATGTATCGTCTGTAATGTCGTCCATATAGCAGTGCTCGTAAAATATACACTGGTCTCTCAAATTACACGCGTAACCCGCCGGTTTTACTTACAGACCTCGGGCCCTCGGTTACATTACGCCTGTATTTTACGGGTTGTTTCCGATGACGAGTAAATTACACTTGTATGTTAATACAGGTTTGAAATAAACCAGAGCTCCCAAGCGCAGCCTTACCGTTTCATGCCGTCTCAGTTTCTCGAAGGTGCTCATAGGTGTCTGATGATCTTGGCTTCCTGAATGAGCAGCGGGCACTGTATCAGACCATCCGTAGGCCCGGGCCCTCCGTCGTCCTTCGAGTTGTTGTGCTCGCCGTGGCGCCGAGCATTGTTAACATCGTCAACGAACATGAGGATTCAGGAGATGACTTTATTTGACTGGATGACACTAGGGACCCACTAGGGCCATAGCCGTACGTACGCAAGTGCCTCCTTATTATGTACAACTATTTTTTTTGCTTCCTCCCTGGTTTCCTGACATCACGGTCCCACACCATTGTCAACCTATGTAGTCAATATAAACGAGAGAATTGCACAAGGTGCGGCCGACAGCTGGGACCAAGCAGCTCGAGCAGTATTTGTGTTTTTGAGGCGTGAGCACTGCAGAGTTTTTCTTGGCGATGATTTCCTTGTTGTTCAGAGGAGAGCAGGGTATTAACTTGGCGGGCTGTGGCCCGTCTAGCCCAGGCCAGTTATCCAACCTAAATATTAATTTTTTCAAGATGAAAATGGCTAGCCCAGCTATACGTTTTTTGAGGAATACCCAGGCAAGGTCAACTTGTTATTCTCCGCCCCGCTGGGCTACAAATCTTTCCTAGGAGGGATGCATTAGGCTTAACAGGAAAATGGGATTTAAAAATAATAAATGGGATTTAATTATAAAAACTGGGCAGTAACTATAAAGAAATGCACCAAACACAAATTAGTTTATAAAATATTAGTTTATGCAATGTTTCGTTGGATTTTTACGTAATACAAATTTATATTTAATCTAACTAGAAATTTCGGGATAAAACTATTTCGGATCCCATCAAAATGTGGGAAATTTTATTGAATTCTGTCTTCAACGGTTGGTTGAAATTATTAATCGTTGTCCTAGCTAGAAAATGGGCTGTACTTTTAACAAACTATAAATGGGTTGTAGTAAATTCCATTAGAATTCAAAAATGTGGTGTACATTCTTACAAATCGCAAATGGGCTATAAGTTCTCTGCCACACACTTGTGGGCCTACTAAGTTGACGCGTCCCCTAAAAAATAAGTTGACGCGTATGCAAGGCTTTGTCAACTTATTATAGTCAACACACGGTTCTAGCAGCAGTGGCCGTTGGATGTCTATCCAACGGATGTCGTGCTTCTTCTTCAATCTCGGATATTCTTAGCTTCGGTCGCCCAAAAAATGATTCCTCCCCCTGACATCTGGGGCGCACCGTTTCGGAGGCTGGCCTGTGGGCCTACTAAGTTGGCGCGTACCAAGGGCTTTGTCAACTTAGTCAATATAAACGATTCTAGCTTCAGTGACCGTACGATGTCCATCCAACGGCCGTAGTGTTTCTTCAACCTCTGGTCTTCTTGCTCCAGCCGCCCAAAGCAGTGCCGGTCGTGCTGCATGCACCTGCCTCCCGTGGCCAGCTGTGCTGCCGCGGAGTCCTCACCGCCCCCTACTATTCCCACCACTGTCCAGGCCCTGTGGCAACGACAGCCTCACACCGCAGCAGAACCAGTGAACCCTCGTACTCCTCTCCGCGCGGGCTTCCACTGCCGCGTCTTCCCCGGCTCCGTGTCGTCCCCTTCCTAGGCCTCGCTGTCGTCCACCGCCGTGGTGCTCTCGGTGCGGCGTGGTCAACGACCAACTTCCATAGGAAGAGTACTGTACGTGGAGAGGCTGACAGCTGGGTCCACGGCAGCCGCAAGGAAGGGCCTCCTTATTACGCGCAAAATAGTTATTCCTCCACCTAATAGCAGGCACCCACCGAACGGGCCACCAATTTTTCGCGAAAAAAGGTTTCCTCCAGATTGCTGGGTCCCACCGGATGGGCCACCGTATTTCGTGAAAAAAACGTTCCCCTCGTTGTCAGCTCGGACCACCGGAAGTTCCTCCTTATTACGCACAAAAAAATGAACACCCCCTGCTAGCTGGGACCCACCTTGGTGGGAGGCTGACTTGTGGGCCTACTAAATTGACTAGGACGGAGGCCTTTGTCAACTTTAGTCAATATGAACGATTCTAGCTCCAGTGACCGTACGATGTCCATCCAACGGCCATAGTGCTTCTTCAACCTCTGGTCTTCTTGCTCCAGCTGCCCAAAGCAGCGCTGGTCGTGCCGCATGCTCCTGCCTCCCGTGGCCGGCTGTGATGCCGCGGAGGCCTCACCGCCCCCTACTACTCCCACCGCTGGCCAGGCCATCCCTCTACTCACCCACACCGCCTATTATTCTACGGCGACGGCAGCCTCACACTGCAGCCGAACCAGTGAACCCTCATACTCATCTATGCGTGGGCATCCACTACCGCGCCTTCCCCGGCTCCGCGTTGTCCCCTTCCTAGGCATCGCCTTCGTCCACCGCCCTAGTGTTGTCGGCGCGGCGTGGTCAACAAGGTCAAGGAACGACTTCCATCGGACGTGGACTGTACATGGAGAGGCTGACAGCTGGGTCCCACGACCGCAGCAAGGAAGGGCCTCCTTATTACGTAGAAAATAATGATTCCTCCACTTGACAGCAGGGACCCACCGGACGGGCCATCGTATTTCGCAAAAAAAACGTTTCCCTCCTGACTGCTGGGACCCACCAGCTACATCTTCACACGCAAGGAAGTGCGTCTAAAAAAACGATTCACCCCCCTGACTGCTGGGACCCACCAGCTACATCTTCGCATGCAAGGAAGAGCATCCGAAAAACCGATTCACCCCCCTGACTGCTGGGACCCACCAGCTACATCTTCACACGCAAGGAAGTGCCTGACAGTTGGGTCCCACCTGGTCGAAGCGTACGTAGCGTTGTCATTCTGATCGCGAACGTGTACGTACATACTGGTGGATGTAGAGGCGCGCACGTGTCGTAGTAGAGACACGCACAAGCATGTACATGTTAGTACAGCGGCCAGTGTGCAAGAAAGAAAATACGGCCACGTATGTGTACATACGGGCGGGGTCCTCGAACGCCTACTCGCGCATACGTACGGCCAGGGCTCGTGTACATGGCTGGGTTGGAACGGGGAAACAGCGTCGTCATCGTGTTCATGGGGAGCCAACCGGCTGGGTCGGAACGGAATGCGTCGTCGTGTTCATCGGGAGGGCTTGGACGTAACAGGCGATGGAAACGAGTCCTGGCATACCGCAAAACGGAGGAAACGGCCTTGTGTTCGATCGGCCACGTTCGAAACGGGATCCTGTTCATCGGGAGGGTCTGGCGTATCGCAAAATGAAGGAAACGGACCTCCTACGGTCGAAACGGGGTCCCTGTTGATCGGGAGGGGCGTGGCGTACCGCAAAAACGGACTTGTGTTGGAGCGCTACGGTTGAAAAGGGGGTCCTGTTGATCGGGAGGGGTGTGGCGTATCGCAAAACAGACAAAACGGACTTGTGTTGGAGCGCTACGGTCTAAACGGGGGTCCTATTCATGGGGAGGGGTGTGGCGTACCACAAAACGGGACTCCACGGGATACTATTCATCGCCACCGTCGACCTCCTCCAGCCTCCACGGGCTATCGTCGACCTCCTCCAGCCTCCATGGGCTCCTGTTCATCCAGCCTCCACCGTGCGCTACTCCACCAGCTACTGTTCAACCATCCCTCCACGGGCACGCCTCCACCATATATTGTTCATCTAGCCCTCCACGGGGTCGTCCTGTTCATCCAGCCCTCCACACCATGGGGTCCTGTTCATCCAGAGGCAACGCCACCGCTCACTGTTCATCCAACCCCCCCGCAACGCTCAATGTTCATCCAGAGAGGCAACATCGATCGGCTTTGTTGGAAATATTCCCTAGAGGCAATAATAAAATGGTTATTATTGTATTTCCTTGTTCATGGTTGTCGGTGTCAAAACCGGCGGATCTCGGGTAGGGGGTCCCGAACTGTGCGTCTAGGCGGATGGTAACAGGAGACAAGGGACACGATGTTTTACCCAGGTTCGGGCCCTCTTGATGGAGGTAAAACCCTACGTCCTGCTTGATTAATATTGATGATGTGTGTTACAAGAGTAGATCTACCACGAGATCAAGGAGGCTAAACCCTAGAAGCTAGCCTATGGTATGATTGTTGTTCGTCCTACGGACTAAAGCCATCTGGTTTATATAGACACCGGAGAGGGCTAGGGTTACACAGAGTCGGTTACAATGGTAGGAGATCTACATATCCGTATCGCCAAGCTTGCCTTCCACACCAAGGAAAGTCCTATCCGGACACGGGACGAAGTCTTCAATCTTGTATCTTCATAGTCTTGGAGTCCGACCGATGATGATAGTTCGGCTATCCGGACACCCCCTAGTCCAGGACTCCCTCAGTAGCCCCTGAACCAGGCTTCAACGACGACGAGTCTGGCGCGCATATGGTCTTCGGCATTGCAAGGCGGGTTCCTTCTCCGAATAATTTATGGAAGATCGTGAACACCAGGATAGTGTCCGGCTCTGCAAAATAAATTCCACGCACCACCGTAGAGAGAATAATATTTACACAAGTTCAATCTGCTAACGTATTTGGTGGCATGACGTCACACCACTACCAAGCCTTTACTTGAATCGTTTTCATTATACCACCTCAGCGTGTTTAGCGAAGCGGTTTCCTTGGCACGTCTTGTCGAAGCAGAGATCGTGTTCCCCTTATTCCGGGATTCTCATAAATACGGACATGGGTAACCCAACCGCGCCCGTTGCCATGCCCCCTCCATCGAAGGCGGGTTCCAAACGGTCACAGGGACGGCTCTTGGTATTCTTCCTCTTTATAATGAGACCAAGGCCCGTTCTTTTTCTTCAATCCTCAATCAAATCCGCCCCTCGCCCCGAGTTCCAACACCCAGAGCTCCAGATTCGGGTACCTTCGACCTTCGACAATGTCCGGCTCCGACCTACGAGGCCGGTGGATGCCCTCTTCCGTCACGGAACAAGACGTGCTAAAGCTGAGAGACGCCAGGTACTTGACCTACGAGATTTCGCATAGGTTGCCTGCCCAAGGGCAAGTTATTCCTACTCCCGAGCCTGGCGAGAGCGTCGTGTTCGTGTCTCATCTCCGTCGGGGTTTAGGCTTCCCGATGGATCCCTTCATGAGGGGGCTCATGTTTTACTATGGGCTGGAATTCCATGACTTGGCTCCGGAGTCCATCCTCCACATCTCATCATTCATTGTCGTCTGCGAAGCCTTCCTCCGCACTACCCCTCACTTCGGCTTGTGGCTCAAAACCTTCAACGTGGAGCCGAAGATGATTGAGGGGCGTCAGGCAGAGTGCGGCGGGGCGGTTATAAGCAAGAGGGCCGATGCTCCATGGCCCGAGGGCTCTTTTCAGGAGGAGCTCAGCTTGTGGCAACAGGAGTGGTTCTATATCACCGCTCCCAGGGGCAGCAGGCAGAAGCCGCCGCCCATCTTCCGCTCGGGCCCCCCACAACGGCTGACGTCATGGGTCAACAAGGGGCTTAGCTGGGGGTCGTCCAAAGACGTACCCCTGTTGCAGGACCGGATTCGAGGCCTCCAAGAAAGGGAGATTAATCTGGTCATAGTGGCACAGGTTATGCTGATCTGGTGCCTTCTTCCCTGCAAACGTCGCCCCCTCCGCCTGTGGGAATTTAATCCGGAGGGGCCACGAGCTCTCCAACACTTCATGGGTTTGACACCCGCGGAGATGTACAAACTGTTCTTCAGATCGCAAGAGATGCGTCCGGACTTGACCGAGGACGCTGGCCTAAGCTGCAATCGCCCGGATACCCAAGTAAGTAGCCCTGTGACCGGACATATTGTCCATTTATTTATCATGGGTTTGCCTTTTAACCAGCTATCCCTTGGACAGGAGTGGATAGTGCAAGCAAAACTGATACGGTGTCCGGCCCCCCTCCCTGAGACCACGTCGGATCCCATGTTAGTCAAAATGTTGGAGTTTGCGCCTTCGGAGGAGAGAGAAGGGGAGCACAGGGAAACTACCACCTCTACCAAGGAGGCTTTCAGTAAGGGGGGAATCGAGAGTCCCTCCTTCCAGGGGGAGAAGAGGACTACTTCCGAAGACTCGGAGGCCAAGGCCTCAAAGCGGGGAAAGAAATCTGCACCGGAAGGTCCTGTGGCGGGAAGAGCCCCGGCCGCACATTCTCCCCATAGGAATCAGCCCTCCAGCGAGCCGTAAGTAAAAAGGGGGAATTTTGTAATAGGGAACGCCCCTATATTATTTCCAAAGGTAACCGAAGTTTTCACCTTGTAGTTCGGATCTCAGCCCATCTCAGCAGAGCTCATCTTCGGGGGACCTTCGTCCGGAGATGATGGGGAGCGAGACGCCTCCATCTGCCGCCCCGTTGGGCGGGGCGGACGACCCTGAGGTGTCGTCACGGAGGGTCTCCCCGAGTCCGGCGGGCCGGAGAGTCCGACACCCATTGGAGTACGGCCGGTGGAGCTGCAGGATTTGCTCAAGAGGGCGTCTATCTCGGAAGATCACCGCACATTAATGAGTATGGTAATTGAGAGGGTCTCATCCGCCGAAAGTGGGTTGTATGAGGCCGTCGGAAATTTGCTGACGGGGTTTGAGGTACGCAAAAAATGACATACCTTTTGACAGTTTTGCACATGGAGTGCGCCCTGTATAGATAGTAGCCCCTGAGACTTGGTATGCTGTCGAAAGCGACAATGTGCCAAGGATCATATTCTCAGTAATAGAATGTCGCCTTTCCTATGCAGGTGGCGAAACATTCGCTGGCCAGCCGGACTGACGGAGTTGCCGAGCTAAAGAGGCAACTCGATGTTGCGGATGCGGACATCGCGTTGGTCAATAAACGACTTGATGATTCACAAGGTAGGTGGTTGCTCCACGGTTGCCTAGTAAGGGAGCTGACGCCCATTCCTTACAATTTGTATGCTTGATGCAGATGGTGCCGCTGCTGTGGAAGACCTTCGTACAGAGCTTGCTCGAGCCAAGGAGCAAGCCAGGAAAAGTGATGTGGCTGCCTCGAAGGCAGCGGAAGAGCTAAAAGCCGAAAAGGCCGCTCACTGCCGAAGCAAGGAAGAGATGGCCAGAATGGCCTTGAAATTAAAAGATGCTACCGACCGTTGTGAGGTTCCTGAAGGAGAACGCCGAGTGGAGCAAGAGGGCCTGAAGAAGGCCGCCGCCGAAGTCAAGGATGCCCGGAGTGAGATGCGGGCTATGAAGGAGGAACTGCGTCAAGCCGGAGACATTGCGGCTGGAAAGCCCTTTCTTCTGCGTAGGAAGTTCACGGATCCGAAGTATGCTCAGTTGGGCCAGTTGTGTGCTGCGGAGCATCCTTATCTGGATTTGGCGGCGAGTGCGGCGGACGCAGTCGTGCACTTCCGAAGCCAGAAGGATCACGAAATGGAAGAGCTTTACTGGTCTCAATTCCATAGTCCGGAGCGTCCACTTCCGTTGACTGATCGGCTGGCTGAGTGGGCTGAGCTGAATAGATTGTCCGGACTTGCCATGACGGATGTGGTCGCTCATCTGTGGCCGGAAAGGCCCAAGCCGAAGAGTTATTTTGGCTTGTTGCAGCAATTCCTTGGGGCGGTGCCACATATCAAGGCGATGGAGCGGTCGGCATGCATAGAAGGTGCACGGATGGCTCTCGCCCATGTGAAAACATACTGGGCGGAGATGGATGCCACCGCTATTGCATCCCGGGGTTCGGACAAAAGCCGATTACCCGCCGAGCACTATTTTGAGGAAGTCCTGCAGGGCGCTCGTTTAATAGAGTCGCAGTGCTCGAAAGATGTTATGTTTAAATGACATGTATGATTTCTGAGATCATGTTTATAATGCAATGGCTTTTTATACTTGTGCGTTCAAGTATTGAACTATCTCCTGTGCGGCCGTATATGTATGAATAACCTGAAAGTTGTAGTCTTTGGCTTTAGCCCCCACGCACATGGTGCGGGGGTGTTTGCAAAAAGGAAAAGTGCTTTTTCACACTTAATCCAACGTCTTGGTCCTTTGAAGGAGGTGATAGCATATCAAACTAGGCAACCGGACTATAATGCTTTATCACTTTCACTTAGCCATAGGAGCTCGATGGTGGGGCTACTATATAGCCCCTAGAGGCACCGCGCTCTCCGAACTCGGGGCGCGTATGTGCCTAACCGGGAAGCGGTCCTTCATCAAAGCGGAGGAATTCTAAACATTCCAATAGTCGATCAGGTGGTTGACCAGTCTCTCGCTATATCATGACAGTCAGTTTTCGGCTTTCTCTACTGAGGTGCTCGCCCGGCCGAACCGGGGCACAATTGCAGTAGTTCTCCTGGTGCCGCGTTAGCCGATGGAGCGGAACGTAAGGCAGCAAAACACAGGAGCCGGGCAAACCCAACATTTGACCAAAGACATGATTCGGAGCTGGTGCATATAAGGCCTAACTCGAGACGCCGAACACTCCCTAAGGTGTTCGGTCTTTATGATACCGGGCAGAACAATGCCCTAAGCCCCTAGTGTCCAGGTCCAGGCGGGAACTTCTGACGCGGCCGATGCCAAAACACCAGCCTCCTCCTTGGTTATGGTAGAAAACCGGGGGATGTGTATCAACAAGAGACAGTAAGAAAGGTTTACGCAGGGTCTTAATCTGAAAAGAATCCTTGCAACGGGTCCCTGCTGCACGTCTGCGCCTGTGTCTCCGTTGTGATGTATCCTGGACGGGTGTAGCACGTGCTTCATCTGTAAAAGAGAAGGACTTAGTTTGGAAGAAATATCGTGCAAAAGTTGTATTTAAAATAAAGTATAATTTGGAAGATGAATAAAGTTGAGCTTTATTGGCTCTCATCGTTCATACGCGCAGCCCCTTGTAAAGGGGTATGCGGCTGGGAAGCCCCTTGTTTATTTACGCCAGACTCGCCTAACCGTGTCCGAGGTCTGAATGACCTGTTTTTAGGGCCTTTGACCTGCAAGGTCGGATTAGTGTGTGGCTGTCAAGGCGGCCTCACGTTCTCCGTGGTCGAGGAACACTCGGAGTTACTCTTTAATGAGATTATGCCGCGTGGACCGGGCATTTTAAGCGTAAGAGACGCGTAATGTGTTATTGCGTTAAAGCGGGCGAAAGCTTCGCGTCCCAGTAGTGCTTGAGGGCCACTGTGAAATGGGGCGATATGGAGAGTGAGCTTTTCGCGATGGAGGTTGTCGGATGAACCGGACACAACCTCTAGTGGTACAGAGCCTGTTCAATTGGCTTAAAGGCCTGGCGTCACTCCTTTGAAGGAAGTGCTGCTACGGCGAATTTTGGTAGGGTCTATCCCCATTCTGCGGATGGTGTCCTGGTATGGCAGGTGCCGCACTGTGTTTTCATGTTATCACATGAAGTGAGTTCACTGTTTTGACTTCTAGTGGGAAAGTCTTCTGTTTTCCGGCGTGCTGCTTGTGGGGTTCGTCGTCGACTACTTCGCCCTGCTCTAGGGTCGGGTCTGTATGGGTGCCGTTTTTATCGAGGCGGGACTTCGGGCGGTGCTTGCGTCGCCGTTTTGGTTGTTTGCTGGGGGAGTTGTCCTTCGCCATGTCCCGTTGTTCCTCATTATCGCTTCCTTTTGGTGTATCCACCATGTATACGTCGTGAGTTGGGATGGCTTTCCAGTGCCCGATAGGCGCTGGTTCTTGGTCGTCTCCGGCGTCGTCGTCCATACCGTCGATGTCTTCGGAGTCGAAGTTTAGCATGTCGGTTAGATCGTCGACAGTGGCTACTAAGTGGGTGGTGAGTGGGTGTTGAATTTCTTCGTCGTCCGCATCCCAACCGTCCTGACCGCAGTCCAGCCAGGGCTCTCCTGATAACGAGAGATACTTTAGCGAGCTCAAGATGTCGCCGAAAGGTGAGTGTTGAAAGATGTCCGCGGCGGTGAACTCCATGATCAGCGCCCAACCGGATTCGGTTGGAGGGGGCGCGGGAGGCTCGGAGTCCGGCGAGGAGTCCGGCACCTCGGAGTCACGGGCTTCATGAGGGACAAGATCAGTGTTCGGCTCTATCGCCGTAGAGGTTGCAGCCCCCGAGGCGGTGTCTAGCCATCCGTCGTCGATCTGCACAGCCGGCTCCGAATTGAAGATCGGAGCGGGCTCGAGTGCGGCCTCTAGGGTACTGTCCGGCTGCAGAACTAAATCATGCCCGTCGTGACAGTGCGACGCGCTTGGCTGTGGCTCGAATCCATCGAAGATCAAGTCCCCGCGGATGTCAGCCGTGAAGTTCAAACTTCCAAATCTGACCTGACGGCCAGGGGCGTAGCTTTCGATCTGCTCCAGATGGCCAAGAGAATTGGCCCACAGTGCGAAGCCGCCGAATACAAAGATCTGTCCGGGGAGGAAGGTCTCACCCTGGACTGCGTCATTGTTGATGATCGAAGAAGCCATCAAGCCTATCGGTGACGACACAGGGGAACTCTCAATGAAAGCACCAATGTCGGTGTCAAAAAGGGCGGATCTCGGGTAGGGGGTCCCAAACTGTGCGTCTAGGCGGATGGTAACAGGAGACAAGGGACACAATGTTTTACCCAGGTTCGGGCCCTCTTGATGGAGGTAAAACCCTACGTCCCGCTTGATTAATATTGATGATGTGTGTTACAAGAGTAGATCTACCACGAGATCAAGGAGGCTAAACCCTAGAAGCTAGCCTATGGTATGATTGTTGTTCGTCCTATGGACTAAAGCCATCCGGTTTATATGGACACTGGAGAGGGCTAGGGTTACATAGAGTCGGTTACAATGGTAGGAGATCTACATATCCGTATCGCCAAGCTTGCCTTCCACGCCAAGGAAAGTCCCATCCGGACACGGGACGAAGTCTTCAATCTTGTATCTTCATAGTCTTGGAGTCCGGCCGATGATGATAGTTCGGCTATCCGGACACCCCCTAGTCCAGGACTCCCTCAATGGTAATTGTCTATTGTTCATGCTATAATTGTATTAACTGGAAACCGTAATACATGTGTGAATACATAGACCACAACATGTCCCTAGTGAGCCTCTAGTTGACTAGCTCGTTGATCAATAGATGGTTATGGTTTCCTGACCATGGACATTGGATGTCACTGATAACGGGATCACATCATTAGGAGAATGATGTGATGGACAAGACCCAATCCTAAGCATAGCACAAGATCGTGTAGTTCGTTTGCTAAGAGCTTTTGTAATGTCAAGTACCATTTCCTTAGACCATGAGATTGTGCAACTCCCGGATACCGTAGGAATGCTTTGAGTGTACCAAACGTCACAATGTAACTAGGTGGCTATAAAGGTGCACTACAGGTATCTCCAAAATTGTCTGTTGGGTTGGCATGAATCGAGACTAGGATTTGTCACTCCGTATGATGGAGAGGTATCTCTGGGCCCACTCGGTAATGCATCATCATAATGAGCTCAATGTGACTAAGTAGTTAGTCACGGGATCATGCATTACGGAACGAGTAAAGTGACTTGCCGGTAACGAGATTGAACGAGGTATTGGGATACCGACGATCGAATCTCAGGCAAGTAACATACCGATTGACAAAGGGAATTGTATACAGGATTGATTGAATCCCCGACATCGTGGTTCATCCGATGAGATCATCGTGGAACATGTGGGAGCCAATATGGGTATCCAGATCCCGCTATTGGTTATTGGCCGAAGAGGTATCTCGGTCATGTCTGCATGGTTCCCGAACCCGTAGGGTCTACACACTTAAGGTTCGGTGACGCTAGAGTTGTTATGGGAAATAGTATGTGGTTACCGAAGGTTGTTTGGAGTCCCGGATGAGATCCCAGACATGGCGAGGAACTCTGGAAAGGTTCGAAGGTGAAGATCGGTATATTGGACGAAGGGTATTGGAGTCCGGAATTGTTCGGGGGTACCAGGTGATGACCAACGTGTCCGAAAGGTGTTTTGGAGGCCCCGACAAGCGTTGGGGGGCCTTATGGGCCAAGGGGAGGGGGCACATCAGCCCACTAAGGGGTTGAGCGCCCCTCCCACCCCATCTCACGTAACCTGGAGAGGTGGGGGCGCCACCCCTAGGGCAGCCACCCCTCCCGGCTTGGGGGGGAAGTTTCCTAGGGGGTGGGGCGCCCAAACCCATCTAGGGTTTCCCCTGGCCGCCGCCCCTCCTCTAGATCCATCTAAAGGGACCGGCCCCTCTCCCCTTTCCCCTATATATAGTGAGGGGGTGGGAGGGCAGCCACAACCCTTGCCCCTGGCGCAGCCCTCCCCCTCTCCAACTCCACCTCCTCCTCAGTAGTGCATGGCGAAGCCCTGCCGGAGAACTGCAAGCTCCACCACCACGCCGTCGTGCTGCCGGAGCTCTCCCTCAACTTCTCCTCTCCCCATGCTGGATCAAGAAGGAGGAGACGTCCCTGGGCTGTACATGTGTTGAACGCGGAGGTGCCGTTCGTTCAGTGTTAGATCGGATCTTCCGCGATTTGAATCACCGCGAGTACGACTCCCTCATCCGCATTCTTGCAATGCTTCCGCATCGCGATCTTCAAGGGTATGAAGATGCACTCCCCTCTCTCTCGTTGCTAGAATCTCCATAGATTGATCTTGGTGATGCGTAGAAAATTTGAATTTCTGCTACGTTCCCCGACAGGCTTCAGTTAGCAGCAGTAGTGAAGGAATCGCTCGATCGGGTTTAGTTAACAGCCATCGATCGATCGCTCGGGTTCACTGACGCGTAGCCTGCAGTGCAATCGCTCGGGTTCAGTTAGAGCCCAATGCCTCGCTCGGGTTCAGTTAGAGCCAATGCCTCGCACACACGCGCATATGTGTACGAGAGAAACACGCATCGCTCGGCCCTCGACCACCCACCGTAACCGGGAACTCCCCGAAATTTTCCTCGCCCTCACTTCTATCATGGTTTTTTCCGTCATGGATGGCCCAAAGAATGTCATGCAGCTGCGTCTCCGGCCTGCCCAGGACAAAAATCCCATTTTGTGTCATGATTTTTTGTCATAGAAGTAGGAGCCCACCACATCTATGATGATACCGGGTTTTGTCACAATTATCATCATAGAAGTGTCATATGTATGACAGAATTTTTTTCATTCGGCCCAAAATGTCACGGATGTGTCTTTTTTTTGTAGTGAGGATTGAGCATTGTATTGCAACATCTTCAATTCTTCCACGATAGCTTCACGATTTGGTTCTATCCCATCGAAGAATTCACCTTGCAAACCAATATACACACAATAGCCCAAACGGCGGGATTATGTCCAAAAATGTGCATTTTCATTTTATGTTTCCAACTAGCAAAATTAGTACCATCACAGTAAGGACCTCTACGGTGGTAGTTTCCCTCGCTAGACGTCATACTCTCCTAGGTTGTGAAACCAAGGCTATGATCACCAAAGCTATAGAAATCAAGGAAAATGGAGACCAAAGCTCTGATACCACTTGTAGGATCGAAAGTAAGTCTGGGGGTGATTAGACTACTTGACCAAATTAATAAAAACTTAACCTTTTCCCAATTTTAATTCTTGGCAGATTTTAGCAACTTAGCACTAGTCAAGCAATCTCAACACAATTCCAGCAAGCATGCAAAGAGTATATGAGCAGCGAAAAGTAAAGCATGCAACTTGCAAGAAGATAAATGGGAGGAGTTGGAAAGGAGCAAACGCAATGTTGAATCGGAGATTTTTGGCGTGGTTCCGATAGGTGGACCCATGAAGGGTAACAGCTGCGGGAGTCCACGGAGGGCTCCACCCACGAAGGGTCCACGAAGAAGCAACCTTGTCTATCCCACCATGGCCATCACCCACGAAGGAGTTGCCTCACTTGGGTAGATCTTCACGAAGTAGGCGATCTCCTCGCCCTTACAAACTTCTTGGTTTAATTCCACAATCTTGACGGAGGCTCCCAAGCGAAACCTAACCAATCTAGGAGACACCACTCTCCAAAAGGTAATAGATGGTGTGTTGATGATGAACTCCTTGCTCTTGTGCTTCAAATGATAGTTTCCCCAACACTCAACTCTCTCTCACAGATTTGGCTATGGTGGAAAGATTATTTGAGTGATAAGCAACTTGGGAAAGGCTAGAGATCAAGATTCATATGGTTGGATTGGAATATCTTGGTCTCAACACATGAGTAGGTGGTTCTTTCTCAGAAAATGAGTAGTGAAAGTGTAGGCACGTTCTGATGGCTCTCCTCATGAATGAAGAGTGGGTGGAGGGGTATATATAGCCTCCACACATCTAACCGTTACACACAGATTCCCAAACTCAGTGGGACCGAATCATGAAACTCGGTCAGACCGATTCAGGTCAAAATATGAATGTTAGGATTTTTGGTGGGACCGATACAGTCAACTCGGTGGAACCGATTTGCTAGGGTTAGGGCATAACATAATCTCAGTGTGACCGATCACATTAACTCGGTGGGATCGATTTTATTAATAGGCACATTGAGAGTTGGTCATGAAAACTCGGTGGGACCGATTCGCTCCTTCGGTGAGACCGAAGTGTTACAAAAGGAAACGGTGAGTTTGCATTGTAGACTTGGTGGGACTGATTCGCTCATTTCGGTGGGACCGAAATGTTACAAAAAGGAAACAGTGAGTTTGCAATCCCATCTCGGTGAGACCGAGATCCCTATCGGTGAGACCGAAGTGACTAGGGTTTGTGGCAGTGGCTATGTCAAATGAGACTCGGTGGCGCCGGGTAGATCAAATCGGTGGGGCCGAATTTGACTTTTAGGTTTGGGACATATGTGGAAATGAAAAAGTGGTTGAGGGTTTTGGAGCATGTCACTAAGAAATTTGAGCAAGAAATCCATTAAGCAACACCTCATCCCCTTTTAATAGTATTAACTTTTCTATGGACTCAATGTGATCTTGGATCACTTAAATAAAAAAGTAGAGCCTTGAACTTGTTGCCAATATGTATCCTTTGCATTTGAGGGGTCCACATCTCTAGTCCATGCCATGCCAATATTGAACTCTCTGAAATGATCATCTTGAAAGAGCATTAGTTCAATGAGCTATATGTTGTTAAGAATTACCAAAACCATCCAGGGATTAGTTACACTTTCAAATACTCAAACCACTCACCTAAGCCTATCATCAAAAGCCGGAAGCCCCAGCCAAGCCACATACCAAGTCTGGAGCACAAATCTTTCTGACGCACTCACATGTGTCGTCGCCGCCATCTTCCATAGGCCTGTCTTCAGAGCAGATATTGAGGCTTCTACCTTGTGAGGCCACTCTGCCATCGACGCCACCATGAAGCCAGACAGTGTCCTCCTCCTGCGCGAGTCCATCTCCAAGCATCGGACGCCAAGTCTCCACTGCACCACGCCACCGAGATCGGCCGCCATCAATGTTTAAGATGAAGCACCGCTCACCAAAGAAACCAACCACCGTTCCCTCGAGTCCGTGTACACCTCTTGGAATGACGCCCGAAACAAGAGCGCCGCCATCATCCGATCTACTGATTTAGGGTTTCCCCCGGAGGTAGCAGATAGCTGTCTTGAACTTCTCCTTGGCGATGCCTTCAAGAAGGAAACGCCGCATAACAGGGCCATCACCGCGGGCCTTGGCCAGGTTTTCACTCGGATCTGAACAGAGGACCTCCATCAAGCAACTTGTACACGAACCGCAGCCATCGCTGCTGGGGACTGGGCGCAGAATCCAGGCCGCCGCCGCCTGACCGGCCATGGCACCACCATGGTGCCTAGGCCGGCGTCGTCAGGCCCACCATGCCCGCCTGTAGACGCTCACCAGATCCGCCGGCCCGCCGAAGCCCATCTGGGTACGTCGAGATCCGCGATCTAGGCCGCCGCCATAGGGGCTCCTCTGCCGAGGTATTGCGCCTGCGCTGACGCCCTGTCACACTCGCCGTCAGGAACCCGCCGCTCCACGCCGCCGGTGCCCCGCAGTTCCATGCGCTGTCGCCGCCAGGGGAAGACGCAGCCGCCACGCGAGGGGAAAAGCCCCGCCACCGCCATCACTGGCCAGGCTACGAGCGTGGCCTCCGGCGACGGCAGGGGAGAGAGGATGAGGGAGGAGGCCTTTGGGCCGGCAGCAGCAGATCACCCCCCGTGTCGCCTAGGTTAGGCGAAGCGGGGGCAGGCTTGATTGATGGCTTCAATCATATAAAGCAGAAGTGAATCTTACTCGCAAAAAGGAATTGTTTTAAAGAAAAAACAGAGCAAAAGTGATCCACGTGGTGCTCATAATTAATCGATTCGCCCGTGTTGTTTAACGATGACGCCAGCATGTACCTACTATACAAGTCTACAACACACAAGTTGCAACGTCGGCAGTTCAAAAACACCACTAGGCGGGAGCGGGACGCCGGCGGTGGCTTTTCCTGAGCCCAAGCACGCCGAGCAGCGCCCTCATGATGCCACCCGCCGCCGCCGTCCAGGACGACTTCCTCCCCTTCCGCTGGAACGGCGACTGGTACGACGGCGGCGGTGAGAGGGGAGGAAGCAGCATCGCCGCCCCACGGATGGGCGACTCCGCGTCCCTCTTTGGCGTGCCGGGCGCGGACTCCCACAGGAACGGCACGGCGCCGGCGCGCAGGCTGTAGTACACCCTGAAGGACGCGTTCGTGAGGCTCGACCGCTCGCTCAGCGACGCCGCCCTGCCGTCGCCGCCGCAGCCTCTCTCGGCGGCGTTCGGCCGGAGCGCGGGCTGCTGCTTCGAGCCCATCCCTGCTATGCCGCAGAGAGCGTGGCCCGTGGTGTTTTATACGTGGCGAGGCCTCTGGACGCGGGAGCTGCTGGAAGGAGAGCTTGGGTTTAATAATGGATTGAGGTACTACGAGAGTGTGAGCTGCAAGCCTACGTTTTGTTAATGACCGACTACAGGCCTGCATCCACTAGTAATGACCAGCTGACGCTGCACCGTCAGATTGGTCATGATTAATTTGTTTCTTGAAGCTTTACTGCTTAACAATCACGATTTATTTCTCCAGTTCTGTCTAGTACTACTACTGTACCACTTACTTTCTGATAATGCACCTCACCTAAAGCACAGCAAAATGGATTGATAAGAGACAGGTGAATCAATCGCCCAACTGACCAAGTGAAAGCCACCCGGCCGGACCAAGTCGTAAAAGAAGAGGAATTTGTAGGTAGTAGCTCGCCCGAAGCTTTTGTCTGATGCTGAACTTGCTGCCCGTGCCATGAATCCTTCTGATCCAAGTGGAAGAGAGGTACCGTTTCAATGCTGCAGCAGGTTAGGTTAGCTAACCTTAGTATTTGACTGGTTGATTACTGCGAGTTATGGTCAAGTTAAGCAGGGAACCTTCAGCTCCAAGTCAGAAATCGACATTCACCAAATCTATTGTGGCCTTTATTACTTGAATGCCAAGATCTCCAAAATTAACTACAATATATGTTCCCTAGTTATTTGATCTCGTTTTGACAAGGATTCTGGAACATAAATAGATTCCTGTTGTTTGACTTTCCAACAGCTCATATCAAATAAAACATGGCATATTTTAGCTATCAAACAAACAAGCACGCTAGCACACCTCTTGTTAAATAAGAACATAAAAAGACAATGTAAAATATTGCTTCGATTGACAATCATGAACCAACTAAACACCTATTGTCTGACTGTAACTCTGAAATATTTCTAAGATTGTTGGGGCTGCACAACAACAATAAGATGCACCAGGACATGATAAATGTGCACACCACAACCACTACCAAATTGTAATGAACTTCATGTAGAGCTTCAATCAACAAGAAAGCAGTGGGATACTAAAATAATATGCACAATTGACGAATGTGATTTATGTCAGAGAACCTTGAGACGAGGAGGAAAAAACCAAGGAACCAACCATTCCACTTCTTCCACCATAACAAAGTAACGGGTACACAGAGTACTCTCTAGAATCTCTAGACAACGACAACAACAACAAAAATTGCCTGAATCTTTGTATCGCAATTTAGTCGTCTGGCAAGAGGGGTACCGTTTTCTCACGTGCTTGACTACCTCTCTCATAGTGTTACTTGTTAGCAAATGACACGACAGGTTAGGTTATCTAACCTAGTGATTGATTGATTGATTGCTACAAGTTATGGTTAAGTTAACCAGAGAGCCTCCAACTCCAAGCCAGGAATCAACACCCATCAAATCGGGGCCTTTAATTGAATGCAAACATCTCAAAACTAAATCATGGAATAATTAAACATGCATTATTTGGCTATAATTTTAAAGCATTTCTAAATGCCTAGAAAAGATTGTTCGGGTTATATAGTAATAGTGTGATGTACCAGTCCAAGACAAATATGCACAACACCCCCCCCCCCCCCCCTCAAATTGTAGTAAAACATTGAAGAGGGCTTTAACCAACAAATAAGCAACGAAAATACAAAATAACATGCACATGTGATTTATGTAGAAAAATTTCCTTGCCAGTTGAGATGATGTGTAAAAACCACAAGGCCAACCTGTCCACTTCATCTCTAGAAAACAACAATAACCACAAATTCATGAGCTTTTTTTTTCAAAATCGATGATCTTTTTCAATCCTAATATTTTTACGAAATCCATGAACATTTTCAAATTGTGGTCTCTTTTTCAAAGTTTATGAACTTTTTCCAAATCTGAGATTTGTTTTTCAAAATTGATGAACTTTTTTATAATTTGATGATATATTTTAAATCAATAACTTTTCCCCATACCTTTTGATTTATTGTTAAAAAATCAATGAGTTGTTTAGGAATCCATGAACTTTTTGTCAGAACTTTTTTCAAGTTCGTGCTGAACTTTTTCAAAATCAAGGAACTTTTTTTCAAATTAATGAACTTCCTTAAAATTGTAAACATTTCTTAAAAAATGGTGCACTCTTTCATTTCTTGAAATTTTTAAAACTTTATAATTTTTTGGCTATATGATCTTTTTTTCACGAATTTATGGTTTTTTGTGAACTTTTATGTAAAAGTCAACTGGCAACAACCTGGCCAGTGGTCCATTGTCATGGTCAAAAGTCAACCAGCAATCCGGGATCCAGCGACGAGCAACGAGCGAGCGCTTGTGTATTATGGGCCGGCCAAACTTCCATCCGTGCGAGCGCTGACTGGCTTATTGGCACAGAAGCCACGGTATAGGAGGTCCCATACGCTAGGGCTATATGTTCCATGTACTGATTCCTAAAAGGAATCACCTACGGGCGACAATAGCATGCCGACCCATTTCCACGCGCGTAGGTTCGGTCTGCTCATACCGGTCACTTCAGGTCCAGTTTACTATGTTTTTTTTCTTCTTTATATTTTTCTTTTGTTTTATTTGATTTTACCGAGTTTCCTCACCTTTCATTTTTCTCTCCATTTTGCTTTGGTTTTCTTTGTTTTCTTTTTTTGTTTTTCTTTCTTTTCTTTGTTATACTTTGTTTTTCTTCTGTTTCTTTCTTGTTTTCTTTTTTTGCTTTTCTTTTGTTTCTTTGATGGTTTTATTGGTTTTCTTGTCACTTTTGTTTTCTACTTTTCAACACATATCTATATTTTCCATATGTATTGTACTTTTTACACACATTTCCAAATACATTATTACCATTTTTAATATATGATTGATGTCTTCTTCTTGTTCATACATGTTGTGCATTTTTTTAATATACATATAAAAATCCTTTTATAAATGTTTCACATTTTTCAAATACATTTTTTCCAAAAACATGCTTTGAACATTTTTTCCAATACGTGTTAAACATTTTTTAAAATACACATTGGAACATTTTTAGTGACAAAACATTTAACTATGCAACCTTTTTTTTACATTGCACAAACAATTTCCTGAAAATGTCTTGAACACATTTTTTAGTGTAACACATTTTTTATCGAATATAAACAAGTGAAAAATAAAGAAAACACGAAATGAAAAATGTCAATAAAAGGAAGGAAAATAAAACAAGAAAAGTGACATGACGTCAACAGGCGAGCCGCGCCTTACTGAGCAGCCCAATACGTGATGCCCTGCAGGCCAGCCGTGGTAGGGCTGGCTGCGGCGGCACATAGCAGCGCCCATGGCCATACACGAATGAACTTCTTTTTTAGGGAATCGTACCCGTGAACCAGTCGCATACTTCAAGCTAGGCCTAGTCATTTGTCACGCTGGGATTTTTCCAACCCGGGCTTTAAAAATCCCGACCTACTACAAGAAACAGGTTACTCTCAAAAAATGTTCTAAAAAATGTTACTCCAAGAAAAGCTACAACAAGTTTCAACATCGAGCAGTCAAAAGACACGCCGAGGCGGGACTCTGGTCGTGGCTTTTCCTGAGCCCAAGCATACCGAGCAGCGCCCTCACGATGCCTCCCACCGACGAACTCCTCCCCTTCCACTGGAACGGCGACGGTGGCGGCGAGAGGGGCGGAAGCAGCATCTTCGGCCCCAGGTGGACAACCACCCACTGTAAATGTCCGTGTTGACGCTGGGTGGTGGTCGGTTTGGTGGCGAGCTCCAGAGTGCCTGAGGTGGAGGATGGGATCAGGAAAAATCCCTGTTGGCTTGGCCGACACCGACGCCGTGGCGCCTGAGGGTACCACCGGACCTTCCTGGAGGGCGTCGGGGCTACCCTTCCTCTCTCCCCACCGTGTACCGGGGGAATCCCTTGGCAGCAGCATCGTCATCTTCGCGTCCCTTCTTTTTGTGAATACGCAAAGCTTGCGTATCTTTTCATTGATAGATAGAAGGAGAATGAGTACAACCAAGGATACAACACATGACATGAACGCCAGGAGGCATGCACATGGTACCCGGAGCAGAGAGAAGGGGTGCTCAGCCCGAACAGGGAGAAACACACAGCTAAACCCACCGAGCCTAAAACTAGAGTAGCAGACCAAAAGAGCACAACATCGAACATATTCAATTCCAACACTGGGGACTCCACGAGCGAGCAAGATAGCGCCTTCAAGAAGGGGAACGCCGTCGTGACGCCGTCGTCATCCGGTCCGAAAAGCCGGACCTAGGGTTTCCCCTGATGCTCGAAGAGGGGCTCGAAAAAAGGTCATGACAACGCCTCCAGGAAGGGAAATGACATCCACGGGTGTCGCCACTGCCAGCATCAAGCATGGCTTTCACCTGGCCTTGAGTCCGAGCAATCCCATATCCGCCAGATCAGGACGCGAAGATGCAAGAGTAAACATGCATGTCGACCGCTACCTCAGAAGGAGGGTGGGGCTGCACCTGCCATCGGCAAAAACGCGAGCTTTGCAATTGGTGCCGTGTAGGTGGACGGGGTTGAAGAGGCAGCGGGGCAGAGAGTCGACACGGATGGTAGGATGGCGACCAGCGCCACCGGCAAACTGGAGCCGGAAGGAAACACAACTCCGTGTTGCTGGAGGCGTAGCCACCAGGACGCCGGTGAACCGAAGATGCTGGAAGGGGCGCAGCAACCGGTCAATCGGGGCCGAGACCGCGCCAGTGGGGACGCCAGCAGACCATGGACACTGAAGAACGCAGGTCCATGGACGCCGGGACTGGAGCAGTGCCGACAAAGAACCACCATGAAACTTCAGCCGCCTGCCAAAGGACGCCGCGACCACACAAACACAAGTCGTCGCGTCCCTTCTTGGAGGTGTTGATTGGTACCGGCGCTTCGGAGTCTCGAAGCTTGGGGGGGAGGGGGGCGATTTCCGGTGGACGCAACGGTCGCGAGGCTCCGTCGTTTTTGTCGATCCGCCGTTATCGGCATTTCTTTTTTTTTCTTTTTTTCTTTTTCTTTTTTTTGGACGTGATTGTGCTGCTTCCGCCGCAGCACCTATCGTTGGTTGTATTGGATGATCACTTTGTAATAAGGGGGGACCTTTTTCTTAAAATGGCGGAACAAACCAAAAACCATGCAGCAACCCATTTGACATTTGTTGCAAGGTTTTCAGTTTGTCACATAAAAGAAGCCAAGATGGACACGACCATGAACAATAATAGAGAGCACATAATGCCCGTACTGTATGCATTAAGAAAATCTAAAACCAAAGAGCTTTTAATTGCTACTCGTACTAGTGATGTTTAACGATCAGTCGCCTTTCCAGAAATCAAGAGTGTACGTACTACAGCAGACAGGTTGCAACGTCGGCAGTTCAAAGACATGACATGTCGGGGCGCCGGCGCGACCGGCGGTGTCTCTTCCTGAGCCCAAGCACGCCAAGCAATGCCCTCACAATGCCTCCCGGCGTCGCCGTCCAGGACGGCCTCCTCCCCTTCCCATGGAACGGCGACTGGTACGACGGCGGCGGCGAGGGGGGCGGAGGCAGCACCGTAGCAACACCAGCGTCGGCAGCTCCGCCGCTGGTCGCTTTGGTACTGGCGGAGAGGGACGACTCCGGGGAGACGGCGGCCGCACCTCTCTTTGGCGTGCCGGGCGCGGACTCCCAGACGAACGGCACGGCGCCGGCGCGCAGGCTGTAGTACACCCTGAAGGACGCGTTGGTCACGCTCGACCGCTCACTCACCGACGCCGCCCTGCCGTCGCCGCCGCAGCCTCCGTCAGTGGAGCTCGGCCGGAGCGCCGGCTGCTGCTTCGAGCCCATTTCTACCTGCTACGATCGCTCTGCTGGAGAGAGAGAGAGAGAGGCCGGCCTCCCTGTGTCCTTTTATAAGTAGCGAGATTCTGAACTGGAGCTTTTTTTTTTTGTTGACACTTGAGCTGCTGGAAGAAAGGATCCTGCATCAGGACAATTGATTGGAAAGAATTAGGTTTAACAATGAGACAGTGACAAGTGTGAGCCGGAACAATGGCTGACAACAAGCCCGTATCCACTAACAACGACCAGCCGCTGACGCCGCACCGTCAGATTGGCATCGACAAGAAATTCCTCCAATCCTGCTCAGCTTGTTTCCTGAAGCTTTATTGCTTAACCACCACGATTTGCTGCTCCGATTCTGTTTAGCACTGTAGCACTTACTTCCTGACAACGCCGCCTCACCTAGAGGACAGCAAATGGAGATGGAAAGCCTGCTGGTTTCGGCTATCAACAGAGGACGTGTTTAATTTCGGGTTACCATCCTTAAAACGATGGATCGATGGAAAGAGACAGATGAATCACCCAACTGGAACAAGTGAAAGCCACCCGGCCCGGGCCAAGTCGTAAAGAGCAGGAATTTGTACGTAGCAGCTGGCCCGAAGCTTTTGTCCGACGCTGAACATGCTGCCCGTGCCATGGATCGTTCTGCTCGGAGTGGCAAAAGAGGTAGGTAGGTGCCATCTCTCGTGCACTTGACTACGTCCTCGCATTGTCGTCGTTTGTCAATGCTGCAGCGTGTTAGGTTATCTAACCTTAATTACCATTTGATTGATTGCTTAAAGTCATGGTTAAGTTAAGCAGGGAGCCTCCCAACTCCAAGTCAGAAATCAACGTCCACCAAACCTGATCCTTTACTGGAACATAAACATCACCAAAATTAAACGATGAAATAATTAAAATTTTATTGTTCGATTGTAATTTTAAAATATTTTTAAATGTGGAGAAAAGATCGTTTGGGCTGCACACTAATAGTACAGTGCACTAACCCATAAAATGGCAGATATACACAACACGGCCCCTCAATTTTGTACTGAGTAAATTGCAAAAAAACATCACTTTGAAGGTTAGCTTTGCGAAAAACACTACAATACATTTTTTTTTCAAAAAACACCATGTCTTCAGTAATGTTTTTGCAAAAAAACACTGATCGGCGGATATGGCTCGTTTAAGTGCGTTTATGACAGATGGGGTCCCCTAAATTTTTGTCCCTGCTTCCCAGACCCATCCCGACCACGGCGGAAACCACCCGTCCCACGCCCGCCCCCATCCCGATCCAGGCAGAGGCCCCCGTCGCCGTTCCTGCACCGAGGGCGAGGCACATGACGCCGCCCGTGGTCCGTCCCTCCCTCCCCCATCCGTGCCTCCGCCTCGCCGAGGAGCGGCCTTCCACCATGCATTGGCAAGGGCGAGGCACAGGTCGCCGGAACCATGCGCCGGTGATTTGACGGAGCCGGCGTCCCGCCCCTTCCTCCCCAGGCCGCCGTCATCATGCCCCCAACCGGATTCGGCCACATCGGCCTCCACTGTCCCCGCCAGGCACCGGATCAGGCAGTAGGGGTGGGCTGCTGTTCCTTGACGCTCCGGCGACCGCGACGATGGCCAGCACGTAAGGGAGCGCGACGGGAGCGGCGTCCTCAAGCCACCACCAGAATGCCTCCATGGTCGGGAGGAGCTCGTGGGCCTTACTCGCGACCGTGGCCACGACGAGCGGCCAAAAGCCGACGACGGCGTTCTGCACCCACGGCCGGCGACGACAAATCGAGAAGCGGGGGCTAATTGCGTTTTTCGTTTTTGATTTAGGGGTGTCTATGTAAAATTCTAGGGTCTTGTTTGTAATTTTAGATTAAAATCTACCTGGCACAAAAAGTCATGCCACGTAGGCAAAAAACGGACCCCACCTGTCATAAACTCACTTAACTGAGCCCGATCCGCCGATCAGTGTCTTTTGCAAAAAGATTACCGTAGACGTGGTGTTTTCTGCCAAAAAAATGTATTGTAGTGTTTTTCTCAAACCTAACCTTCAAAGTGATGGTTTCGTGCAATTTACTCATTTTCTACTAGCGAACAACCAATAAATAAGCAGCGGAATAACAAAATAACATGCACACGTGATTTATGTGGAAAAACCTCCTTGAGAGTCGAAATAGGTGCAAGAACCACATGACCAACCTGTCCACTTCATCTCTAGAACAATAACAACAAAATTTTCAACAAGCTGCGAGCTTGACATAAAAAAAACCCATACCAACTAATAAGAGGCAAGGTAAGCAACTAGTCAAAGATGATATAGTTTATGTCTCGTTCGGTAATCGGTTTTTATCTCACAAACCACGAATCCAAACTGCACAGAATTGGGTAGGCAAGCAGATCCACAAGTTCTCAACAAACTGTCAATCTTTCAGCTTACTGGACACCGTTTTACTACCCAAACCAACTACTACCCAAATTGCTTTGTGCAAAAACTATAGCGTCTCGAGCTGACAAACTCCGTCTCAAATATGATGTTCCACTTCAGCAAGGCTCAAACGAACCAACCAGATCAGGACTAATAGTATAAATGCAGGACGAGCTCACAACAGTCGGTCTCGATCTTAAGCCACAAAATCTAGACATATTCATTTATCTTTCTTCTTCTCCTCTCTAAGGTTGTGGTGTTCTTTTGTGTTGCCCTCCCCTCCCACAATGGCAGTCAGAACAAGGTGTGGGCTGCTAGTTTTTTTTTCCTCTCTTTATCTTTCATTTATTAAGGAGCATCTTAGCCATTGGATATGCTTGAGATGAGACCAACAAGCCACATGTGTTCAACTTATGTGCTACAAATGCTTTGCCAACACACCTCGTGGATGAATTTCGCCCAAAAAACTCCCCCGTTCAACATCGTGGAGGGTGCCGTTGCCTGCAGTCACACCAATGAACATTTTTTTCGAGAATGTTAAAAAAAAATCTGACATCAGATTTTTAATCATGGCAGATCAAATGATTTTATGATAAATTATGTTGTTGCGAGGATGTCAATTTCCTTTAGAAAGCATGACATATCCTGGCCAAAAATTGAACATACCAAAGATTTGTCATGTTTGCTAAAGAAAATTGCCATCCCCACAGCAACATAATTTGTCATCTTGGCATTTGATTTGTCATGCTCAAAAATCTAACGTTTGAATTGTAGCGTAATCCTTTTTTAAGGAAATCTTACTGGTGGAAAAGCCGCATAATTCAAGTTAGACCTAGTCATTTGTCGGGGTGGACCTTTTTCAGGACAAGCTTTACAAATCCTGACACCAAGTTCTATGCCTAAGCTCACCCTGGTTTAGCTCAAAAAAAACAAATATTGTCTTTTCCAATTTGAAAGTATTTTCTTTATTTTTCTCCAAGCTATATAAATGTATTATTATAGCTATATTTATATTGAAATTTTATTTTGAGATATAACAACTACGTATAACACAAAAGATAACTCGGGCTGACAAAAACCATTAATGGCCTCACGACACACTTGAACTTGCAGTTGAAATACTAGGTGTTGAATCTTTTCTTTTTATCTCTCCTTTCCTCCTCCCTAAGAAGCTACTCCTAGGAGACTAGGGTTTCTCCTCCTCCCATCGATGCCACCAATGGTCCATCACGCCTCTGATGGCCTTTGGGCCATGGATGTGTGGAGGACCCCCACCCTCGCTAGGGGAGGGACCCTGCTCTCGTTCTTGTTTCGTTTAGCGTCTCGGTTGGGGATGTGTGATGGCGGTGATGTCCCTTAGTAGGAATACTGTCTCCCATGTCCCATCCCTGGCCCAATGGTGTGTCTAGAGTCATTGAAGGGCGTGTGATGGCGTGTCTCCGTGACATCTTGTGGAATTCGATGGGTGTTGTTCTTTCGTGGATCTATTTGATCCATTCTTCATTCGTCCTCGGTCTTGTGTCTACTGGTTTGATTCTTTTGATTTACGCTTCTCTTCATCGGCGGTGATTATTGTTATGGTGCGTTGGTCCTATGAGGCCTTTGCATGATGATTTTTTGACTGTCTATTACAACAACATTTTCCGACTCCGGTGAAAGAGGGATGATGACGACGATGTGCCTTTGACTCACTCCGGTGTTTATAGTTGTCGCTAGGTGATCTACTGATCCGATTGTAACTTTTGTTCTTCTAATATTCTCTGTATTCCAGATAATAAATACATTTGAAGTTTCTTCATTTTTTCTTGTCCAATAATTTTTTTTGTAGTATTAGACAACCTGTGATCCCAAAAATTAAAATGCCACTACAATATTGTCGCCTATAGTTTACACGGAACTGTCAGTAATGTTTGTAACCACCGAGATTGATTCCTGTTATTAAAAAAAGAGATTGATTCCCGAATGTCCAATTCTGCACTCGAGCTCATCTGATATTGATGAACAGTAAAGTAAAAAAATACTAATTTTTTTCAGAAAAAAACTAACTTTTTTGCTGGGAATATGTTTGAGTGCATGTGATCCGTGCCAATTTCTAGCGTGTTTGGAGATCTTAGTAGCTCTCAGAAAAAACTAAACCGGTCCAAACAGTGCATAACCAATAAACTTTTACCAAACCTCAAATTTGTCTTTTTGCTGAAAGTTAATTAGATGTTTAATCACGCTAAAAATTGGCATAGACATCATGCACACAAACATCTTCGCTGCAAAAAAGAAAGTTCAGATTTTTTAAATTTGTCTTCTATTCTTTTTAGGGTGTGGCTAGGTCTCACTCGACTGAGACTAAACAAAGTCTAAGTCAAGTGACATAACATTTAGAAAAAAAAAAGAAAAATTAAAAAGAAAATTTTGCACGGATCTCCATATAAGATCCATGAACGTAGCAATCACGTTTTTTATTTACTGTTCACTTGATGTATCATTATGCTTACTATAGATAACTGGTGATACTAGAGCTGTCAACAAGGCATTGTTTGCAGTATGAAGTATGGAATATGAACCATGATCTAAATGCCCGTCGAAAGAGACAATTTCTCTTGAAACTACTGTTCACGGGCGGGAGACATTTCGCCGCTCTGATTGATTCGTTCCCACTCCGTAGCTACTAGTCCGGTGGCTAACAAACTAGCAATGCAGCGGCAGCTCATAATAGGAGGCGGGATGCGGACCCGACCGGCGGCGGCTGTTCCTCGTACAGAGCACTCCGAGCAGCGCCCTCACGATGCCTCCCGGCCACGACTGCGCCTTCTTCCGGCACCCCTTCTTCCCCTTCAGCTGGGACTGGTACGACGGTGGCGGCGAGATGGGCGGCAGCAGCATCGTAGCACCACCACCCACGCCGGCAGCGCCGCCGCTCGCCCGCGTCGTCGTCGCCGTCGTGGCGTGGCGTGACTCTTTTCCCGGGGAGACGGCTGCCGCGCCCCTTTTTGGCGTGCCGGGCGCGGACTCCCACAGGAACGGCACGGCGCCGGCGCCGGCGCGCAGGCTGTAGTAGACCCTGAAGGAGGCGTTCGTGAGGCTCGACGGCTCCCTCTCCAGCACCGCCCTGCCGTCGCGGCCGCAGCCTCTCTTGGTGGAGATCGGCCGGAGCGCGAGGTGCTGCTTCGTGTCCATGGTGTTGCTCGCCCTCTCCGACCCGCCGGAATCTCACGGCAACTTCAAACCCACACCGGGTTGGATTCCCTAGGTTCTAGACAAGGTGCATGTGGGTTGTGAGTTGTGACACGATGCTGAGATCAACTGGGGAAGCAATATATAAGCAGTGAGGCTTTGACTTTCAGCTAGGCTGGAATGCTGGATCTCAAGGCACCCTACAGATTCTTGTACTACGTGGAGACTGATTGGAAGCTCGAGGGTTTAATAATGGGGTTAATATGAGCGTGTGGGTTGGTAGCCTTGGTTTAATCATTGATTGATTACAAGCCTTTCCACCCATGAATAATGAGCAGCTGATGGTACATCATTATCAAATCGGCTTCAAGGACAAATGGGGCTGCGAAAGGTGTTGAGTTCATGTTTGTCCCACTAATTGGAAAGCCTTGGCTTAGCTAAGCTATTCTTCAGGACTTGACGACTCGGGTCTTGTTCTGTATGTATAGTTGATTGATGAGATCCTAACTTTATTTAGGTGAGAGATCACGCGTTGATTACAGTACGCGATCTGAACCACGAGGTCTGTTTTAATTGTAATTTTCTGTGCGAAGTTTTTTTCCTTCTGACAGTGCTGCCTCACCTAAACGACAGTAAAATTACGCGTGATGATCCACGCGATGAGGTCACTGCCCGCCGTTGTCGCCACCTCATCTCGACCCGTGATGATCCAGGCGATGAGAGCACTAATGAACTTAACTGCCGGAGGTTAGGCTGTCTAACCTCGCGACTAATGTCTAATTGCAGCAAGTTCTGGTTCATTAATCGAACATGGAACCCCCAAGCCTGACTGACTTGGAGCATAGAAGTTCCAGGGTAGACTTTCAGGTGTCATGTTGAAATGTCACTTGCTTGCTTCGGATGCATACAAATATATCAGTGTTTTCATTGACTTTGCCACGGTTTAAGAAGGAAAATGTGGATAGTTTTCGGATGGAAAAACATGCTCATATTATTTTTCATTATCTTGAAACATAGCAAGCAATTTTTGAGTTATTTACCCAAAACCACCAGACTTGGGGCTAGGGTAACAACTTTGTACCACATTTGAACCAGGACACAAAAAACCACCGAACTTGCGCCTAATACGTAACGCAGAGCACTGACGCTCGATTTTGATCGCAAAAACAGCGAAACCGACATGTAAGGCCCACCTGCCTGGATGACGTGGCACAGACCAAATACAAAAAATGTGTTGACCCAGGTGAGGTGGCAGATGAGATGCAGGCCCGCCTGTCATTGAGTACGTGTTCATCTTCATCCCATCTTTATTTCTCTGGAGCATTGCATCAAGCAGCTTGTGGGCGGTTGAGCCATGTGTGCCCATGCGAGCTTAGAGCTCCATAGCCATGGCGGCGACAAACCCCTGCTCAAGCTAGCCTCAGCTCGTGCGCGTGGCCAAGTCGAGAGCTCCATGGCCACGGCAGCCAAGCCCTGCTCGAGCTAGCCCAGGGCCGCCTTACGCCTGGCATCGGCGTGCTAGCCTGCGGGCGTGGCCAGCAACGAGGCGCAGCTCCCGCGCTCCTGGACACGGCGACAACGACGGATGGCGCGACGGAGTTGGCTGGCGAGTCCAACGGTCATCTTCTTCGGGCCTAGCGTTGGCATGCTAGCCGCAGCTCCCGCGCTGCCTCCTGGACACGGCGACAGCGGCGAACAGCGCGACGGAGTTGGCTGGCGAGTCCGCCATGGACGACGACGGTCATCTTCTTCAGACCTAGCGTCGGCGCGTCCGAGCACGCATGCGTGCTCGAGGTGAGCTGCTCGCCCCTTCCTCGCGCGGCCACATATTGGCGACCGACATCTTGCCAACGGCCTTCGCGGGCGACGTAGCCGGTGCCATAGTCGGTGGTGGCTCATGCGAGGCGGCCGGTGTCCTCGTTGACGGGGCAGCCGGTTCACGCGCAGAAATTGCCAGACCAGACGCCGGAGGACGGGGCGGCGAGTGAAGAGGTCGCGCCCTGGCGAGGTAGAAGCTGGTGCTGCTCCTCTGATCATTGATCCGGCGTGGTCGTGGCGGGTTGTCCATTCTTTAGTGGCCTGAGGATGAATGCACAGAAGGTGCTCGACAAAATGCTCCATAGAAAAAATGTTGTGAAGAAGATGACCTTCGAGTAATTGACAGGTGGGGCTCATGTCTCATTTGCCACATCAGCCAGTCAACCTTTTTGGTCTTTGCCACGTCAGCCCGACAAATGGGCCCAACGTGTCAGATTCGATGTTTTCACTAGCAAATCAGACAATCAGTGCTCTCCGTTATTCGTTAGGCGCAGATCCGGTGGTTCTTTGTGTCCTGGCACAAATGTGATACTAAGTTGTTACTCTAGCTACAAGTGTGATGGTTTTGGATAAATAACTCGCAATTTCTTATGATCAGTGGCGTGGCGGAGCCAGGAATTGACCCTCACAGGTCAGAGCACAAGAGCATGCCGTACTATGTTTACACATCACAGGCTCACAGCTCACACACACACACACACACACACACACAAATCGCAACTAGTAAACCATAGCCGGCGCTGGGCTTTGATAGCCTCGTATGATTTCTAAATTTCTGATTGATGTGACAAAATGACATTAGTAATAGCGCATTATGTCCAGCTCGAGCCGGTGAACTTGGGGTTGGGTCGCAGCGCCCGAGCAGTACGCCCGGGTCGCACAACACTGAAGGCAGTAGAATCTGAACATGTAGTTGACTGAACATCATCTCCCACTTTCTGAACCCATTCGTCAACTTCAGTCTTCAGGCTGCTCTTCGCTCCCATCCACTCCCAGCTTCTGAACCGGGATCGTAACAGACCCTGGGCTTCCTGCAGAGATCATTCTCTGCATGTAGTTAAAGCCAACCCACCGCCAATGTCGAAAACCTGTTTGCATCCCTCCATTTTTTCTGGGCGACTTATAGCGTGTGGTTCTTGGCAATAAGCCGGTGCGACTGAACCTATTGTTTCAGTTTGATTCATCCATCTTGTCACATCAATCAGAAATTTAGAAGAACTCTCAAGTCTCAACTAGGTGTTCTGGAGCCACGGGACATTGTATAGCATACGTATGATGATGTTATAATCTTCTACAGAGTATATAAAATCACATTGGAATGGAGCTTTGCAGCGCCGCCGCCGGGTAGTTACGAACGACAAGGGCTTGTGAACAATGATGAACGGCTCGCTGAATGCGGCCGATTAACTCTCCTCCGGGAAGGTGGTTTACTTCTTGTCGTAGGCCGGCATGAACTCGGAGCTCGACAAGCAAATGTATAGAGATCATCATAAGAGAGATCACCAAAAGAAAAGAATATGTAACACCCACAAGAAAGGAGCGGAAGAGGGGTTGGCCAGCAGAGTTAGGTTCTGTCAGTTATCTTGCTCCCTTTTCAAGTATCCAAGTGCTTGTTCATGGGTTGTCTACAAACTGATGCTCATATATCTTGTTCCTGAGCGCGTAGTGGTAAACTGCTTGCCTGGTAGTTATGACAACTTATAACTGATGAATATGTTATTAGTAATGTTTCGTCATCACCTTGCCCATTCTTCATGTGCACTCAATGACTGCATTGTAGCACTATCTTTGCCAAGAATGCGAGGAGGTGGGGCTCCAAGGATCTTCACAATTTTTAGCTTGATCCTTGCCTACTGCTCCAAAGATCCAGCAAAAGTAGAAGGGTGATGATGTGACATTGACCCACGCCTCTATCATCTATCTCACCCGAGCCCTCTCAAAAAATCAACTAATGCAAAGCAAAGCAATCACACTTGTTGACACTGCTATGAGCAACTGAGATATTTGTTTGACAAAGTGAGGTAGTCACATTTCAATCTAGGACTAATTCCACGCCCCCCCCCACCCCACATGATTCACCCATTTGACAAATTTTACTCAATTTTGAGAAAATCCTCAATTTGTACTGCCATTTATCACCTTTGTGCCACATTTTACCTCTAACCGGATATTCCTCCAATTTGGTACTGACTAGGCATGCCACACAGACGGTTTATTTTTTCTCTTGGTTTTTCTATGGTTTGCTCTTGGTTCCCCACTTACTCGATTTCTCTCTGAGGCATATCATCGAACAACTTGTGTGTGTGTGTGCAGGGTGGCTGTAGCATGCTCACTCGTCTCCGATAGCTCACCGCCGGCCTCTAACCCCGACCCTCTCAGTTGGTTTTGTCATAAATCACAAAAATCCAATATGGTAATCCAAGAGATGCACATGCAAAGTAACTTCAAGGAATACTATACTATTTTGGAAAGACAACTGGGAAGGAGAAACTATACAAAGCAAATTTCCTGAATTGCATTCCTTTGCAAAAGATGATTCCATCTCTGTGCAAAAATTTAACCTTTCTCAAGACCTGACAGTGCATTTTCATTTGCCAATGTCAACTACTGCTTATGAGCAGTTCAATCTCTTAAAGGAAATCATTCCACAACTTGAGGAAAATGGAAAGGATAAATGGAATACCAATGGATTAGATAACAACTACTCTTCAATGAGAATGTATAACAGACTGATGGGAGAAGAAGAAGGGCATCCCATTTTCCAGGTGATTTGGACTAGCTCATGTAGGCTCAAGCACAATTTTTTTTCTTATGGCCGGTGGCACAATGCTGAATCAACACCAGATTCCTGCTAATAAGAAAGGGTATGCTTCTAGATGACCCATCCTGCCCAAACTGTAATCAGGGTGCTGAAGAAACTGCGATGCATTTGCTCTGGGACCACCACTTTGCATAGGACTGCTGGAACACTATCATTCCTGGCAGGAAAAGAGGCACCTCCATGTTTGAAGATATAGTTCTTGCAATCGATAAACTTCCCAAAAACTTTGCCTCGGAAATTGTCATGCTGGGATGTTGGAACCTTTGGACACAACGTAATGGCAAGATATTCAGACAACAACAACAGTCTGTCCAAGCTTAGCGTTTCTACCTTAAGAAAGATCTCAAGCTGCTCAGATTCAAAGTGAAATAGAAGCATTTCCAAGAGCTCTCAACTGGATTAGACATAACATGTAAACCAATGGTTTCTTTTCCTAGAGCAGGCATTGGCTAGACCCTCGGGTCTCCCCCCTTGTAAATTGTAACATATTTTATTTTTAATATAATGATATCGTAGAACTCTTGTTCTACGGTTTTCAGGTCAAAAAATCCAAGAGATACACTTTGAACTTACCAAATCATATCCTACAAACCACCATTAAGATATTTTTTAGATTGTATGTTTTAGAGATCTCTACCATGATATACCACACATATGTTTATACAATACATAATATGTACAATTATCGAAACATAATTCACAAAAAAAATTGTTACACATTACAATTTTAATTTAGCACAACCCAAAGTTTTCAATGATAAGGATATATATACTATAACCGCATAACAAAGAAACACTATACTTACTATTTAGCCACATCATTATGTGGTTGAATATTCAACTACGTAATAGATACGTTATGCTCACTAAAAATGTATTACGATAAAAATAACATACATATAAGTAAAATTGTTTAATATAAATCATTTTTAATTTAATTTGCATACAAAAAATATAAAAAGTTACACCTTGATCAACAAGTGCTATATTAGGAACTTTGCCAGCTAACAAAATTTGCCAAATAATATTTCCGTAATATTATTTGCACTGACTAAATGGGTCAGCGCACCAAAGCGCTGTCTTCGCTTATTCCGTGGGAAAAGTCAAATACGATTTATCGCTTAAATGCAGCAGCCGTAACCACCCTAAAATATTCCCGGTGTATATAACATTGCTCTCGTCAGAGTCCACCGCATGGAACACTCCACTATGAGAGATCCCATCATTGACGTAACTAACTTAACTGCCATCAACATTCTTGATTATTTTCTTCCGTTCCTCTCATCCGCTCCCACTATAAATCCAGCACCGCTCTGCACATCCACATCACCCCGGCAAACTGTGTACGTTATCAGTCAGAAGACATTCCTAGTGTTCACGAAGTTATCGATGGCTCAGCCGCTCACTTTCTTCTTCCTCATGCACGTTGCCACTGTCGTGTTCATGCATGGCATTGATATCGGGCTCGTCACGCCGGTGTTCATCGACGGCGCGGACGGGTGGCGCGTGCCGCCGCGGAAGAAAAATGACATGTACATAAAGTGGGCATCCACCATCTAGTTCTTCGTCGAGGAATCCATTGGTAAAGAGGACTAACTAGTTAAAAAAAAGTCCGATCAATCAACTTTTGTTTTTAGTTGACAATAACTCTCGTTCATCTTCGTTCCGTGACCAATTAATTAAAAAATGACTCGATCGGGTTGTGGAGTTCATGTTTGTCCCACTAACCGGAATGCCTTAGCTTAGCTAAGCTATTCTTCGGGACTTAGAGATTATTTGGGTCTTGTTCTGTATTGTATAGTTGATGAGAGGCTTAACCTTATTTTAGTGAGAGATAACATGTTGATCAGAGTGAGCGACCCGACCCCGAGGTCAGTTTAAATTGACTTCTGTGTGAAGTCTTCTTAAACGACAGTAAAATGGCGCGCGATGAGGTCGACCTTACAACGATGGACGAAAAGGGACGGATGAATCGCCGAATGTACTAACTGAAGCCAATATGCACCAACCCTCGACCAAATAAACAGATGGACTGAAGCTAACAACACAGACCAGGTTTGCTGTCAATCGTCAGTAAAGAGCCCGAATTTGCAGCTCGCTCAAAGTTTTGTCTGGCGCTGAATTACTTGCCGCCGCCGTCACCTCGTCTCCCCTGGTGATCCGGGCTGTGAGGTCACTGCTGAACTGAACTGCCGGAGGTTAGGGTATCTCTAACCCCGGGACTAATTGCAGCAACCCCCAAGCCTGACAAAGATACTAGTGTATACAAGTAGTTCGAGGGTAGATTTTGAGGTGTCGCTTGCTTCGGATGCATACAAAGATACTATTGCGGACCAATTTATACATCATGCTTTTTTTACTGACCTTGCCACGGTTTAGCAAGGAAAATGTGGTTGATTTTGGGCATCAACCAAACATGCTCGTACTATTGTCCATTATTTGAAAAAATACGTGCCCTGTAAGTTTGGGCCAAGACCATGTAAGAAGAGGGATACAGGTGAGATTAGAGTCGTTTCATCTGTTCTGATCAACGACCGACGATCCTCCTGGATGGGCCTATCTTGCTCAAGTACTTATTAGAGTGTCCAGCTTGAGCCGGAGAACTTCGGGTTCGGTCGCAGCGCCCGCGTGGGTGACACAACACTGAAGACTGTGGAATCTGAACATTTACTTGACTGAACATCCTCTCCCAGTTTCTGAACCCGTTCGTCAGCTTCAGCCGTTGCCGTTCGTGCTACAGTGTCAGGGCATCCAGCAGAGATCATTCTCCACATGTAGTTAAAGCAAATCCAGTAATCCAGTAATGATGCTCTTGTAACCTTGTTCATGAGAACCCATTCATCATCTTATTTTTGGTGTTATCACCTAGTGGTAAACTACTTTTCAGGTAGCCAGAGTGGTACTAGTTACGAAAGCAACTTGTAACTGATGAATATGCTATTAGTATGTTACAACATCACTTTGCGCATTTTGCATGCCAGTAGCGTGCGGCATTGCTTGTTTGTTGTGCTCATGACTACAAATGCATGTCAGCATGTGCACTCAATAACTGCCCATCTTTGCCAAGAATGTGAGGAGGTGGGGCTCCAAGGGTCTACACTACACGGTTTTGCGTTTCAAGAAACAGACTACACATTTCGGCTTGACGCTTGTCATCCAAGTGCTGCTCCTTTTTCAATTATCCAAGTGTTTGTTAACGATCAAGGCGACGGTCACACTTGTAATATTGTTAGTGGTATGGGAACTTTGAGGAACGTGGCAATGATTAAGAATGAAGCTAAAAATGAGTTCTATCATGCCGCAAGACTAGGCTTTTTGTGTTATGGTGCCGTTTGTGGACGAGTAATGGACCTCTGAATTCTGTTTTACCCCCTTCTTTATTAATTAGATGAGACAAAGAGTTTTTGCCTCCGTTTCAAAAGAGAAGTGCTTGTTAATGTGTTGTCTACAAATTGATGCTCTTATTACCTTGTATTCTGGACAATGTCTTTTCATGAGAACCCTTTCATCAGCTAAGTTTTGGTCTTACTCCTGTTGGTGCAATGGTAAACTACTACTGTACTTGTCTGGTACTTCCTCCGTTCCAAATTACTCGTCGCTGAAATGGATGTATCTAGAACTAAAATACATCTAGATACATCCATACGTGCGACAAGTAATTCGGAACGGAGGGAGTACTTAAGGGTGGTTGTTACTTGGAACTTATAGCTGATGAAAAAGTTATTAGTAGTATGTTACAGCATCACCTTGCCTATTTTTCAAGACAGTAGCATGCTGCGTGCCATTGCATGCAGTACTACAAATGTATGTAAGCATGTGCAGTGAATGACTGCACTGTACCAAACGGCCCTTGGTTAGCTGTCAACAAAAAAATGGCAACCAATGACTGCACTGTAGTACTATTGTTTCCAAGAACGGGAGGAGGTGCAGGTCCAAGGGTCTACACGGTTTTCTGTTTCACAGAAAGCAGGACTGCCCATCAAAAGAAGAAAGGGGTGATGAAGCCTGGTGACATTGTTTGCTTGACCCTTGTCTCTATCATCCATCTCACCTTAACCTCCTGAAGTGAGACGGTCACATTTTAATTTGTTCTGAACGCCTGGACAATCGCCCGAGCAAAAGTGCAGAACTCTCAACACACGAATGTTGGCATCTGGCAAGAAATCAAGATCCTTGCCAATTAATCTCTTGCGTGCTCATAGCTTACCAAATCGATACTTGCTACTGCTAATAAAATTTGTTTTTAAGGTCATGTGTGTGACGGATCAAAAAACAAAGAGGGCGACTCCAAAACCCTAGCACCGCCAACTATCCCAAGCTCCCCTCCCTTGCCGCTGGCTTATTGTTCAGGTTGATTCATCGATCCATCTTGTCACATCAATATTCAGCTATTTAGAAGAACTCTCAACCAAGTGTTCACTGTTCAGGGGCCACGGGACATTGTTTAGCACACGTACACCTCCGTTATAATCTAGTACTGGTACAGAGTACACAAAATCACATGGGGATGCAGGTTTGGAGTGTAGATGACTACTAGTTACAAATCACAAAGGCTAGTGTCAAAAACGTTCTTATATTTTGGAACAGAGGGAGTAAGAGACAAAAGAGTGGTGGTTACTTACAACTTATAGCTGATGAAAACGTTATTAGTAATATGTTACAGCATCACCTTGCCTATTTTTCAAGCCAATAGGATGGCGCGTGCCATTGCATGTATTACTACAGATATATGTAAGCATGTGCACTCAATGACTGCACTGTACCAAACGGCCCTTGGTTAGGTATCAACAAAAAAATTGCAACCAATGATTGCACGGTGAAAGGTTGAGGTACTGCCATCCACGGTCGCCCTCTTTAGTTGCCGTGTCGCCTCAACCAAATCGGACAAATCGTGCGGTGATTCAGTTTTTTTGGTCTCAGATTTGGTGTTTCTTGGTTTTACACGTAAACTTAGGAAGGATTTGCTAGAGCAATGGTGAAAAAATAAATTATATTTTTTTAAGTGGGAGAGGGTGCACCGAAGTGCACATCCCGGGTTTCGGTCCATATTTTTTGGTATTGAGTGACCTTACCCTCACGGGCTTTGCGATAGGGCGTTACAGGCCCTCTTTTAAGATTGTGTGACTGGGACCGCGAATAGGATTGGAATACCTTCCAATCGGAGGCATGGTACCCTGGCTTTGAGTGCCCACTTGCTGATTGAGGTCCTTTGTTCATGCACTTTTCTTTGGGGAGCTAAATTGCCATGCTTATCCACACCTCACACACTATAGGAGCGCTCAAACTCTTAGATCTCCAAAGCACCCGTACATTGTTTGGAAAGCACTTTCTCATGTCAGACTGTCAATTTCATCGATTGTGCTTGTGCCTCTCGGCCAAAGATTTTTGAGCCAGATGACCGTGGACACAATCGAATAAATCTTGGCATGTCTCCCTGGGGATATGTGATTACATGATTCAACATATGAATGACCATGGTTTGGTCGAATTTGGCATACACTCACTTGTTCCGGTGAAATTTTGAGTGTAATCACGTAGGTTTTCTTGGGCCCGATGTTATATATAAAGAAGCACCCTTGCTAAGACTTTGGATTCGAGTGGTTGTCATGTCTGGGTTATACGTCCAAGCATATATTTTGACTGTGTCGAAGGGTTGCTCTACAATGCTTGGCCGATGGAGAGGTTACTCAACCTTTATATGCATGCCATGGATAGCATGCAGGAAGGTTTTTATGACGCTACACTAAAAAATACCATGCTCGCTTCTGGCATATTAGGGGCTCAGTGGCAAGTGCAAGAACCTGTAGGGTTTCCCATGATGTGGCCATGGTGGAGCAAGATAGCCCAGTAACGGCACATGGCTTGTCCATTGGCGGTGCCGTTTGGTCAAGGTGCGGTGTAGTGGGCATGGTAGCACATCTCGGCATGTGGCAAGTGGCGACAAGACATACGTGGTACACCGCGACACAAATCATCGTGATGTGGGCATTGCAAGATTCAGGAATGATGAGTTCGTCTTGTCTATCCACCATCTAGGCAACACATGCGTTGAGAGGATGCATGCACATCCGTTGTATCATGATGGTTAAGTTTGTCATCCCTTTAAGAGTCAATGATCACTTGATTTCCCATGACATAATTATACCAATTCCGCAACATATTTAAAACTTGAAGTGCACATGGATTCCCATCTAAAATCTGACGCAAGCTAGATTAATTTAATGTTTAAAGTTACCTTGATGAACTTGGTATGTCGTACGTTCTCTGAACATCGGTTGACAGTAAACAAAATTATGGGTCGTAGCAAAAATCAATTAGAGGTATGGTTGTCACTAAACAAAATTATAGGTCATAGCAAAATCGTTTAGAGGTACGGACTTTTGGTATCATGTGAGGAATAAATTCACTAGGATCTTCATTTGTTATGCTAGATGCCGAAATGTTTCATGTGTTGAGAGGTCCGGACATTTAATCCTTTGATTTTGCATGTTTTCAAATACTGTTGGTCTCAGTTTCTTCAAGCAACTAGTTGGTAATCTAGGCTCTCATGGTCCAACAACATATGAACTATATTTTTTTTATGAAAAGGATCAAATCTATTATAAAGATTCACCAAAAGTACATAGTGCCTCAAACATAATAACGATTACATCGAGGTACATGCACCACCGAACAACAACTACTACCGTCAGAACGAGCTGCCGTCACTGCTCCCATACCGAAGCCGGCCTGGCCTTGCCGATGACAGCCGATAATTCTTCGTGCATGTGCCCCTGAGGACCAATGTCTCGGAGCCGCAATCATGACCGTTGAATCCTTGAATCCATCTAAAGAAGCTGGCACCAAATCTCGCCATGGCGTACGTAAGGCGAGAAATCATAGCCTCACCACCCCGAGGAGCTTGCGGGAGTCTACGCCAAAGCTCAGTCCAATCGGTAAACTAGCTCAAAGAAGAAGCAGCGCCATCCGTCTGAGTGCCTCCTCTACAAGGACTAAAACCCTATCTACTAGCCGGTGCCGAGGCACCAGGATTCCCTTTCCCGCCACCGGCCGCCAGAGCGGCTGGTAGCGAGGAGGCGAATCCATGTGCTTGCCGGCGAAGATCAATGGGAGTAAGGTTTTCCCTTAGTTGCCTTGCGTAAGGCGAAAGAAAAGCACAACCATTTCTTACATTTGTTAAACAAATACAAGAAAACAAATGTTTAATAACAACACATGAACTATTGATTTTAGAGTAAAGCTAATTTTTATGGAGGTGTCTGGTCTCTTTCTAAGCCTTACTTCTTTTGACACGCTTTTCATGTAGACGCCTAAACCATGTGAACCTTTGGAACCCCACCATGCATTCTCAATTAAGAGAGATAAACTTATGAATGTGCTCGTAAAAACTCTTATGGATGATCCGAATCACGTTGTAATACTCTACAATGTAACTCAAAGTTGAGGTTGTACCAAGTACGCACTACCTCCATCGGGGTTTATTAGCCCCTCTAATATTCTGTGTCAAACTTGGACCATATATTTGGCCAGCAAAATATAATTAATATGTAGTAAAAAATAGTACCATAGAAAACTACTTTCAAATAAAAATCTAACAACATGATATTCGTGACTTATCACTTATATTTTGCTACTCCCTCTGTTCTTAAATATAAGTCTTCTTAGAGATTCCAATATGGTCTACATACGGAGTAAAATGAGTGAATCTATACTCTAAAATATGTCTATATACATCCATATATAGTTTATATCGAAATCTCTAAAAAGACTTATATATTTAGGAATTGAGGGAGTAGTTAAATATATGGTCAAAAATTGACACAAAATGAAAAGGGGGCTGATAAACCCGGATCCACGCGGAGGTAGCAGTGCCCTGACTCATACGTATGCTACTAGAAATCAAAATAGTAGTAGTTGAAAATGAGCGTGCAGCTAGCTAGCACAACACTAAAATGAGCTAGCTTACTGTCATGTTGGTGTGCTGAGCTTTCACTCCATTTCTGTACATCTGAAAGGAAAGTATGCATCGCCGAAGATGGTATGCCCGCTCTCCTTCCCCATGGTTTTGTTCTGCCCGTCATCACTGTCACGACTCACGAGGGGAGATCATCAGAAGCACCACGCTCGCATAGCAGGCTAGCTAGGGAGTAGGGACTAGGGAGTAGCGGAGCAGCAGGGAAACACCTCGCCACCTCTCACACCGATCCATCAGCGACGGTGAGTCCCTCCCATCCCGCGACGATCTTCTTCTTCTTCTTCTTTCGCGACAGATCTAGCTTCCTTCGCGACAGATCTAGCTTCAATTCTTCTCCTGTTTATTTTTCATGTTCATCTGATGCTTCATTGGTCTTGACTCTCGAGTCCAAGCTTCTTCCCCGGTTGAAAATTGGACCGTTTCTTTGGTGACAGATCTAGCTTAATTGGATCCATGGAGTCGGCGCAGAAGAAGAAGGTTGGATCCATGGAGGTGGAGATGCCTGGTGTGGTTCCTGTGAGCGCGACGGTGGCCGCTCTTCCGGCCGCTGTCAGATTTGTCAGCCTTTGGGCGCTCGTCACCCCCTTCGTCTTGTTCCTCGTCTTCGGCGTTTGGGCGCTCCTCACCTCCGCACTGGTATGTGGTAACTAGGACTATGAGCCGTGTTAATCTTGTGGCCATGCATGTTTCCGATGGAATGATGCGCATCGTCCTCTGCACTGCAGTCTATGTTCTTTCCGCAGAAGGACGCGGAGGCGAGCGCCCTGGACGTCGGGATCGTGTGCTGCGCCGCGCTCCAGGCGGCCGCGGCGGTGCTGGCTGTGCGGCTCCCGTGCCGCCGCGTCTGGGTCCGCTACGCCTTGGCCTACCTCGCCCTCGCGCTCACCATCGCCGGCCACTTTATGTACTTCGCCCAAGCAGACTGCTTCTCCAGAATCACCTGCACCGTCGGCATGTACGAGTACGCTGCGGGCGATATCATCTGCTTCCTGGCCCTCCTCCTTGGCCCCCTCCTGGAAGCATGCCAAGATCGAGTACGTTGCCGATTAGCTCAGCTAAGCTAGCTGCATGCAGGGGATCAGCTCATGAGGTACTGACTGAGTACCTCATGAGGTGCGTCGTCTTTAATTATGGAATAATATGCAGAGACGATTCATCTCATTTCAGTGCGGTCTGTCTGTCTGTCAGAATCTACTACACTAGTACTGTAGTGTTAATCTCAGTACTATGTAGTTAGTACTCCCTAGATTGTGTGCTGCGTGCCTGCGTCGTACAATCACCCTAGATAATTGTGGTTTGTCTTCGATGAATTTGACATGTTACCAGACGTCAGTTATATTGGTATTATGCATGGGCATGGTTATATATATCTAGTTTCGGGATAATTGATGCTGTTGAAATTGGTACTGCATGCAGTTCATAACTTCATATGCGTGCACATATATGTTGTTTCTCGTGTTGAGAATTACTGTATTTCTCATTTTTTCTGGCAAACCGCTGGCTATCAATAATGCACTCCATCGGTCGGTGAGGAGTGGGTGGATGTATCATGTATGGCTTGAAGCAGTGCCGTCCTTCCCATGCATTGAGGTTCTTATTATTAATTTTGACGTCTTCTTCGAATGTGGATGTATGCCTTGAGGCAGTGCCGGGCACTTGTATAAGTTCAGCAATGATCGTTGTTTTTATTATGAAAAGAGACGCGTCCGTCATGAACCATTAGAGCTAGCGGCTGTACAAAACTCCAAACCTGTAGGGTTTTCTCGGTCATAGGTCCGATTGTATCGTTCCACTATGTGGAGGAGCTACTCTATGATGGTTGGTTCACTCGACTTTTATACACGTGGTTGCGTTTATATAGCTCCTCCAATTTATCATGACGCTGCTTGGAAACACAATGGCTGGCCCGATATTGGTGAATCGTCAGGAATGTAGTGTCAAGCATACGGACCAAGTGCAAGGGGCTCCCATTAGTCTGGGATCAAGTACGTACGTAGGGATGCTTCTGCTGTTTCAGGTGGGTTTGGTCTTTGGTTTTGGTTGCCCACCTGAAACCCTAGGGACCACGTACATACGGACCAAGTGCAAGGGGCTCCCATCGTCTCATCTCCTAGTGGTGGGTGTTTTTGGTCATGGACGTGTGGTGGTTGGCCGTTGGCTTGCCATGGGCTAGGATGCCCATGGCGGTTCGACTGTCGCTGTTTGGGAATGCGTCTAAGGTTCCTCAAGTCGTGGGTGCCTTGATCTTTGGTCCTCGTCCGGTCGTCCCCTTTGATGGTGACCAGGATTTGGGGGGGAGGGGGGGGGGGGCACTCACCACGTCGTCTCCCATCCAGTGGGCCGGGCCGAGGGCCCCCATGTTTTTTCACCAAAGGGCCATGTCGAGGAGGCACGTGGCGTACGAAAGGAAGGCTCCCAAAGACTTGTCGCATACTCCAAGACATTAAAAATCGTCTACAACATGTTTACCTTATATGTAGCTGACTTAGATGTAACCCTAGCCCCCTGGTATCTATATAAACCAAGGGGCCGGACTCATAGAAGACACACAACGAACGCAATAAACGACCAACATGACGTGGGGTTTGATCTTTTGAAGAGATCCTGAACCTGCGTAAAAACTTGTGTCTCTATTACCATCGTCTCAAGACCCTCAGTTCGGGACCCTCTACCCGAGATCTGCTGGATTTGACTCCAGCACCCTTCAAATTCCCACGGTTTGTGTCCTTCCACCTCCATGGCCCTCTTTTATGGACTGGGTGGAGGAAGGTCCAGTAGAGTTGGATAGGTGGCCTTGTTATTGGGTGATGTTGCGCCTATACTCATGCAAGTGGTTTGGATCAATGTTGGCGAATTTGTCCCTGTGATGTTTGTATTTTAGTCGCCGTCATCATCACGTTTGTTGATTTGGGTCATGTTGTTGTAGCAAGGTTTCTAGTTTTGCGGCATGTTGTACCTTTTTCTCTAGTTTAGATTGGACTCGGTCGTCTTCTACTCATGGATTGCTAACTTTTGGGTCGATGATCCTTTCTTCGTTTAGGTTTCTATGTTGAGTCGTGCCTCTATGGCATTGGGCCTATGCTTTCCCTAGTGACGTATTATCTTCTTTCTTAATGAATAAACATGCAACTCTTCAGCATGGTTCAAAAAAAATTGTTTAGTGTCAGCCAAGGTTCATTGAATGCAAGTCATAATGAGTCTTCAACATAAGTTTAACCAATACATTAAAGCAGCTTGTGCCATAATTCATATGGGAATCCTTATGCACATGACGTTGTAGATATGCTTTAGAATTGATCAAGAGAATTTTGGCATAGGAAATTGAGTGAAGATTGGCCTTAAAGGGTAATAGTCATAACAATACCAATTTTTTCCATAAAGTTTGCAAGTGGCAACATAAAGAGAAATGTTATCTTCTGTTTGAAAAAAGAGAATAATATTATCGTGGATATACCTAACATCTTGGAGCATACTGCCTCATTTTACAAATAATTGTTTGGGCATGTTTAATGTTTTACATGTAAACTTAGGGTGGACGTCTAGAACAATGGTCAAAAGTTGAATTGATTAAGTGGTAGGGGGACGGTTTTGGTCCATATTTTATAGTGTTGAGTGACCTGGCCCTCATGGGCTCTCTGGTGTTGCGGGCCCTCTTTTGGAATTGTGTGATCTCGGCCGTGAATAGGATTGTAATACATTGCAATCGACGACACGATATGTACCGTGGCTTTGAGTGCCCTCCTGGTGATTGGGGTCCTTGTTTCATGTGTTTGGGATACCAATTGCCATGCGTATCCACATGCACACACTATATGAGTGCTCAATCTCTTAGATGTTCAAAGCACCTGTATATTGTTCGGCGAGCATTTTCTCATGTCCAGGTTTCAATTTCGTCAACTGTGCTCGTCCCTCTCGCCCAAGGATTATTGAGCCAGATGTCCATGGAGACAATTGGATAAATCTTAGCATATGCCTCCCTATGGAACTGTGATTACATGCTTTAACATATCGATGACCACGGTTTTGATCGAATTTGACATACACTCACTTTTTCCAGTGAAAGGTTGCGTTTAGTCACGTAGGGTTTATTGGGCCTGATATTTTATATAAAGAGAAACATGCTCCCCGAACCTTTGGATTGGAGTGGTTGTCCGAACACATAGTCTAAGTCATGAGCATATTATTTGATTATGTCCATTGAGAGATAGCTCAACCTTTATACAAGGTTGTCAGAATCATGATTCTGAATCGAATCGGAGCTCCGATGGTTGGATCGTAAATCATAGAATCTTCACTATCAGGATCGTAGAAACGTAGATTCTAGAGACTAAAATCGTAGAATCAGAGGGGTTAGTTTGGATCGTAAAGTCGTAGAATCGTTCAATAGAATCGCGATTCTGACAACCTTACATGTCGGGATAGCATGCATGAAGGTTTTAAGGATGCTACGCTAAAATAATACCATTCTCTAACATTGACGTCCCCTAGAGGACCGGATCTGGCATATTAGGATCTCGGTTTCTTTTGCTGGATGCGTGAATGTGTTGAGGGGCCCAGACTTTTCGATCGATTTTCTCGCTTCATGACAAAGTAGAGAATGACTTTTGTCTTCGTCTAGGAATTAGGAAAAGGTGTAAAAAGTTAGAAAAAAATATTCAAGCTAATGCCTTGAAAACTTGTGTTGTTGGGTAGCACATGATGCCTTGCCGCTTTATGTCTTTGGTGGAGTCATGTCATCAATCGCCATCAGCTTTTCCTTTTTTCTTTTGACACACTTTTCAAATAGATGACAAGGGGCAAGCAGAAACCATGTAGACCTTTGGAACCCCACCACCCCATTCTCAACCAAGAATAAGCTTACGAATGTGCTCATAAAAAAACGATGGATCATCCGAGTAACGTAGTTACTACTAGAAATCAAACTACTAGTTGAAATTGAGCGTGCAACTAAAATGAGCTAGCTATCTTTTTACTACCATGTCCCGTGTGTGCTGAGCAGAGCTCCACTCACATTTCCTTGCAACGGAAGTACACATCCCTCCCATCGCTAAAGATGGTATGCGCGCTCCTTCCCGGTAGTTTCCTCTTCCCATCATCACTGGGATCTTCACATGCTTGGCTGCTAGCTTCACTCTCTCTCTCTCACACAAAAAAATGAGACCAACTCAAGGGCTAATTCTTGTTGGCATTTATTTATAAAAAAACTTGATGAGCACCACGCGTCCAAGGCGGGACTTGAACTTGGGTGGGCTGACAGCAACCTTAGCTGCCCAGCCAACGGGTCGACGCCCCGTCCTCTCTCTCTCTCTCCCTCTCTCTCTCTCTCTCTCTCTCTCTCTCACACACACGCGCGCGCGCGCGCGCACACACACACACACGCGCACACACACACCTCTGTGCAGCAGGATCAGGCTCGACGCGTCGTGAGTGTTGGGGCGGGTCCACGCGGCGTCACTTTGCTTCTTGCCTCTCTCTCGTTCGCCTTAAACAGCCCTCAGTCAGCCACACCTCGCATAGCAAGCTAAGAGCATCTCCAACGGCCACGCGAAACGACGTGCGCGTGGTAAACGCAACTTTTAGCGCGCGGGGCGTTTTGCCCCGCTCCAGCGGTGGCGGAATAATCACGCACGCGGGAACCGTTTGCGCGCGCGCGCGAAAAGGCGCCAGCTCGCGCCTCATTTTTTGCGCATCGCTTCCGGCGCGCCTATAAAGTGCAGCGCGCGCCACGCGCCTCTCCACGCCTCCTCTTCTCTTCTTCCTCTCCCTCTCTGCCACGCGCTGCTCCAGCGCCCCGCCACCGACGCGCCTCCACCGCCCCAGCGCCCCGCCATGCCGCTGCGCCGCCGAGGAGCGTCCGGCTACCGCGGCGTCCGCCTGCGCCCCAACGGCGGCTACTACGCGGAGATACGCTCCGGCGATCTCCGGCTCGGCCTCGGCACGTACGGGACGGCGCGCGAGGCCGCCCGCGCGTACGACGCGGCGGCGGGGCGCCTGGGCCGGCCGCGCGGCTAGATGAACTTCCAAGACGTGTATACGATCCAGCAGGCGCTCGACGTCGCCCCGCCGCCTCGTCTGAACACGGCACAAGACCGTGCGGAGCACGCCGAGTGTAGAATGAGCGCCCCGCCGTATCGTTTAAAATCCTATGCAATCTATCTAGTTTCTATGCTTTCAATGCATACATCCTAGTTTGTAGAATGAGCGCGCGCTGTAATTTTTGCGCGGCTGCTGGAGCGGCGCGCGCGTTGTATTTTAGCGCGGCGACTGGAGCTGCCGCTACGCGCCGCGCCAAACCAGGCGATGGGCGCGCGCTAAAGCCATTTTTTACGCGCGGCGCTTAGCGCGGCTGTTGGAGATGCTCTAAGGGAGTGCCGGCCTGCCGGAGCAGTGAAGCAAGCACCTCCCACACAGATCGACCAGCGACGTACGGTGAGTCACTCCCACACCGATCTTCTCCTCCTCCTCCTCCTCCTCCTCCTCCTCCTCTCCCACGCCGATCTTCTTCCTTAGCAACAGAAAATTAAACAAGGGAAGTAACAGTGCGTTCCTTGTTGCCGATTTCGTCCTCGCTAGCTTGGATCCATGGACTGCCCACAAAAGAAGTTCGGATCCACCATGGACGGGGAGATGCCACATCTGCTGCCTGTGAAGAGTGTCGAGTATGCATTATGATGTGAAGATTGATCTCAGTGCTGGCTGTATGTGTGAATCTACTAGCTGGTGTAATGTTAATTGGATAAACCAACTATACTAGCTAGTTAGCATTTTGTGTGATGCGTCTGAAAATCACCTCGCTAGATTGTGTTTGTCTTTGACCTTTTGTCTATGTGACCAGACATGAATTATATGATGATTATGGTTATATATATCTAGTCTCTGCATAACTGACGCTGGTGAAATTGGTACTGCAGTTCATGTGCATGCACACATGCATGTTGTTTCTCATGTTGACAATCATTTCTCTTTTTTTTTCTGGCAAGCCGCTGGCGTAGCAATAATGCAGCCATCGACACTACAGGAAAAAACTTATAAGCCGAGTGCCCAAAACACTAGACTTATGCTAGTTTGCACTCGGTTTAATATAAGCCGAGTGTTTTTCACGGCTTACTAAAGACCGGCTTATAAAGGGTAAGCCGAGAGCCACGGGGAAAACACTCGGTTTACATACAAGCCGAGTACATCTACGTAAGTCGAGGGCCACTAACACACGGTTTATATATAACGGCAGCCGGACACTAACGGCTACGCCACGTGTCCGTCTATATATAAACCGAGTGCCGGCGAGCACACGGTTTACATGTAAACCGAGGGCCGAGGCAAGCCACGCGGTTTTCATGTAAACCAAGGGCCACAATCATGGCAACACGACACGGGGATCACTAGCCATCCATGTTTCAATGCTGCAAGTACAGAGGCATGCTATCTAGAGCTAGTCTTCTGGTCGGATCAAGCCGCAATTAGAGGAGTCACATCCATTTGGTGAGTTGAATCACGCTAACCCCGCCGTATCTCATCATATCATATGGTTGATATGATGTAGGCCAGGTGACCTAACACAGGTGCACTTCAACATTTCTAGCACATCACCATACCCGTTCTGGAGCAATGAGTTGCTCCTTAATGACGCCACTCCATTAAGAAGGCCAGGGAAGAGATGATTGCATGGTGATAATGTACTGTGAAATTTGTGGAATCTGTTGCTCATGGGCAGTCAAAGTGCCCAATTCACAAGATGCCAAAATTATTCGCTGACCTTCGTGGCGAGAGCTCCTATTGGACACCCGCATGCGTCCAATAATTGAGCTGTCGCTGAAGGAGGCAGCCTGACTAGGCCGGCATTTGGACGAACAAACCCGCGGCGTGCCAAGAAGTGTTGCGCGAGCAAAAAATTGAACTCCAGACATTTTGGTGATTGATTTACAGCGCGAGAATTGAAAAACAAACTGCAGCGGCACGACCAAACTTCTTTTCAATATTTTCAAAGAATCACGAAAATTGTGAACAAAAAATTGAAATTCTGAACAATTTTAGACAAAGCGAACACCTTTTGTAACTCCAAACAATTTTTGAAAATTGTCACCATTTTATGAAATGTGAACAAAACTTGGAATTCAACCCATTTTACCTTATTTTTTAATAGTGAACAAATATTAAAAAACATAAAATAATTTAAAAACGTAAAAAAATGCTTGAAAATATTAAAACATGAATAATTTTTTAGAAAATTGAACATTTTTTATATGTTAACATTTTTAAATCAGACAATTTAATAAAACTTAATAAAATTTGAAAACATGAACGTATTTTGAATATGTGAATACTTTTTAAAACTAGAACAGATTCTGAACCTCTAACCAAATTTAGAAAATTTAGTGAACATTTTTGGGAAATGTGAACATGTTTTATGAAATCAATTTTTTTTGAGTTTAATGAAAAATCAGAGAGTAAAAATAAAAGGAAAATTGAAAAGGAAGAAAAGATGAATTTATTTTGAGAAATGTGAAAATTTAAAATCATGATCAATTTTTGGAAAACCTGAAACAATTCTTTAACCGTCAACATTTTGAACATTTTCTGAAAATTTAAAGAAAAAAGAAATTCTAAACAATTTTTGAAAGTTTTGACTGTATGAGAAAATGCAGAAAAAAATAAAAAAATAAAAAATGAGGAAAACTTGAAAAAATGTAAAAACAAAACAGGAAAAGACCGGACTAGGGATCCTTGGAACCTTCTGGAAGGTTTCCAAAAGCGGTTGCTCGCTACAAATTGGTTGTACCGTGTTAAGTCGATCGTTCGCTTCACTTCAGCAAAGCCGCGACTATTTGATGCTTTGAGGTGGCAAATAGGATCCGCCCTTTGTGGCTACGAGGCGACCATCAACAAGGGGTAGGCTCAAAGTAAACAACGAGAAAACTAAAAAACCATTTTGAAGGAAAAAAACCATTATGACCTAATTATGTTGTCAAAAATAGTTGAAATTTTCTCGTACAACTGTTAAAAATCTAGTATATACTTTGGTCCCCAGCTCGCCCCCTTCACATCTTCTTCATGCGGCAGTGCCCCCGGCCTCCCCCCTCCAGCCTTCCGTCTAGGTTGCGCCGCTGCCGGCTGCTGCCCTGCTCGGCGTCCAACGAGGTGGTCCTCAAATACCAGCCGTGTTGCCCGACGCAACGGCACTGGTTATGTGATGCCACTATTTTTGTTTCTAGATGCCATATTGCCACTGTTTGATGATGATTTTAGTTGCAAGATGGCATTGTTGTTGCTTGATGCCACAATTTATTAGATGTGGAAACCGATTTAGACATTGAGTAACTTTTATTTCTATAAAATTTTACAGGAAGGCAAGATGAGTAAAAGAAACAAGACATCGAATTCTTTTTTTTTTCAAGTTTGAAGCACAGGTACGGCCACACGTCCTTCAACTCAAGATGAGTAAAATTTTCATTGAAGGTTTAGCTTCTTCACCTATTGAAGATGTAGTCATGGGAGACTCAGATCAACCAATCCTTTGGTATATCAATCTTTTGTATCTTCTATATATATGCTACATATTGTCTTTTGATTTGTTATATACTATATCACTTGACTGAGACTTGATTAAGTCTCAGTCGACTAAGACCTAGACACACCCATTCAGGGCTGGACGAAAAGCTCAAAGCTCGCGAGCATAATGAGCGCTTGATAGTTTGGCTTGTTTCGGCTCGTACTTGTTAGTTAACGAACCAAGCCGAATAGTGTTTTTTACTCGTTAAGATAAACGAGCTTAATGAGCGAGCAAACGAGTTTCACGAGCTAACTCGTTTAGCTCGCTAATTTTCACAAAAGTTTGATGTGAGACCCCTAGTTAAAATCAGCTCACTAACAAAAGAGTTGCTAGTTAGCCCCAAGCCACCAGGAACCAAACGTTCTTATTAAATTTATGCCGTTGTGAATTTTTGATGGGATCATGATTCTTTCGTGTTGTCGATTATCTTTACGTCCTTGTTTAATTTATTCCATTGTGAACTTTTGTATGGGTCTTCTATGTTGTTTGCTACATTAACGAGTACTCATGAACACTCGCGAGCATAACGAGCCCATAACGAACCGAGCTAAACAGAGATTTTTGCTTGTTAATATTTACAAGCTTAATGATAATGAGCTTATCGATAATGATCTTAATTATAATGAGCCGAATGAGCCAAGCAGCTCGGTTAATCCAGCTACCATTGAATTTTGTATGCCTTGAAACTGGAGTTTTTTGGGGTAGTTTTTAGCCCTTAGTTTCTGAGGCATCAACCAATCCTGGGTTTATACGATGACAATATGCCATGTCTATTTGTTTTTTATTAGTTGTGGTCTTAGTAGTCGTTTCTGGTCGTCTGTCAAGTTGGTTTCAGACAAAAGGCATTGGGCGGGTGCTGGTGCCTTTGTGCGGTGGTGGCTTGGGTGGCTACAGTGCCACGCCTACTCAGCCAGATCGCTGACCGAGGTGGTCTTCCTTCTCGACTAATGCTTCGTCCCGGGCGGGGGTGATGTGCCCATTCCTGCCCATTCATCGGTGACATGGGTTGGATCTGGCTTGTTGGAACACGCGGTATGCTACTCTAGCGCCAAATAAAAAATATCTACCGCACATCCAAGATCATGTTGCTGGAAATAGATCACAAGATCGGGTTTACCACTAGACGCGCAGTCACCGCAGCGGAAGTAGAGTTGGTGATGCATGTAGTCGATCTCCCGAGATGTCTCGTCCTCATGTCGGCGATCTCCCGCGAACAATGAAGACCCGTGAACGGTAATCTCCAGTGAACAACACCTCATCGCTCCCTTGAACGGTTCATCCAAACACCGTAGATGTAATGCCTCCAAGGTATCCAAACGTATGGGGAGCAGCGTCAGGCGGTGGCTGCTAGGTCCAGTCGCGCGGCATGGGCATGGGGAGTTGTGGCAGCGGCTGTCTAGGATGGAAAAAGATAAGCCCTAAGTGATGCGCCCGCTCCACTTTATATAGACCTCCGAGGTGGGCTCAACACTTGAGCCCATTAGGAGTCTACATCCATTTTTCACTCGGATCCAATCTGAATGGGATGCAGCCCCTTAACTGTGCGACCTCATAGGTTTACGTACACATGGACACGACCAAAGTCGATAGTTGGTAGCGGTTCCTAGCAGAACGTGCCAACTCCCATGTGTGCGTAAATTCGTTTGACGAAGCTCGACAATGTGCCATATGCAACATTCCTTTTGCTTCACGATATATTTGTCAAGCTCAAGCCGAGTACTTGTCACCCTTGTGGTAGCTCGACCTCTCTTCTCGACACCGTGATACAGATACCTGAACTGGGCTAACACTTAACCCAAGTCGCATGGCCATGCTTGCTGAATCTGATCACTCGAGAGGGCCAATAGAATATATCTCCAAATAGGAGGGGCAAATCCCATCTTGGTCAACCATGTCTCGTGGCATGTCTCACGACTCACCCGAAAGCTACCGTTATAACTACCTTGTTACGAAGTAGCGTTTGATAGACCCTAAGTGAGTCGATCCTCATCCCGAGAACATGCAAGGACCTCAGGTCTAGGACATGGCATTGACATTGTACTTGAGACTAACAGATGACAATATCTCGCGGCGTCTCAAAGTGGGTCTATCCGACTCGGTAATCTCCATCCCCGAGGCCATACTATGGGTTTAGCATCTCCATGCATATGATTTGTGAAACATAGTCATCAACGAGTCATATACTAGTCAAAGGTATGTGCCCGAATAACCTTATCAACTAGAGACCATTAGAACGATCATCATATAATACATAGTTCCAGAAACAAGTCACATACTTATTCATGCATATCATTGATGATGTTCAAGGACAATACAAAAGACTCATGAATACATAAGGAAATATCATCATCACATGATTGCCTCTAGGGCATATCTCCAACATGGCTAGTTGGTTTCTCGTTCATCATTGGAAGTGGTTAGGCATGTTTATATTTTTACTATATCTGGGTGTCCCTAGATGCTCCATCCACCGCCGAACTCTAGATCTGTCGCCCCGACACCTCCCTGTCTCTATCTGTCGTGGTGGTGTCTCCCTTGCTTGTTGGCGTTGCTCATGTGGCTGGTGGTTGCGGTGCCTCCATCGGTACTCTTCCTATTTGGTTGCGGCATCTCCTCCCATGATCTTCATGTTAAATTCTTCTTTGGTCATGGATCTAGTGTTTCTTGGTCATCTTCGGCCAAATACAATGGTGGCTCATCTCCGCGTGGTGGGTGGTTTTGATCTTGGTCGTGTGCCGGCTGGTTGTTATCTTGTTGTGGGCTAGGACACAATGATTTCAAATCCAGAGGTTAATCGTCCTTTGGAAACTTTACATAAAGCAGTCCAATTATTTATAGAAACTACCCATAATAACGAACTTGCAAAATGGATTTTTTAATCGTAAAGATACTCGTTGATCTAGACCCTACTTCACCTTAATATTTATTTGAAAAAAATCACAACAGACTTTAGTTAAAAGTTCCATCTCGGTCTTGGCGGTTTAGTTGTATCTGCTTGGGGATGCGTCTCTAGCTCCCCCAGGTTGTGGTTGGCTTCATCTTTGGTTCTCGTGTTCGTCCTTCTGCTTACCCCAGTTTGAGTGAGTCCACCTCCATGGCCATCCTCTATGGCCTACATGGAGGTAGGTCCATTGACATTGGGCAGGTTGCCTTGGCGCTAGGTGATGTTGCACCTATACTTGTGCAAGTGTCTTAGCTCAAGGTTTGTGGTGAATTCGTCCCTGTGATGTTTGTACTTTAGCCGCCGTTTGTCATCTTGTTTGTTGAGTTTGGGTCATGTTGTAGCATCACTGTTTCAAGTTTGGCAGTAGATGGTTCTCGCTTACATGCCTTGTGTTGTACCTTTTGCTCTAGTTTAGGTTGGAACCAGTTGTCTTGTACTCGTGGACTGCCGACTTTTCGGTTGATGATCCTTTCTTCGTTTTGGTTTTCATGTTGAGTTATGCCTCTATTGTGTTGTATGGGCCTACGAATTCTTTGGCATTGTACTATCTTCTTTAACGAATACACATGCATCTCTCCTACATGGTCCAACAAAAATTGCTTAACGCGTTAACTGAGGTTTAGGGAATTTACGTCGTAATGTCTTCTTCAACATAAGTTTAACTGGTAATTAAAGCAGATTGCGCCAGAATTTAGATGGGAATCAATAAGCAAATAAAGTTCTAAACATACTTTGGAATTTATTAAGAGGAACTCTAGCATAGGAAATCGAGTGAACATTGGCTTTGAAGAAGAATATGGATAACAATACCAAATCGTTTCATACAGTTTGCAAGTGAAAACATAAAGTGAAATTCTCGCCTGCTTGAAACAGGGACATAATATTATCTAGGAGACACATGCCATCTTGGAGCATGCTACTTCACTTTAGTAATTATTGTTTGACCATGCAACATGTGTTTGCATGTAAACTTTGGGACGGTGTCTAGAACAATGGCTTAAAATGAAATTGTAATTTTTTTAATGTGCGTGTGTGTGTGTTGGGGGTGGGGGTGGGGAAGGCAGTTATACTAAAGTGCACCTCCGGGGTTTTGATGCATTCTTTTTGGTGTTGAGGGACCTGACTTCATGGGCTCTTCTATGGGGTGTTGTGGGCCCTTTGTTGAGATTGTGTGACCACGAACTTGAATAGGACTGGATGACCTTGCAATCGGAGACACGACCCCATGGCTTCGTGTGTCATCTTGCCAATTGAGGTCCTTCTTTTCATGCATTTTCCTTTGGGGAGCCAAATTGCCATGCTTATCCACACGCCACACACTATATGAGCACTCAAACGGCTAGATGTTCAAAACACCAATACATTTTTTGGTGGAAATTTTCTCATGCCTGGCTATCAATTTCTTCAATTGTGTGCTCGTCCCTCTTGGTCAAAGATTTTTAAGTTGGATGACCGTGGACACAATCGGGTAAATCTTGCCGTAAGTCTCCCTAGTCTGTGGCTACGGACTTTAACATATCGATGACCACAGTTTTGGTTGAAATTGATATACATTCACTTGCTCTGGTGACGTACATTCTCTGAACGTCGCTTGACGCTAAATAAAATTTCCGAGTTGTAGCAAAAACCATTTAGTGGTACGGACTTTGGTATAAGCATGTGAGGAACTAATTCACTAGGATCTTGATTTATTTTGTTGGATGCCGAAATGTTTCATGTGTTGAGAGGTCTGGACTTTTCAATCCATTAACTTTCCATGTGTTCAAACAATGACCGTCTCAGTTTGTTAAAGCAACTAGAGCAAACTTAATTCCTATGGGAGAGTCGGTCCCTTCCCGACAAAGCATAGAGAAATAAGGGAAATCATTTGAGAATGACTTAGGTTAGTTATCTTCAACTAGGAATTAAGAAAAAGGTGTGGAAAGTGAGAAAAGATAAGCTCACTCAAGATAATCCCTTGAAAACTTGTGTTGTTGGGTAACACAAGATTCCTCACCACTTTATGACTTGATGAAGGCATGTCATCAACCAGCGTTGCTTTCTTTTTCTTTTGACACTTTTTGAGTAGATGGCAAGGGGCAAGCTGAAACCGAGTAAATTTAGAAATCTTAATTGATTTCCAATGGCGTAATTCCTTTAGGTCAATTCCACAACATATTTAGAACTTAATGTGCACAGGGGTTCCCATCTAAATTCCCATACAAGTTAGCTGAATTTAATGATTAAACAAATGTTCCTAATCTTGGTATACGGTACCTTCTTAGGGCGTGGGTTGACGCTAAACAAAATTTATCAGTCATAGCAAACCATTATTTTGAGATATGGGATTTTACTATATGAGCATGTGAGGGACTAATACGCTAGGATCTTGTTTTCTTTTGCTGGATGCCGAGAAGTTTTATGTGTTGAGAGGCCCGACATTTGATCTATCGATTTTTCATGTGTTCAAACACTGGTTGTCTCACTTTGTTCAAGGAACTAGCAACTACTCCCTCCGTCCCATAATGTCAAAAAACGTCTTACATTCTGGTGGTTCAACAGCATCTGCACTGTTGCTTTTAGAGCAAAGCCAATTCATATGAAAGAGTCGGTCTCTTCCTGACAAAGTGGAGAGAAAGAAAGAATTAAAGAGAAAATGGTTGGAGCGATCCTTCCCCGTCGCTGCCATGATACTTTGCTTCACTCTTGACTCTCCCGTCTCTTTCCCTCTCTGTGTGTGCACTGTGCAGCAGCTCAGGCTCGACGCGTCCGTGTTGGGGCCAGCCGGGCCCACGCAGCGTCGCTTTGCTTCTTTGCGCGCTCTCTCTCTCTCGCTGCCATCGCACACCCTGCGTTGCTTGAAAAGCCCTCGAGCACCACGCTCGCACAGCAGCAGTCCCTCCTCTCCCACACCGGTCTTCTTCTTCTTCTTCTTCTTTCCTGTTGAAAACTAGCCCAATTCTTCGGCGACAGATCTAGCTTGGATCCATGGACTCGGCGCAAAAGAAGCTTGGATCCGCTCGTCCGGCCGCTGTCGTACTGGCCAGCGCTTGGGCGCTCGGCACCGCCTTCGTCCTGCTCTTCTCCTACGTCCTGGAGTACGCAACCACATGCCCGCTGGTAAGTGGTAACCACGACCACGACCGGTGTTTGTCCTTTTACATCCCCAATTTCCCGATCGTATATATGATGCGCCAAGTTGGTCTCCTCTGCTGTCCCTGTTCTTAGGCAGGGGCGGAGGCACGTTATGGACACCGGTGTCACTGCCACCGGGTAAAATACGTATTTACCTTATACAAAGTCCAGATTTTTGGGCTGGACACCGGTAACTTTTGGACATGGACACCGCCCAGCCCAGCGACTGACAAACACAAGCGAGGTAGTCCAGCCCATCTACCTAATGCCCACTCCTGAAACGATCGATTAATCCTTGGTCTGTACGTGCACGTGTTGAAAGAAAAAAAGCTATCGGTCTCATTAATCGATTCCCCAATACGGCTGTACCTTATCTGTACGTACACCTGTTCGGTTGCTCATCCGCCCGGCTTCTGCGCCTCAACCCTCACAGCGTCGCCCGTCCTCGGCCCTCCTCCGTCGCGCTGCCAGCCGCCGGTCCGCCCAGTCACCGTTGTTCAAGCATGTCCGCCCAGTCACCGTTGTTCAAGCATCGCTAGCCGGCCACCTGTACCCTCATCCAGTCATGGATTGTTGAAAATTTGAGGTACGTCCCAACTCTCAACTCAGCACTTGGTAATTGCCGATCTTTCTTAAATCTGAAATCTCAGCTGTGTGTAGGAATTACAATTTTTTTTAAGTTTTGTTTTTCTAATTGTATGGCTAGGGTCTTAAAATTTAAAACTATTACAAGTGGAAACAATTCGCTGTGATTCATATCTAACCAGGGGATGATTATCTCTGCAACAGCGGCGAGACACAATGTCGAGTAAGTTTAAGTCCCTAAACATATCATTCGATCGATACATTTTGTTTATTGTTTATACTCTTGCATATGCAAACACAAATAATGTAACTCGTACATTTTTGCTAAAACAGTAATAATTAATCACAGGAGAATTTATAGAAAGGTTTCTTAAATACTATTGTAACTCGTTCATTGTTTGGCGTTCTTAGGCTTGTTCAAAATTTGCATAATCAACTAGTATTTCAAATGGAAGTGAACAATTTATTTTGGTAAGAAATCTCGTTGCCATATAATTAGTGTTCTTGGGTGTGTTATTTTATATTATTGCTTGGTGTCTATCCTTATACATATGATGTGCACGTGGACACTGGGACATTTTTTGTTCTGGATCCGCCCCTGTTCTTAGGTGGGCGTCCTAGACAGCGGGATTCTGTGCTGCGCCGCTCTCCAGGCGGCCCCGGCGGTGCTGGGGCTCTGCGGCTCCCGTGCCGCCGCGCCAGGGTCCGCTGCGCCTTGGCATACCTCGCCCTCGCACTCACCATCGCCGGCCACTGCATGCTCGCCGCTAAAGCTCGCCTCTCCCTCGTCGCCCACCCAGGAGACCTCTTCTTGAGGATCATCTGCACCGCCAGCATCTTCTTCTGCGCTGTGGGCGACATCACCCTCTCCGCCTTCCTTTTCAGTGACAAGTAGGACAGAAAAGCTGGGCAAGCAGTACGTACGCAGCCGATTAGTTCATCTAGCCGCAGGGGATCAGCTCATGAGATGAGGTACTGATGAGTGCGTAGTTCTAATTAAGGAATGATATCGTAGAGTAGTATGCATTATGCTGTGACGATTCATCTCCGTGCCGTTTGTGTTAATCTACTAGTGTAATTAATTGGATAGACTGACTGTACTAGTTAGTATTTGTGTGATGCGTCATATAATCACCAAGGATCATGGTTGTCTTTGATGAATTGACGTTTTCTCTATGTATAAACCAGACATCAGTTATATGGTATTATGGTTATATATATCTAGTTTCCATAAAATTGATGCTAGTGAAATTGGTACTGCAGTTCATATGCATGCGCACATGTTGTTTCTCCTGTCGAGAATTGTATCTAATTTTTTCTGCCAACAGCTGGTGTATCAATGTAATTCATGGGGGGTTCGGCGGTTTCGTTTGAATTTTTCGGTGAGGACTGAATGCTGTTAAGATTATCGCATATGTTGTGCAGATAAGGATAAATAGAGTCCAAGTAGTTAGCTAGGCTTGCGCATCAAGTTGTAAAGAGGTAGGATTCTGTTTGTTGTAACCTGGTTGTTAGCTCCAGATTGTGGACGCAACAACCTCATATCTATACTATAAATACAGAGGGCCGGCACCCATTGGATGTATTGAGCCAAACCATAATCCCTTCATAGTTTTTACATGGTATCAGAGCCTAGTCGATTCAAGCCATGACTTCCGCTACAACTTCCTCCATGACCTCTCCGTCCCTTTCATCCACCACCCTCGCCCTCGGGCAGTATCAGTCCGGCACGGCCGGCACCACCATCTCCACCTTCGCCGGCTCCACCTCATCGGGGCTCTTTGTGAACCCGCCGATGGCCCAGATCGTCCCCGTCAAGCTCAACCGAGATAACTATCTCCTCTGGAAGACTCAAGTCATCCCCATCCTTCGCGGCCACCAAATCTTGGGGTACGTCGATGGATCGCATCCTGCACCAGCGATGCTCGTCCCAGAGACGGAGGCGGCCGGTGCTCCCATGGTGGCCAACCCTGCGTACCTCCCGTGGTACACTCAGGATCAGCTGATCCTCTCTGCGCTCCTCTCCATGCTTTCACCCGAGGTTCTCTCACGCATCCTCGGGCTGACCTCCTCCGCCGCAGTTTGGGCTGCGGTTGAGAGGATGTTTGCATCGCACTCGCGCACTCATGTGACGCACATCCGGAGGCAACTCGCGCTCATCCAGAAGAAGGACATGAGCATGGCCGATTATTACGGCCGTGTGAAGTCTCTCGGCGATCAACTGGCGGCGGCCGGTAAGCCCCTTTCTGATGATGAGCTGATAACCTATCTCCTCACAGGTCTCAATCAGTCATACGAGGCTTTCACCACCTCCATCAATATGAATGGAGAGATGTCGTTGGATGAGCTCTACTCGCACACGATGGACTATGAGGCAGTTCGCGAGGCGTCCAATACCAGCTACCAGATCACTGCAAACGCCGCCACACGCGGCAATGGTGGATCAAACCGCGGCGGCAGAGGCCGCAACAACAGCAGCCGCGGTGGCTATCCAAACCAGGGGGGCAGAGGAGGCGCTCCCCAATATGGTGCTCCTGGTGGTCATCCAGGAGGTAATGGTGGCGGCGGGCATCGAAACGGACAGCACAACGCCGGCGGCTCCAAGCCAGTGTGCCAGATCTGTAGCAAGGTTGGCCATGTGGCCTACAAGTGCTACAACAGGTATAATGCAGATTACCAGGGAGTAGATCCTCGACAAGAGCAACCGCGCTTCGCCAACCACGTCAACACTGGTCATCAAGCTTTTGATCCCGCTTGGTACGTGGACTCAGGAGCTTCTGATCACATCACCAATGATCTAGAAAAGCTTCACATCAGGGAGCACTTCAACGGCAGGGAACAGGTTCACAACGCCAATGGATCTGGTATGGAAATCTCCCACGTTGGTGATTCTCGTATTATTATGCCGCATAATCAATCCTTAATCCTAAAAAATGTTCTTCTCGTACCACAAACACAAAAAAATCTTCTATCCGCCCATAGACTTACAAATGACAACAATGTTTCCATCGAACTATTTTCTCATTTTTTTGTTGTCAAGGATCTGGCCACGAGGAGGGTACTGGCTCGCGGGCCGGTCAATGAAGATGGTCTCTATCCAATTTACGGCAGGCGTCCGAGTCAACATAGGGCTGCCCTGTCCATCTCCAGCAAGCCTAGTCACTCTCGATGGCATCGTCGCTTGGGCCATCCTTCATCCGTTATAGTCGATCATGTCCTTAGCCGTTTTTGTCTCCCTTATGGAGGTAGCTCAAATAAAGCATCAGTGTGCGATGCATGTCAACAAGGGAAAAGCCATCAGCTACCCTTTCCTCATTCCAATAGAGTTTCCACTGTTCCTTTAGAACTTGTCTTCTCTGATGTTTGGGGACATGCTTGTCTCTCATCAGGAGGTTTTAAATATTATGTGAGTTTCATAGATGATTTTAGCAAGTTTACTTGGCTTTTTTGTCTCCGTAATAAAAAAGATGTTGAACAAGTTTTTCTTCAGTGGCAAGCTCATGTCGAACGCCTACTAAATCGCAAGGTTTTGCAACTTCAGTCTGACTGGGGGGGGCGAATACCAAAAGATACATCCGTTCTTCCAGAAAATTGGCATTGCACACCATGTATCCTGCCCACACACTCACCAACAGAATCGATCTGCCGAGAGAAAACATCACCATATAGTTGAAACAGGCCTCACTTTATTAGCTCAAGCTTCTATGCCAATCAGGTTCTGGGACGAGGCATTCAAGACCGCTTGCTTCCTCATTAATCGTATGCCCAGTAAAACCATCAATATGGAAACACCTCTTGAACATCTCTTCCAGGAAAAACCTGATTATTCCTTCCTCAAAACCTTTGGCAGCGCATGTTGGCCCTGCCTCCGGCCATACAATAACAGAAAGCTTCAATTTCGGTCCAAGCGATGTGTTTTTCTTGGCTACAGTACCTTACATAAGGGCTACAAGTGCCTCCATATCTCCTCTGGTCGAGTTTACGTCTCACGCGATGTGGTATTCGATGAAGACGTGTTTCCCTACTCCGATATTATGCCCCCAACCACACCCGCCGCTCTTCATGATCAACTTCTGTTGTCACCTATGTCGTTCCCCTACTCCTCGTATTCATCTGATAATGCGGCTAGTAATCAGGGTCACCAATCTAGGGCTGATTTTTATTCTAATCCTGTCGCACGTGATCCGTTTGTTCCTTCCATGCAGGTCAGCCCATCTCCAGGCGATGTTTCGCCTCGCACGCACGACGATCGAATCGCTTGCATGGGGCATGCAGACGAGGCCGCGGAACCGTCTCGGGCCGCGCTGGATCCTGAACCAGCCTCTTCGCCTGGGCCATCTTCTCCCGTTGGGCCTCGCGGCTCCTCATCCCCAGTTGAGGCCCATGATCAGGCGTCTCCTTCATCTGGCACTGCCTCGCCGCTGTGTGACGAAGCACCACCGCCTGAGGCGTCGCATCGCTATGACACTCGCCTCCGCGACAATACCTGGCGTCCCAAGGTTGTTACTGATGGCACCGTTCCCTACGGTCCTCCCCGTCGACGGCACCAAGCCTCCCTGGCTATTACAGAGCCTCGCTCGCACCTGGAGGCCGCCACTGATCAGAACTGGCGCCGCGCCATGGATGAGGAGTATCAGGCTCTCCTGGATAATCGCACCTGGCACCTAGTTCCGCCTCCGCCGCGCTGCAACCTGATTGATTGTCGATGGGTTTTCAAGCTCAAGCATCGTGCCGATGGCACTATTGATCGGTATAAGGCGCGCCTGGTCGCTAAAGGTTTTAAGCAACAATTTGGTGTTGATTATGCTGAAACTTTCAGTCCGGTCATCAAACATGCTACGATCCGTTGGTTCTTTCTCTAGCACTGTCTCGTGGCTGGTGTCTTCGTCAACTCGACATTCAGAATGCCTTCTTGCATGGTTTTCTTGAGGAAGCTGTCTACATGCGCCAACCACCTGGTTATGTCAGTACAACTTTTCCACGTCATGTTTGCAAACTGGACAAGTCATTATATGGCCTGAAACAGTCTCCTCGCGCATGGTTTTCCCGCCTCAGTATGAAATTGTTGTCCCTTGGTTTTCGGGCTTCACGGGCTGACAGCTCGCTCTTCGTCTATGAGCCAGGGGGAGTCACTATCTATATGCTCATCTACGTTGATGATATCATCTTAGCAAGCTCCTCTACCCGTGCTGCCACAGAACTCATTGCAGCATTGCGCGCTGCTTTTGCAGTAAAAGACCTTGGTGAGCTTCATTATTTCTTGGGGATAGAGGTGACACGCTCCCAAGACTCGATCACACTCAAGCAGGCTAAGTATGCCAACGATCTGTTGAACAAGGAGGCCATGATGAGCTGCAAACCAGTTCCAACACCTATGTGCACCTCAGAAAGTTGAGTAGAGATGAAGGAAAAAGGCTTTCTGAAAAAGAGACAACAAGGTTCAGAAGTGTCGTCGGGGCACTGCAATACTTAACCTTAACTAGGCCAGACATTGCCTTTGCTGTAAACAAGGCGTGTCAGTTTATGCATTCTCCTATAGAACAGCACTGGGGTGCAGCCAAGCGAATCCTTCGCTATATGAGAGGAACTATGGATGTTGGTCTAAAAATCAGAAAAACTTCTTCATCTCTATTGAGTGCCTTTTCGGATGCCGATTGGGCAGGATCAGTAGACGATCGACGCAGCACAAGTGGCTTCGTGATTTTCTATGGAGGCAACCTAGTGTCCTGGAGTGCAAGGAAGCAGGCAACAGTGTCTCGGTCCTCGACTGAAGCAGAGTACAAATCATTGGCCAACGCCACAGCAGAGATCATTTGGTTTCAGTCATTGCTTTAGGAGCTGGGTGTCAGTCAAAGGCAAACTCCAGTGTTATGGTGTGACAATTTGGGAGCTACGTACTTGTCAGCCAACCCTGTTTTTCATGCTCGAACGAAGCATATCGAAATCGATTTTCATTTTGTTCGAGAAAGGGTGGCTGAGAAGGCATTGCAAATCAGGTTTGTATCCACCAATGACCAGCTGGCTGATGGACTAACAAAACCTATCACTGCACAGCAACTCCGACGACTTTGTAACGATCTCAATCTTGGACGATGAGATCGAGGGGGGTGTTAAGATTATCGCATAGATTGTGCAGATAAGGATAAATAGAGTCCAGGTAGTTAGCTAGGCTTGCGCATCAAGTTGTAAAGAGGTAGGATTCTGTTTGTTGTAACCTAGTTGTTAGCTCCAGATTGTGGACGCAACAACCTCATATCTATACTATAAATACAGAGGGCCGGCACCCATTGGATGTATTGAGCCAAACCATAATCCCTTCATAGTTTTTACAGATGCATGGCTTGGAGCGTCGTTCTCTTTTTTCGTGAATACGCATGATACGTATCATTTCATTGATAGAGAGGGGTGAAAGTACAGGGTTGCAAACCTCAACGTTCTTTTCATTGAGGCCCTTCTTAGTTTTGATGTCTTTCCACTACATGCCGGCCACTTGTATGAGCCACCAAGCTGATAATATGTTCAGCATTGTTATTTTATTATGAAGTAATGAAATCGTCCGCCTTGCACCTTCGGATCTAGAGGCTGTCCGAACCCTTAGGGTATTCATAGGGTTTTCTCGGTCATAGATTGTTAAACGTAGGATTTGTGAGAACTGGCTCAACCCTCTAGGGGTGGCCTATCACATATATTTATAAGGTTACACAATATAAAGATTACACAGTTGGGCTATGTTACAAAGTCTAACACCCTCCCTCAATCTCAACTCACTCCTGATGCATCTAGGAGGTTGAGATTGCGCCTACAGACCTCGAACATGGGAGAAGGTAGAGGCTTGGTGAAAATGTCAGCAAGTTGATCCTTCGAGGAGATAAACTTGATCTGTAGTAGCTTCTGTGCAACATGTTCCCTCACAAAATTATAGTCAATCTCAATGTGTTTGGTTCGTGCATGAAACACCGGGTTTGTCGAAAGAAACGTAGCACGATGTTGTCACACCAAAGAACTGGAGGATGTGACTGGGAGATTCCCAGCTCTCGAAGCAAAGACTCAATCTAGATAAGCTCAACAGTCGCATTGGCAACTGCTTTGTACTCGGCTTCTGTGTTGCTGCGAGAAACAGTGGCTTGCTTGCATGCACTCCAAGCGATCAAATTAGGACCCAAAAATACAGCATATCCCCCCGTGGATCGCCTGTCATCCGGACACCCAGCCCAATCAGCATCTGAGAATGCAGATATAACAACAGAGGAACTAGGTCGCAGATGAAGACCATAGGAGACAATGAGATGCACATAACGAAGAATGCGCTTCACAGCAGACCAGTGCACATCAGTAGGAGCATGAAGATACTGACATACCCTGTTAACCGCAAAGGAAGGATCAGGGCGTGTGATAGTCAGATACTGCAAGCCACCAACAATACTCCGATACTCCGTAGCATTCATAGGAGATAGAATAGTACCAGCAGTAGCCGGGAGCTTGTCAGTAGAGGACATGGGCGTGGGGGATGGCTTACACTTGAGCATACCAGCACGGGCAAGAGGTCAAGGGAGTACTTCTTCTGGGTCAGAGCTAAGCTGCCACGAGACTGATGTGCAACTTCAATGCCCAGGAAGAAGTGTATCTGTCCCAAGTCTTTTACCGCAAAATCTCTGCCAAGTGCAGTCACAAGAGCATCAGCAACCGTTGCAGAGGAGCTGACCAGAATAATTTCATCCACTTACACAAGCAAATACACAGTCAAACTGGGGCGCTGAAATAAGAACAGCGAGCTGTCAGCTGTCGATGGAATGAAGCCATGAGTACGAAGGGCCGAAGCAAGGCGAGCATGCCAGGCACGAGGCGCCTATTTCAGTCCGTAGAGAGCCTTTGTCAGACGACAGAGATGATGAGGCTGAGCGTGATCAACAAACCCTGGTGGCTGCCGCATGTAAACCTCCTCTTCAAGTAGCCCATGGAGAAAAGCATTCTGCACATCAAGCTGTCGAAGAGACCAACCACGAGAGACTGCAAGAGACAGGAGAAGCCGTATAGTAGTAGGCTTAACAACCGGGCTGAATGTGTCCTCGTAGTCCAGACCCTGACGCTGTTTAAACCCTCTAGCCACGAGACGCGCCTTGTAGCGCTCAATAGATCCGTCTGCATGTCTCTTGACTTTGAAAACCCACTTCGAATCAATGATGTTGACGCGAGGCGGAGGGGGAACCAGTGTCCATGTCTCATTATGCATAAGAGCGTGGTACTCTTGCTCCGTAGCAGCCCGCCAGTGAGGAATACTCATAGCGACCTCATAGTTGCGTGGTTCATCAGTGGGATCTGCAACAGAATGAGCAAGACAGGCAGCCAAATATGTGACAGTACCATCATGACGCTACTTGGGTTGAACAATACCGCTGCGGCTGCGAGTATGCGAGCGTTGCGGTGCAACGGGAACAGGAGCCGGCGGCGCCAATACTGGAGATGATGATGGCAGGGCGGGCGACGGTAGCCCAGGCGAGAGCTCAGGCAAGTCGACGGTAGGCCCAACCGACCCAAGTGAAAGGGGTGGCAGGGACATACAGGCGGGCGACGAAGGCGATGACGGAGGCAAGGCCGGGCATGGAGACGGTGACGAGGACCGCTCGCGCCGCCCAGGGGAAACCGTCGGAGACGTGGGCCGCGCCTCGGCTGACATGGGCCGCGCCTCGGTTGTCACCGGCCCAGGTTCGGAGGCCGTCGCCGGTTCAGTTGCATTGGCGGGTGCGGCTCCAGAGACGGGGTCGACAACGAGAGTCGGTGCATGCACGTGCACCGGCCGATCAACATGCGTCACAGGAGTTGCATCCGGAAGTAGTTCCATGCGAGCACCACGTCCAATACCTGCACCATGGTTAGGTAACAACACAGGCGAATATGCAACATCTTCAAATTGGCCAAGCATAATAGGAGATGAATGCATAGATGGGGGTGTGGCGGGTTGCTACGGCATGGCGGAAAAGGGGAAGACGTTCTCATCAAAGACAACATCACGGGATATGTAGACACGATTTGTTGGCACATGAAGGCACTTGTAGCCTTTATGAAGAGAACTATAACCCAGAAACACATATTTCTTAGACCGAAATTCAAGATTTCTATGATTATATGGACGAAGATGGGGCCAACAGGCACACCCGAACACCTTAAAAAGGTATAGTCAGGAGTTTCATGTAAAAGGAGCTCAATAAGAGTTTTCATATTAAGGACACGCGTAGGTAGTCGTTTAATAAGAAAACACGTTGTAGCAAAGGCATCACTCCAAAAACGAAAGGGTACAGAAGCGTGAGCCAGGAGTGTGAGTCCGGTCTCAACTACATGTCGATGCTTGCGCTCAACAGCGCCGTTCTGCTGATGTGTATGAGGACATGCTAAATGATGAGAGATCCCAAGCTTATTAAAGAAAGTATTGAGGTTGCGATATTCGCCCCCCCCCAATCGGACTGAACATGGATAATCTTATGCTTGAGAAGACGTTCGACATGCACTTGAAACTGAATGAATATATCAAACACATCAGGTTTGTGCTTAAGAAGATAAAGCCAGGTAAAGTGACTATAGGCATCAATAAAGCTAACATAATAGTTGTGACCACTCACAGACGTTTGAGCGGGACCCCACACATCAGAAAACACAAGTTCAAGAGTACTCGTTACTTGACGAGTAGAAGAAACAAATGGTAACTGATGACTTTTGCCTTGTTGACAGGCATCACACACGGACATCTCCTTATTGCTAGACTCGATAGGCAGCTCATGACGGTGAAGTATATGGCGAACTATGGGAGTGGGAGGGTGACCAAGGCGAGAGTGCCACTGGGACAGCGACACACGAACACCACTGAAGACGCGCGGGGCGGATGGATCCTCCAAGCGGTATAAGCCATGGCTGAGGTGACCACTAAGCAGAATTTCTCGGGTGTCTCGGTCCTTAACAAAAAGATCAAACGGGTGAAATTCACATAGGACATTGATCAAGAGTGAGCTTTGGAACAGATAACAGATTAAGAGTCACCGAGGGGACCTGTAAAATATTACGAAGATGAAGCTGCCTAGATGGATGACTAGTTAAGAGATATGCTTGACCAATGTGAGAGATGGGCATACCTACACCGTTGGCGGTGTGAACCTTGTCGTGACCGTAGTATGGCTGGTGGGTGGACAGCTTGGTGAGCTCGTTCGTCATATGATTCGTGGCGCCAGTGTCCATATACCACGCGGGATCAATCGGGTATGACGGTGTAAAGCCGGGTTTGACGCGTGTATCCTTGCCCTTGGCGGCAACATGAGCAGCAGGAGGGCCAAAATCCGCCATGGCAAACTGACGCTAATTACATTTGCCATCGTTACCAATACCCAGGAAGCTCCGTTGAAACCTCTTGTGGCACTTGGAGGCGAGATGCCTCTCACGCCCGCAAAGCTGGCAGCGCAGGGGGGGTGGCGACCCGGGCAGGCGACGAAGGTGCAGGGGGGCGCTGGCCACGCGATGCCCAAAAGGCCGCTGGCTGGTCGGCAATGGTGGTGACGGAGCGGCGAACTTTGATGCGTTGCTCGGTGAAGAGCAGACGGGAGAAGAGCTCGTGCAGAGGAAGCGGCGGCTTGGCGTTGTGGACGGCCTCGGCAAGGTTGTCGTAGTCGGCATCGATACCCTTAATAACGTAGCCAGCGAACTCCTCATCACTCAGCGGTCGACCAATAGAGGTCAACGTATCTGCCAAGACCTTGATTTTGTTGAAGTATGTTGTGGCAGAGGAGTCTAGTTTCTTGACATCATCAAGCTTGCTGCGAAGAGCCATCGAGTGGGCGGTGGAGGTCTGGGCAAACGCATGTTCCAGAGTCGTCCACGCATCCAAGAAGGAGGCAGCAAAGAGACAAAGGCCAGCGACTCCGTCTCCGAGGGAACCCTGGATGGCGGAGAGGATCGCTTGGTCTTGCTACACCCACACACGGTGCGCCGGGTTGATGGCCGGACCGTGGACGGTGTGGATAACCTGCGGCAGACACGGCAGGGAACCATCGACATAGCCAAGGAGGGAGCGGCTATGGATCAGCGGTAGAACCTTGGCGCGCCAATACAAATAGTTGTCCGGCGTGAGACGAGTCGTGATTAGGTTGTCGAAGTGGAACGGCCCAGAGATCATGGCGAGTGTCGGGGACGAGCCAGCAGTGGCCGCAGGTGGCTCCATCATCGCAGCGGTGGAGACCACCACTGTCGATGGCGCGGGAGACGGCGGGATCGAAGCCAAGAACAATGAACCCACGGCTGTGGTGCCGAAGAATTGGGGCCTCGGTGACGCACCAGCGTGGGCGGGAAGATTGAGAAGGGCGGCCAGCGACGCGGGGATGGTCCCGGAGCTGGCGAAACCGGAGGCGGAAGCGGTCATGGCAGCGGCGGCGACAGCGGCCCTAGGGTTTGGGGCACGGCGGCGGCGGCTGCTGGGGTGGAGTTGGAGTAGGTCCTAGATTTAGGCTGATACCATGTTAAACGTAGGATTTGTAGGAACTGGCTCAACCCTCTAGGGGTGGCCTATCACATATATTTATAAGGTTACACAATATACAGATTACGCAGTTGGGCTATGTTACAAAGTCTAACATAGATGCGATCGCATTGTTCCATTATGTCGAGGAGCCACTCAACATTGGTTGGTCTTCATTTAATTTTTATACGCATGTCGGGTTTATAACTCCTCCACTTTATCATCACGTGGATGTTGGATACACAATGGCTGGTCTAACATTGGTGAAGCTCCACGAAGGTGGTGTCAAGCTTACGAACCAAGTGTAAGAGCATCTCCAGCAGACCCTGCAAATCTCGCAAATCTGCATAAGTCCGACGAGTATACGGGCTCGGCTCAATTTTCTAACCAGAACAGAGCTCGTATACTCATCCGGTCCGTATTTTTTTTTACTGCGGCCCGCAAACCGCCCAGCAGAAGCGGTATATCTACGGGTTGGGGAGGGGGGGGGGGGGATACGGATCAAAACCCTATCCCTCCGCCGTCACGTTCCACCGCGATTCCCCACTGCCCCCTCGCATTTCTCGCCGCCGGCGAGCCCGCATCTGCCTCGAAACGCCATGTGGAGCTTCGGCCGCGGCTCCGGCGGTTGCCGCGACACCGAGCGCGAGCGTCGTGTCCGCTCGGACGGCGCGAGGAAGCGCAGGGCCAAGAAGTGGACGAACCGGGGCCTCTCGCCGCCGTCGAGGTTCATCCGTCGCGAGACAGAGGAGTACGACCGTCAGCATGCCGCGGGGTCCTCCGTCGTGGGCTCGTTCGCCGCGGGCTCGAGATCTGCCGTGTGGCTCACTCGCGTGGCGAGCTCTTCCCCTTCCGGTGTGAGGCTTCTCCACGTGAAGAGGGAGTGGTCGGAGGAGCTGCAGGAGATCGTGCGCCGCGGCACCGTCGGGCCCGAGGACTTCGTCGCCAATGTCGACGCGGTCGCGGCTTCCGTTGCCGAGCACAGCTTGCGCGAGGAGGCAGAGCGTCGGCGCCACCACAAGGAGCTCGAAGACCTCGTGTTCTAGCAGGCGGTCGCGGTGAACCTTGCCAGCAAGGAAAATGACGACGAGTGGCGGCGCATCCGCGTGGAGCAGAAGGAGAAGTACATCGACCTCGGCAGATCCGACGAGGAGGATTGAGCTCCTCCACCGCATCGTCCATGGCCGCGAGGTCGCCGCCGTGAGATCCCCCCCCCCCTCCCCCTACTACTAGTAGTGAATGTAGTATGTAATATGATCTAGTGTTTAGTGTTTGTAATGAATTAGTGTTTGATCATGTTGTATATGTAGTATGTGATGAACTATTATGGTTGCAACTTCTCTCGCTAATTTTAAAAAAAATATGCAGTTTCATATACGGCTTCTGTTGTGCCACGCACGTTTTCGACCCGCAAATGAGATCTTCGTCGACCTGAAAACGGTTTATGTGGGTTAGGATTTTGCGGGGTCTGCTAGAAATGCTCCAAGGGGCTTCGATTGGTCTGGATCACGTGCGTACTGTACATACGGATGCTTCCAGGGTTTCAGGTGTGTTTGGTCTTTGGGTTTGATGGGTGGGCATGGCTGGATGTATAGTACGTGCAAGTGCAGATCGATTCTCCCACAACGCAGCGGTCACGATCTTTGCAGAAGGCATGCTATCGCTAGTCTTTTGTCGGGTCAAGCTTCAGTTTGTAGGAACTACATCACTCGACTTGTTTTTTTAGAAAAGAAGGTCGAAACCCCGGGCTTCTGCATAAAAAGATGGACACAGCTATGTTTATTAAATTCTTCAACAATGGTTTGATAGAAAATATACATCAAACAACACAAAGCCACCACTCTACACATACAATTTTTTTGATAATGGGAGATGCCATCGTAACACCCCACCATACAGAACTGGGATGCCTTCGAGTGGCATGCCATTGACCTTTGCGGACGACACTCCCAACCGAAATTGCACAGGCAAAACAAAAATGACCGGCTCGCCAGGAGCATCCCCGGTGGACGTTATTAGGCGTGGGGTCGATACTCGCCTAGACCGATGCGAATGCAAGGGAACCTGCCGAGCTGATCGTGACCATTGGCCTTTCTGGATGATGCTCCCAGACGTAATGACACATGTAAACCGAAAACGACCGGCTTGCCAAGAGCAACCACAGTGGGCGTTATTAGGCTTGGGTCATACTCGGCTAGACCAATGCGCGCGGAAGGAAACCGGCCAAGTTGATTTTACTCCCTCCGTTTTTATTTACTCCCCATATTAGCTTATATATTAGCTTTGACTGAAGTCAAATTTTTTAAAGTTTGACCAAATTTTATAAATAATATGAACATTTACAATAACAAATTTATATGATATGAAAATATATGCAATGATATATATTTGGTGGTGTATATGATATACTTTCTACAAATGATATGAAAAACCGAGCTGGCCAAACGGGCCGGGCCGGCCCAGCATGGCCCGGCCTGCCGTAAACATGCCTGGCACAGCACGGCCCGTCAGGGCACGATTAATAGCCGGGTCGTGTCGTGTCGGCCCAGCAGCCCAAGCACGTCACAAGATATAAGTGGGCCGGCCCGTGGCACGCTTAGGCACGCCGCCCGTGTCGGTTTGATTTTTTTTCTGCAAAATACCTTCAAAAACAGGGGGGAAAGCCTAAAAATGTAAAAAAATATGGTGAAATATTACAAAAAATAAAAAAATACATATTAAAGTACTACAAAAGTACGCATGCACTACAAAACTATTGAACATATTAGAGTATTAGGTATTTATATAGGACATATATATTTATATATTTCAAAAAAAATAAACGAGCCATGCCGTGCCGGCCCAGCCTCTAGGCCCAGGCATGGCCCATGGCGTGCCGCGTGCCGGGCCTAGGCTGTGTCGTTCCTGTGTGCTACCGGGCCGGCCCATTTAGCATGGCCCGTTTGGCCAGCTATAACACAAAGCTGCGTCACATGAGGGCAAAAGGTGGCCATGGCCCGTCCAGCCTAAGTGCCAAACACTCACACTGGGGAGCAACTAATTAAGGAGTGCTCTTTCGGGAGCATCGCAATGATCAGCGCCACTTGGCGCGCTCACAGCCATTCGCCACGTGTCGCGCTCTGGACGCTTCTTTCGGATTTTTTGTTTTTTATTTTTACGCACGCGTTTTCAGCTTTTTAAAAGGTTTTTTTTCGGGTTTTTTTATGTTTCGGTTTTTTACCGGTCTTCCCTAGCTTTTTGACCAAAACAAAAATTTCGAAAAAAAAAATTGCGCAAAAAATGCATTTTTTTCGCGAGAGTCACGATTTTATTTTCGCGAGAGGCACGGTTGTGCTTTCGCGAGAGGCACGGCCGTGCCTCTTGGAAACGAAAAAATATGTGTTTTCTGTTTTTTTTTTGTTTCGCGAGAGGCACGGTTTTGCTTCCGCGAGAGGCACGGGCGTGCCTCTTTCGGAAAGGAAAAAACACGTTTTTGTTTTTTTTTCTTTCGCGAGAGGCACGATTCTGCTTCCGCCAGAGGCACGGTTGTGCTTTCGCGAGAGGCACGGGCATGCCTCTTTCGGAAAGGAAAAAAAACATGTTTTCTGTTTTTTTTTCGCGAGAGGCACGGTTTTGCTTCCGCCAGAGGCACGGTTGTCCTTTCGCGAGAGGCACGGGCATGCCTCTTTTGGAAAGGAAAAAAATGTCTTTTCTATTTTTTTCGTGAGATGCACGGTTTTAATTCCGACAGAGGCACGGTTGTGCTTTCGCGAGAGGCACGGGCGTGCCTCTTTCGGAAAAGGAAAAAAACACGTTTTTTTTCATGAGAGGCACGGTTTTGTTTCCGCGAGAGGCACGGTTGTGATTTCGTCAGAGGCACGGGCGTGTCTCTTTCGGAAAGGAAAAAAAACCGTGTTCCCGAAGTTTTTTTCGTCGGTTTTTTACGTCCGTTTTTTTCGTCGGCTTTTTTCGTCCGGTTTTTTTATGAAAAGAAAGTTCGTCAAAACCTATCAACATGGGATTTAGTTTTGAAGATATCGACGCGAGGAATCCAATGGCGAAAGCGGTTCGAGATTTGACGCACGGTTTAAGAGATAAAACATTTTGAATAAACGGATCTACGAAAAAGGGGAAACTCCCACATGTGTGCCACTTGTCGTAACCCGGAGAAATTGGAGTGATCTCCGCAAGAAGTACTTCTTAATTAGTAATTTCGCTCACACTGTGCATGAAGTGATGGCCAGATCAAGACCAATTCCTTTCAGATTAGCCTGCCTAGCCCACCCAGTTTTTCGTTCCAAGCTCTGCACGAGGCGCTGTTAGACGATCAGGCCATGTGTGGAACTACACCTGTAAACAATACACGCCTCCGGCCGTTGTTTCGCTTGCAGGCGAAAATGGCTACTAGCCCGGTAAGTTACACATGTAGATAACGTGTATTTAAGCACACCGATCCCAAGCACAGCCTAAGTGTATCGCCCGAAATGCCCGGCCTTTTCTATGGACCCGTGTTGTTAGGTGATAATGATCATGATTGCTTACCTAATTTCCCGTAGGCTATGTTAGTGTGACCGCGGTAACTGGAATTGGTCAAACCGAGAAACACACAGAAGTTTTCAAAAATCAGTCCCAAACAGGCTGGAGGCTCCGAATGCTCCTCGTTTGGAGGGACATAATCAAACTTGTTCAAATTCTGTGATCACCCAGAATTGTTAGTTGAGATAAGTTACGAGATACTAGGTAGCTGGAAGGGGCCCTTAGGCATTATTGTTACATCCAACTGGTGAACTAAACCAAATCAAACAAGCCACAATTTGGATGACCTCGAATGGAAATAATGCCATCCAACATGCTTAGCCAAAATGATATGGAGGCAAATAAATAAAGAAAATGACTAGAACATGCACAATCAACCTAACATCTATAAGAAATTGGTCGGCGAGTAGATCACCTATGTATGAGTATATTGACTTAGGACCTAAATGGAAACATTTGATCATAGGTATACCCCTCGTGGCCTCCTGCCGTATTTCGTTCTTTGGTCTCATTGTTTCCCGAGTTGTTTGGTCGGTTCGTCTGGTTTGATTTGCTTTGCTTGTTTTTTTGTTGTTTAGAAAATGCCTTGCTTGGTGTTCGTTGCCAGTATGCGTGAGAGGACTCGTGGGCCGGCCCAACCAACCGACTCTCACGTGAGCAGGCAAGCGCGTGAGGGGGCGCTCTCGCCAGAGGATTCATTGTTAGCCGTTGACTCCTTTGACATGCTAAACACCGGTAGGTTGACCTCTGATTTCATATCGCCGACAATATACTGTTGACTTTTATGAAATTTGAATACAAAAACAGGAAATTCACGAATTTGGTAAATGTTTCCGGATTCAAAGAAGTTCACGACTTTGAAAAAAATGTTCATGAACTTGCAAGAAAATTCACAATTTTGATTAAAAAATCATAATTTTTGAACTCTGGATTTGAAAATAAATGTTCACAAATTTTAACAAGTTGGTGGAGTTGAAAACAGTTCATGTATTTAAAAAATGTTTGTGACATTTGAAAAAGCTCATGGATTTGAAAAAATCATATATTTTGAAAATAGGTTCACACATTTCAAAAAGTTCAAAATTTTAGAAATTTCATAGATTTGAAAATACATTCATTGATTTGAATAAAGTTCAAGATTTTTTTAAGGAATAGGAATTAACTGGTAAAATAAAAAGGGAATGAAAAAGGGAAAACATAAAATAAAATGAGAAACCAAAAAAACTCAATACAAAGCACCCAAAAGAAAACCGACCCAACAGAGCCAGAGGGAACCTTCTAGAAGATTCGCAAAACCAGTGTAGGATAGACTAATATGGGCTGGGACAACCTTCGCATATCTAAACTCGCTAGTGACACAGACCGAAATTTCTCTCTTTATAAAAGGGGGACCCAGAAGACACTAGTATCATAGGCATTAATTAGAACAAAAGCAGGAATTTACTATTCGCCGCCGCTCGCCACGGCGAATTATTGTCGATTCACATAGAGTAGGGATGTGAGCCACACGATATGGCCGACCCACTTCAGCGTTTACACAGTGCGGTAAACCGGTTTTGGGAACCTTCTAGAAGGTTTCCCTGAACAGTTTTCTCCTCTATGTAGTGTCTTTTCCGGGGTTTTTTGGTTTTATTTAATTTTTGTTTTCACTTCTTATTTAATACTTATTTATTTATTCTAATTCTTGCATTTATTGAAAAATATTCCTGAGTTTTTAATAAAAAATATTCTCAGATTTTCTTTGGAAAAAGTTCGAGGTCTCAAATTTTATTCAGATTTTACAAAATTCTGTGATGATTTCAAAAAAAGTTTGTAAGTTTTCATAAAAAATATTCACATGTTTCTGTGAAAAAAGTTTGAGTTCTCAAATTTTAATCAGAATTTTAGAAAATCTGCGTGTGGATTTAAAAAATGCCCGTGAATTCAAATTCTGAATGGAATTTCAAAAAATGTTATTTTTTTCAAAATTTATTACAGATTAAAAAAATTTCAGGATTACAAAATTGTCCACTGTTTTTCAGAAAAACTGAATTATAAGAAATGTTCACATTTATTAAAAACTCTTTGGAATTCAAATGAATATTTGTGATTTTAATAACATTTGCCATTTTTAAATGCTCACAAATTTCAGTAAATGTTGAAAAAAAAATGGTTTCAAACCTGTTAGTGCAGGAAGTTCTTGAACACTCACGCTACCTATCTATCACTGACTATTCCAGTAACTAATGGCACATGTATTTCGACTCCTCACCATTCCACTCCATATTGTATTTTTACGCGCTATGCTTCGGTTCCTGTCATCAGGCCAGCCGAGTAAGGGTCCCCTGTGCGCGCTCTATTGGACTCAACGAGGAGCTTCCCGGAGGGGAAGCTGAGGCTGAACCCGGCGGGCAAGGTGCAGATGCACCACACTAGCTCACTAAGCATTGCTCGGTTTTCCAAATTTCCAATCTATCAACAAATTCAGTAAAAAGGATGATTTATTCTGCTAAGGTACACAACAGGAGAAACATCTTAAAGTCTCAATATTATACATACATACAAAGCCGTGACAATAGATTAGTTATGTCCACGAGGGCTCATCTTGTGCAGCCATCACCACGCATGCATGATAGACAGCGGGGGGCGCATAATTTCATAGCCCGCGGGATGGAAAACCCAATACATAAAACTCACGTATGTATATATCACCATTAATTGATAATGATATTAATCGTATGTATGTATGTATATATATATGCTCCGATCGATCTTATTGCGTTGTTCCTTCCTCAACAGTCCCTCCCTGATCAGCAGTAGGCATGCAGCCTCGATCAGGCCTCGTCCTTGTCTTCAAATATATCGAGAAGGGAGAGGGCCTCGGTGATGCTGAGCTCCAGCCGGAACTTGGGCCCGTCGTAGTGGTGCAGGATCGGGCGGAAGGCGTCCTCCTCCAGCGGGTCGCAGATCTTCCTTGTGGCCACCCTCACCTGAATTCATCCATCGTCGCAAATTGTAATTAGCAAGACATACAGAGAGTTTAAGCACAGTACTCCAAGTTAGGATTGTTCATCCTTAATTTTGTTTAGATGCAAAAGACCAGTAGAAGATTCAGTGTTGTTAATTTAAGGCATCAAGTATGGTACATCTAAGTCATATGTCATTGATTTTACGTGAAGATTCGTGCAAGCATTTCCTTTTTCCTTTTTAATTTTTCTTCCTACTGTATATACTAATAGCTGTATATAACTTCAAATACTTTAAGCTAGTGATCTTGTTTGAGTCCCTAAAACGAAAAATCAATCATGTTTGAGCCCCTTTTAAAAAAGTGATCTTTGTTTGAGACCCCCTCTAGAAGAACCGACCGACCGAGCGTGTGTTGACAAGTGTGCTAGTTCTAGAAGAACAGGTGGTTGGCCTAGGATTGACCGGCCAACCTAATCTGAGGTGAGGTTGTTGGACAGTCACTAGCAAAGTTATGCCGACGATCTACTAGGTTCCAACTAAACAAGACAACAACATCCATCTGTGTAATAATAAATAAACTAATCGATTGGTTGATTGCTTTTGCTCGTCCTTGATCTGATCTGATCTCCTTCCGCTTCAAGCCAGCCTTGCAACTGGCTCGCCAGCAGTAGATTTCTCTAGCCAACTTTTGTTCGTGGAATTATATTGACAATATCAACTTAATAAGTAGCTTAGCGGCACTCTGCCATGGCGAGTGAAGGTGTAGGTACAAACCTGTGCAGGGAAGCGGGACTCGCCGTTGCACTTCTTGTCCTCCCACGCCGCCGGGTCGATGTTCGCTCCGCCAAAGCTCGCAGCCTGTGCATGAGATTCAGTATAAGGCGATGAGTTCAATCAATTAAACACTAATTTGTCATCAAATTGCAAACAAGATAGCAAATTAATTTGATTATTCGAATTAGTTTTACTTCGAAGATGCCGTGGAGCTGGTGGGTGGAGTAGTTGTAGAGGAAGAGGGGCAGCCCTGGCCTGATTGCCCTCACTGAATCTCTGTATCTGGATGGCAACCCTGCAAATTAATCAAAGTAACCAACCCGTCACTACACTAGATCTGATAAAATTAGTAGAAGATTCCTTGATTTTGTGTTGAGGATTAGGTACAACTAATCTAATCGGACGTCAAAAGAAAAATTCAAGAGAAAAATCTTTAGTGTTACCGAAGAGCTGCCTCTTGAGGTTCTCCTCCATAGTGTCGTTGTTGCAGACGAAGATGTATCCTCCGATGGGCTCGTTCCGGGGGAGCGCCTCGGACGCCGGCAGCGTCTTGAACCGCTTCTCCGACGCGGCGCCGTGGTTGCTGTCCCCTCGCTCGTTCTTGGCGTGCTTCTTCTTGCCGTCCGCGGCGCCCTTCTTGCCGCCGTAGCCGCTGAAGTTGTTGCTGCTGCTGTTGTTGCTGGCCGGCCTGCCGATGGACTTGTTGAAGTAGCTCTTCACCCCCTCGTTGCCGCTGTTGAAGTTGCCGTAGCCCCCGCCGCCGGCAGCCATCTTGTTGAGCCCGAAGCCGTTGTTCATGTTGGTGTTGTTGGGCTTGGCACCGTACATGCCGTTGGCGTTGGCGTTGGCGTTGGCGTAGGGCTTGGCGTCGGCGAGGCTGACGTTGTTGTAGCGGTCGGCCTTGCTGGTGGTGGTGGCGCCGAAGGCGAGCTTGCCGGACCCGATGAGGCCGGGCCCGTTGAGGCTGCCGTTCATCTTGGCGGCGGCGAACCCGGCGCTGTTGTTGTCGGGCGCCGGGGATGGGGAGAAGAGGTCGGCGTTGCGGGCGCGGGGGGCGGTGTTGTCGGCGGGGGACCAGATGGAGTCGCCGAGGGAGAGGCCGGAGAAGGTGGCCGTCTGGAGGCGCAGCTGGTCGCCGAACTGCCAGAACTCGCGGTCGTAGCCCTCCATCGCCATGACACGGTCTCCGCCGGCCGCCGCTGCTGCTGCTCCGAGGTGTTCTGGTCGAGCGAGCTGCGTGCGTTGCGGGATGGGAATGGAAAATGGAGGCCGTGGGCGGGGGCGGAGGGGCTGCTTTTATTATGGGCCAGACAAGGTGCGGTGTGGTTGGTTGGTGGGGTGGCGCGGTTGGATTGCTTCCAGTGGAAGTATGAGAAAACGAGTGCGAATCGGCTCGGGAGTAGCTTGGATTGGACCGTACTTACTACCTAGTCGTCGTCTGCTCGCTCTCCTGTGATCTTGTCAACTGTCGCCGTGTCCGGTGGGTCACGCAGGCGCTCGGACGTGGCCGTGTCGTCGGGGGAAGCTTCGCGGAAGGCGCGCAAACCGCGTCCGGGGATTCATCGGAGGGCGGTGTGGGAGGAGACGTGGAGGCCCCGGCCCGGCCCGGCCACGCGGCTTTTTTTGACTCGCGGGCTCCAGTTTACCTTTCTTTTTCTTTCTGAAAAAATAAAGTGATCTTCTAGAACATGGGATGGGATGGCTTTGCTTCTACTCTCGCTCTCGTGCCAACTTTCACACCGAATTTCTCACCCCTCCGGCCTTTTTACTGATTTTCTCCTCAACTTTACGGTGAACACGACAAGGGGCTCAAAAAAAATTTATTTTATTTTTTGCGAGAAAGGGGGCTCACATTTTAGTCATGAACTTTTCTGAGTCGGTCGCTGCTGCCCTCATGACCGCTCCTGAATATTACAACAGAGCTTCAGCAGTTTACTTTATAGCTTAATCAGGCTTTTCCATGCGAGGCCCATCATTTGTTCAGAAAACAAAGGGCATGCACTTGCACTCAACTGAGACATGCAGCTTAGCTTGTACTCCCTCCGTCCGAAAATACTTGTCAAAGGAATGGATGAATCTAGATGTATTTTAGTTATAGATACATCCAATTTTATCTATTTCTTCGACAAGTTTTTTGGGACGGAGGGAGTACTCAATATAAAAGCGTTTAGGTCACTTTTATGTTCATAACGTCTTATATTATGGGATGGCGAGGGTACACGTCCCTGTTAACAACCAAATACAAAAATTTGAATCTTGAGTAATACTATCGTGTACTCCCTTCGTCCAGAGTATATTGATGAGTTATTTACGCAAAACTACCATAGTTGAGGCTAGGGTAACAACTCGGTACCACATTTGTACCAGGGCAAAAAAAAACCCACCGAAATTGTGCCTAATTTGTAACGCGGCTGATGCTCTGAATTGGTCGCGAAAACAGCCAAACCGACAGGTAGGGCTCACCTGTCGGGCTGACGTGACAAAGACTATAAACTTTGATCAACTGATATGGCAAATGAAACGTTGGCCCCACCTGTCAATGACTAGACAATCATCTTCTTCACATCTCTCTTGCTACGAGGCATTTCATCGAACAACTTTTGTGCGTGGATCCAATTGTTCTTCAAGAGCCACTGGAGCGCCGCCCTTTGAGAATTGAGAGCCGCCAGGAGAAGAAGGCGCGTCCGACTCCTCGTCCGGCCAGCGAGCGGGAGCAGCTCCCGCGCGCAGCAGGCCGTGCGTGCTTGCTCCGCGCAGCAGCCGCAGGCGCGCACCGGCATCATGCGCTCCATGTCGCGCGACCCCGCCTCCTCGCTCCCACTCCCGAGCGCCGCTGACTTCTTCCGCCGCCGCCACAGAGCTCCACGCCGCCAACACCGACCACCACCGCCGTTCAGTACACCGAGATGTTGCAGCGCGCAAATGGGCCGAGGGCGTGCCCTCCACTGCGTGCGACGAAACGGGAGCGTCCCATAATATAGAAACTGGCACAGCTTGCGCCATGCCACGTCGAACAATTGGCTGGAGCGACGGGCGCGTCTTGTCATAGAAGGTGGGCGAGAGTTGCCCGCCGGCGGTGACGAGAGCCGCCACCGCAAGAACCACCGTTACGTGTCGCGCCTCCCGTTCCATCAAGAACAATTGCGATACAACGAGAGGAAGGGAGGAAAGGGAAAGTTGTGGTTAAGTGAGGATGTAGCTACACACTCGGGAAGAGAAGGAGAGACGTTATATGAGGGAAATGCATGGATGAAGCGGGCACGGGCACAAGTCATGATATGATCGGTCCAAAGTAGAATGGGCTCCACCGCGGCACTTGGAGTACAAAAGAAGTACGGGGAGGGTGCAAATGCTTAAACATCAATCTAAGTCCTCCCTAAGAAAACCCCCCGCGCAAATGTACATAGCTTCGCCAGTGCAAAGTGGCAACCAGCACTCGCACATAACAGCCACATGTTATGTAATATCACTTGCACAGAACATAGTTTTTGAGTTCCTGCATGTATATATCATAGAAATTGCACTTAGACAATTAAGCATAGCATCATTACATCAATTGAGTTCCTACAATAACTACGTAAAGTATCTCATAAGTTTTTCTCCTTAGCGGAAGCACACAAAGCAGAGCAATAGAATTTATCGTATCAACCGGAAAAGTTTCAACAAGTCCTGCGCTTCCTGAGCTCCGCCCCCCTCCACCTCCGTGCCGCTGGCAACTCCGGATGCGGCGGCCACGAGCCACCATTGATACCCGCACGGGTAGCTGCGCCTCCTTCACAGCTCATGGCAACCCCACCACTCTCAGTCACCTATCCCTAGGGCGCCGCCATTGGAAATCGCGTGATGGACATCGCCTGGATCTGAGGGAGACCCCCTTTCTCCCTCCGGTCCGTCCATGGTTCCGGAGACCTAGCTGCCCCCCGCGTATTTATGCCTGGCCAGTCGTGCCCCTTTTTCTGGGGCGAGTGCTCCCATGTTGCGCCACCATTCTCCATCACAGATCTTCAAGCCATACCCCCATTTTAGGCAGCCCAAGCTCAAATCCATCGTAGTTATCCATTCCCCCATCGTCGACCATTCTTCTTCAGGCATGGAGCAAGGCTGGTCCATTTATCACTCATGCAAAGAGCCAACGCACTAGCAAGGATCCATCGGCCTCTACAATACCTTGGTCGCAACATCTCTTGGTTCAACCATAAGACTTCAATGCCAGCGCGGACAGGGAGGCCTTCTTAAGTCAAAGGCTTATGTTTTTGCTACCTCAGTTCCAAGCACCACCGCAAGGGATTGTAGGGATCCGTTGCGCTACATTATCTACAAGGTCCAGGGTCGTTTTTGTAGAGAGATGATGAGACATCGACGACGCTGCCCTTGGCCATGAGCTATTGTTTTTTGAACATGAACGACAGTGGGAGAGGCTCCCACTGACTTTTGTATTACTCACAAAGAACCAGTTACATTGGTGTTACAATGGGTTTATAGTGCCCCTCGGCCATGTAGGCAAAATATAACAGCACTAGAGTCTCAAGCCTACGATGTAATTAGACTGGAAAGGACAAAGCTCCTCTCTGCAATTATGGACTAGGAGTTCCAAAAGATTTTTGAACCTAGTCAACCACGAACCAAAAGAATGTGGGATCCCTCTGAAGTATTCGTTGTTTCTTTCCATCCATAAACTCCAGGCAGCTAACAGAAAAATGTCCATGAAGAGAGGTCACCGCCAATTTTCCTTGCCGCCATGCAATAAAGCGATCTTGTTGCCCAGCATCGTCCAAAGCATGCCAACTTTGCTCCAGCAGTGTTGGCTAAAAGGGCATGTAAAGAACAGGTGTTCAACAGTTTCCTCAGGGGGGTTTTGACACAACATGCAAGCATAATTGTTCCCCGCAACGGTGAAGTGTCTGCGCTTGAGCATGTTTCTCGTGTTTAAGCGATCCACCAGCAACAACCATCCAAACATCTTAAACTTGATCGGGCTTTTGGCCTTCCAAAGCCAGCTGAAAGCATCATCGGCCATAACCTCTTTAAAGCAGTGATCATAGAACTTCTTGGATGAAAATCACCCAAGTGTGCACTCCCAAGTGTCACAGCAGTCGTTCACCAACCACACATGCAATGAACCTTGCTGGATCTCCCTGATTTCTTCTCTAGCCTGAGCCGAAAGAGGTAGATGGAAAATCATGGTCGGGTCCATAGCAGTGAGAACCTTAGGAACCGAATCATCCTCATTTAGGCAGAAAGAGAAAGCCCTAGGGTATACGTCCATGAGGGGGGCATCTCGATCACTAGCAAACCAGACATCTTTCCAGAACAATGAGGAAGAACCATCTCCTGGGGTGACCCTGGTGATCCCGCGAAAAACATCGCTGAGTTGCATTACATCCCGCTACCAGAAAGAGCCCACCGGGTCGGCAGCATGCGGGATTTTGTTCGTGTAGTATGCCTCCCAGATCAAGGTCACCCAAGGGACATCTTCATGGTTGTAAAACTTGAATAGATGCTTCGAGAGGAGGTCCACATTCTGGGTCTTGATATCGATGGCTCCAAGACCACCATTCCGTTTTGGTCGACAGACTAGCTCCCAGGCCACAAGAGAATTATTTTTGATCCCATCATCAGAGTTTTTAGCCCAAAGACAGTACCTGCGCAGTTTGTCTAGATGCTCAACCACTTTGGGGTGTAATTTGATCGTGCACATTGCATATATCAGCATCGACGTCACAACAGAATTAATCAAAGTAAGTTTAGCCCCAGACGACATCAGAGACAATGTCGTGGACATCTTTCCACTCCATGCACCATCGGTATGTGTAGCCTCGTCGTCCCCATGGGGAGGCCCAGGTAAGTGAACAATAGTGAAGCAACAGAGCAGCCGAACACTCCCACCAGCTCAACAGCACGCTGATGATCAATATTAATGGGAATGAGGGTGGATTTGTGAAAATTGATCTTCAAACCTACCGAGGCAGCATAGTCTTCAAGGATTGATTTCATACGAGCAGCTTGCTCGGGGCATGCTTGCATCACCAATATAGTGTCATCCGCGTATTGCACTACCGGAAAATCACCAATGTTGTTGCGAGGAAAAGGTAGGTCAACAAGGCGTCTAGCAAAAGCATCATTGATCACTGCTTGCAGGAGGTCCGCGGCAAGGACAAAGATTAACGGTGACAGGGGATCGCCCTGCCGCACCGCACATTTGCATTGAAATCTCCTGCCAGGAACTCCATTAAGGAGAACAGAAGAAACACCAGAGCCAAAGATCATTTCCATCCAACTCAGCCACCTGTCATCAAAACCCACGTGTTTCATGATCTCTAACATGGGAGCGTGCTCAATCGAGTCAAGCGCCTTAGCAAAATCAAGCTTGAGAAGTACAATCTCCCGCGACGAGGTCTGGCATTGATGGATGTATTCAAAAGTCCACGCCAGGCAATCTTGGATGGTTCTCCCTTTAATGAATCCGTACTGGTTCCTATGAACAATTTTCAGGATGACTGCAGATGATTAGCCAAAAAAATTGTGACAATTTTCAAACAACAATTTAGCAGAGTGATTAGTCTGTAGTCGTTAGCAGTTTCTGGAGAAGAAATCTTGGGTATCACAGTAATGTATCCCTCACTAATGCTGGTGATATCAAGCTTCCCACCATGGAAGTCCTGGCACATCCTGTAAAAATCCTCTTTGACAATCTGCCAGCAACTCTTAAGAAAGCAGTCATTAAAACCATCAGGGCCAGGAGCCCTGTCAATGGGCATTTCCTTAACCACAGCATCAATCTTCTCAGTAGAGAAGGGAGCCGATAATTGATCCAGACCATTTATTTGATGGATAATTCTAGAGAGATCAAAACACATGCTTGTGGGTTTGGAGGAACCCAAGCGCTCCTTGTAGGTTTTATACAACACCCCTCCTTGCCAACATGGTCAGTGATCTCCACATCATCATCACGTAGCGTGGCAATAGAGTTGTGCCGATATATCTCAATCGCAAGAGATTGGAAGAGCTTGGTGTTTGCTACCTCTTGAGCACTGCGTTGGTTTTCCTTGAAGAGGAAAGGGTGATGCGACAAAGTAGTGTAAGTATTTCCCTCATATTTTAAGAACCAAGGTATCAATCCAGTAGGAGGCTCGTCAAAAGTCCCACGCACCTACACAAACAAACAAGAACCTCGCAATGAACGCAATAAAGCGGTTGTCAATCCCTTCACGGTAACTTGCGAAAGTGAGATCTGATAGAGATAAAAACATAAGATAAATATTTTTTGTATTTTTATGATATAGATTGGAAAATAAAAGATGCAAATAAAAGATAGATGGAAAACTTATATGATAAAAGGTAGACCTAGGGGCCATAGGTTTCACTAGTGGCTTCTCTCAAGATAGCATAAGTATTACGGTGGGTGAACAAATTACTGTCGAGCAATTGATAGGAAAATGCATTGTTATGAGAATATCTAGGCATGATCATGTATATAGGCATCACGTCCGCGACAAGTAGATCGAAACGATTCTGCATCTACTACTATTACTCCACACATCGATCGACTCCTGCCCGCATCTAGAGTATTAAGTTCATGAAGAATAGAGTAACACATTAAGAAAGATGACATGATGTAGAGGAATAAACTCATGCAATATGATATAAACCCCACCTTTTTATCCTCGATGGCAACAATACAATACGTGCCTTGCTGCCCCTGCTGTCACTGGGAAAGGACACCGCAAGATTGAACCCAAAGCTAAGTGCTTCTCCCATTGCAAGAAAGATCAATCTAGTAGGCCAAACCAAACTGATAATTCAAAGAGACTTGCAAAGATAACCAATCATACATAAAAGAATTCAGAGGAGATTCAAATACTTCTCATAGATGAACTTGATCATAAACCCACAATTCATCGGATCTCGACAAACACACCGCAAAAAGAGTTACATCGAATAGATCTCCAAGAAGATTGAGGAGAACTTTGTATTGAGATTCAAAGAGAGAGAAGAGGCCATCTAACTAATAACTATGGACCCGAAGGTCTATGGTAAACTACTCACAACTCATTGGAGAGGCCTTGGAGATGATGTTGAGACCCTCCGTGGTCGCTTCCCCCTCCGGCGGAGCGCCGGCGAAGGCTCCAAGATAGGACCTCGCGGATACAAAAGGTTGTGGCGGTGGAATTAGGTTTTTGTGGTGCTCCTCGATGGTTTCAGGGTACGGGAGTATATATAGGCGAAGGAGGTAGGTCGGTTGACGCTCGAGGGGCCCACGAGGGTGGGGGGCGCGCCCACCCCCAGGGGACTGATACGTCTCCAACGTATCTATAATTTTTGATTGCTCCATGCTACTTTATCTACTGTTTTAGGCAATATTGGGCTTCATTATCCACTTTTATATTATTTTTGGGACTAACCTATTAACCGGAGGCCCAGCCCAGATTTGCTATTTTATGCCTATTTCGGTGTTTCGAGGAAAAGGAATATCAGACGGAGTCAAAACGGAACGAAATCAACTGGAGAAGTTATTTTTGGAAGGAAACCCACCTGATGGACTTGGACCCCATGTCAGAAGATACGGGAGGTGCTCATGAGGGTGGGGGGCGCGCCCTCCCCCCCTGGGCGTGCCCCCTGCCTCGTGGGGCCCCCGTAGCTCCACCGACGTTCTCCCTGCACCCATATATACCTACGTACTCTAAAACTTCCAGAACAGAAGATAGATCGGGAGTTCCGCCGCCGCAAGCCTCTGTAGCCACCAAAAACCAATCGGGACCCCGTTCCGGCACCCTGCCGGAGGGGGATCCCATCACCGGAGGCCATCTTCATCATCCCGGCGCTATCCATGATGAGGAGGGAGTAGTTCACCCTCGGGGCTGAGGGTATGTACCAGTAGCTATGTGTTTGATCTCTCTCTCTCTCGTGTTCCTCTATGGCACGATCTTGATGTATCCCGAGCTTTGCTATTGTAGTTGGATCTTATGATGTTTCTCTCCCTCTACTCTCTTGTGATGAATTGAGTTTCCCCTTTGAAGTTATCTTATCGGATTGAGTCTTTTATGAACACTTGATGTATGTCTTGCTTGGGATAACCGTGGTGACAATGGGTTATTCTATTGATCCACTTGATGTATGTTTTGGTGATCAACTTGCGGGTTTCGTGACAATTGGGAACCTATGCATAGGGGTTGGCATACGTTCTTGACTCTCCGGTAGTAGCTTTGGGGCACGCTTTGAAGTACTTTTATGTTGGTTGGATGAATCTGAGATTGTGTGATGCATATCATATAATCATGCCCACGGATACTTGAGGTGACAATGGAGTATCTAGGTGACATTAGGGTTTTGGTTGATTTGTATCTTAAGGTGTTATTCTAGTACGAACTCTTTTATAGATCGATCCGAAAGAATAGCTTTGTGGTGGTTTCGTACCCGACCATAATCTTTACGTTTGTTCTCCGCTATTAGTGTCTTTGGAGTGACTCTTTGTCGCATGTTGAGGGCTTGTCATATGTTCTATCTATGTTATTATTGTTGAGAGAACTTGCACTAGTGAAAGTATGAACCCTAGGCCTTGTTTCCTACCATTGCAATACCGTTTACGCTCACTTTTACCGCTCGCTACCTTGCTGTTTTTATTATTTCAGATTACAAAAACCTATATCTACTATCTATTTTGCACTTGTATCACCATCTCTTCCCCGAACTAGTGCACCTATACAATTTACCATTGTATTGGGTGTGTTGGGGACATAAGAGACTTTTTGTTATTTGGTTGCAGGGTTGTTTGAGAAAGACCATCTTCATCCTACGCCTCCTACGGATTGATAAACCTTAGGTCATCCACTTGAGGGAAATTTGCTACTGTCCTACAAACCTGTGCACTTGCAGGCCCAACAATGTCTACAAGAAGAAGGTTGTGTAGTAGACATCAGGGGCGCGCCGGGCACCCTCGTGGCCGCCTCGTTTGTTGCTTGATGTCCACTCCAAGTCTCCAGGTTTGCATTTGTTCCAAAAAGATTGCTCCCGAAGGTTTCATCCCGTTTGGACTCCGTTTGATATTCCTTTTCTTCGAAACATTGAAATAGGCAAAAAAACAGCAATTCGGGCTCGGCCTCCGGTTAGTAGGTTAGTCCCAAAAATGATATAAAAGTGTAAAGTAAAACCCATAAACATCCAAAACGGGTAATATAATAGCATGGAACAATAAAAAATTATAGATACATTGGAGACATATCAGTGTTCTCATCAGCAAACCTAAAATACATGATCATACATCTTTTCCTCCAGTATTCATTCTGGTACTTGAGCAGCGTATTCAGGTGAAGTTTTAAAATTCGACTCCTGGACAAAGAGAGATCTCTTGTCTTCAAGATTATCCAGCATAACTAGAGCCTCATTGCTATTCTGGATCACTATTTTCAGCTTTGAGATGCCCCGGCTCCATCGTTTGAGGCCGTATCTCAGCATTTTGAGTTTTTTTGCAGATGAGAGCAGCAAAGTTCGGAGCATAACATGACTTGGACCAGGAGGTAGCAACCACATTGAAGAAACACTCATGGTTGACCAAGAAGTTCTCAAAATGAAACAATTTGGATTTTGGGATTTTTGATTTGATGGCCACTACACATGGGATATGATCAGATACAGGCTTGCCCAACGGTAAGACCATCGTATTTGGGAAGGAGGTGGTCCAACTAGACGAGGAAAAGAACCAGTCAAGTTGTTCGAGCAAAGGATCGTCCTGCATATTGCTCCAGGTGTATGGCCTACCTTTCACTGGGAGTTCCATCAAGGACTGTGCTTGAATGATTTCATTAAACAACAACATATCTGCAGCATCTCCACCTGGTTTGTTTCTATTAGTCGTGGATCGAATGAAATTAAAGTCACCCAGAATCAACCAGTTTTCATCATTGGGTATATTGAGATCAAATAACCAAACAGTGAAATCCATCTTCTCTGACCAGAGCAAGGGCCATAAACATTGACAAGATCCCAAGTTTCACTGGATTGAGTAGCAGCAAAAGAAACACCCACAACAAACGAATCGGCATGCCATGGCGTGCCCACAAACACAGAGCTATTCCATATGGTGATAATGCCACCCGAGGCACCCACTGAAGGTGAAAACACAAACTTATCAAAACGCTTGGGGCAAAAGGTTTTAATAAAAGCTAAATCAAAAGATTCACGCTTAGTTTCCTGGATACATAGCACAGAACAACCGCTAGTATCAATAGCATTCCTAAGAGCCAAAAGTTTACTACCAGAGTTGATGCCTCTGATATTCCACGATAGCACATTCCACGATTTATTCATGTCGAGGGAGAGCACAGTTTCCAGCGTCAGAAGTCGACTGCTGGCCATCCAGCAGCTTCTTAGGAGATAAATCCTCCTGCGCAATCCTGTAACGGCCGCCCACCTGTTGAATTTCCTCGATTGAAGTGGGAGGTGGACACAGACCAGCAGCAACCTGCACAGGAGCAGCAACCATGGAAACAACATTGATAAATTAATGGTATCACATGAGCTTTCACCCTTGACTTGGATTGCTTTGCATCAGGGGCATGATTGACCTTGAACCCATCATATTTGTTCGACCTTGTGCTTCTTCTGACTGCAGTGGTGTCAAGTCGCACCAAGACATTGCGAGAGTTTGATGCGTTGAAGAGAGATGAAGAAGCAACCACCTGAAGAGCAGTACCTTGGTCTATTAGAGGAACTGACTGAAGACCTGTAGCTTCAGAAGCAAGATGTGAAACCGCCTTGAGCCCAGGGGATCGATCAACCAGCTCCCAATCTGCACTGATCGACTCCGACCTGACACCAGAAAACTCCTATAGCAGAAACTTGGGAATAATGGATGCACCCAACTAAAAGACTGAGCTGAATGCAGCTGACATAACATCAGGTTCTGGAGCAGCACAAGTCAGCCACGCTACAAAGACATCATTTAGTTGATTCTGGATAACCTTGAAGGGATTCAGAGGAAGCATGACATACTCGGACTGCTCAAAAGTGAGGGACAGTGTGTACATGCGCTTGAGCATCCGTCCCATCCAAAGTAAAAGCTCACGATCAACAACCACAAAGAAGTTACCTGAATCTCCACTTGCTCTGACAAAGGCCAAACGTGCAGCACGGTTCCCAAGAATAAAACCATCAGCAAGAGCGTCCACAGCCTGAATTTCCTCATCAGAAGACCGCACATCAAACAAGTTGTCCTGAATGTTCTGCTCAGGGTCCACACCATCCATCAGAGACGACCCCTCATATTGAAAGAAGGTTCTAAAACTAAAGCCTGTGTACGGAGGGGGGGGGGGTGATACGTCTCCAACGTATCTATAATTTTTTATTGTTCCATGCTATTATATTACCCCTTTTGGATGTTTATGGGCTTTATTTTACACACTTATATCATTTTTGGGACTAACCTACTAACCAGAGGCCCAACCCGTATTGCTGTTTTTTGCCTATTTCAGTATTTCGAAGAAAAGGAATATCAAACAGAGTCCAAACGGAATGAAACCTTCGGGAGCATGATTTTTGGAACGAACGTGATCCAGAGGACTTGGAGTGCAAGTCAAGAAGCAGCCGAGGCCTCCACGAGATAGGAGGGCGCGCCCCTATAGATCGCACCCCCTGCCTCGTTGGCCCCTCGGGCGACCACCAACGTACTTCTTCCTCCTCTATAAGCCTATGTATCCCAAAAACATCCAGGGAGCCAACGAAACACAATTTCCACTACCGTAACCTTCTGTATCTGCGAGATCTCATCTTGGAGCCTTCGCCGGCGCTCCACTAGAGGGGGAATCAACCACGGAGGGCTTCTACATCAACACCATAGCCCCTCCGATGAGTTGTGAGTAGTTTACCACAGACCTATGGGTCCATAGTTATTAGCTAGATAAGCAAATCTAGTCATGCTCAAACTCTACAGCCTTGTCCCTTCCTTTCCTTTTTGAACTAGTACTTTCGCCCCTTCCTTTCCTCTTTGAACCACGTCCTAGATTTATGCGATACAACTTTCCCCACTACTTTCCCCCATTCCTTTCCTCTTTGAACCACGTCCTAGATTCATGCTATACAACTTTGCCCCTTCATTTCCTCTTTGAACCACGTCCTAGATTCATGCTATATACAACTTTTCCCACTACTTTCCCCCACTCCTTTCCTCTTTGAACCACGTCCTAGATTCATGGTATACATGCAGCTAGAGAAATGCATGTGGAGTAAGTAAAATATACCTTAAGGTTCTTGGGGCGTGGTTCGGTGGGCGACGGGACGACGGCGAAGAAGAAGGGTCGGAGGCCCTCCCGCACTGCTGCTGGGTGGAAAGTGAACAGCAGCGCCGGTAGTGGATTCCCTCCCTCGCCGACGACGACAGCGTTAAGCCTCCTTCCCTTCCCAGCGGACGGATCCTGCCGGCTCTTTGAGCAGCAGTGAGGGGGGAGAGAGGCCAACGAAGTCTTGTTTAGATCTGGAGAGGGCGAGAGAGTGTGAAGAGAGCAACTACAAGCGCTGAGGATCCAGCGGGAGAGGGCGAGAGAGTGTGAAGAGAGCAACTACAAGCGCCGAGGCTCCAGCGTGTATATATATACTGGAGAGAGAGTGTGAAGCGTGCAAACCCTAGAAAACATTTTGACCAGTCAAAGAATCCTCCTGGCAAAAATTATGCTCAAGTGTAGTTATCGAACCCGAGACCTCAAGTTTGATGAGCGAACAGGCTAACCAGCTACACAACCCTCCCGTTATGTTCAACGAGGGGAAAATAACCTTTTATACATTCCTGCATTCGTGTGACAGGCATGCCGTGTTTTTTTGTGTGTGGGGGGGGGAGTCATTAGGATTTCAATCATAATCGTGTCATGTGGCTTTGGTGGTAAGATTATCCACAGTGGTGCAGAAATAATGCAGCCTTAGTCACCTTACCTCTCTCCACATAGTACGTTGGGTCCCACTAGTCAGAGGGTGAAACAAACAAATTAATAAGAAAAATTAAAAGCGTCAGCGGTGTATCTTACTACCTCACACATCTCGCTACTGCTCGGGAACACTGTCCAATTGATCCCTCTGTTTGCTCACGTACTATTTTAAGCGAATCCTTATTATAACATGCACATAAATTTTGGGCACTTGTATTCGACGTTAGAAGGTGCACCGGGACCAAGGTGCGTGCGTGTGCGTGTGTGTGTTTAACAGCATGTGTGTGTTAGAGAGTGCGATAGATTGACCTACTCCTATAGAAATATGGTGTGTAGTGTACGATTTTAGCCGCGAGAGTCGGTGCATCCTCTCGTTTCCAGGCGTGCCCGGTAGGGACATGCGGACAGCTGCCACGCCCGCTCCTGACCAACCTGGCCCACCCAAAGCCCCTCCATCGCCCACGCGCGCTTCCCACCCGAAACGGTTAGCGCCGCTCCAAAGAATCGGTGCCGCATTCATGCCCGGGCAGAGCGGACACGACCTCTCACTGGCGCAAGAGTGATGGTTGCTTCGTCCGTCCAACTTACTGCTGGGTCTATGTGATTTGACGGCTCATTGGTCTTTATTACTGAGGTGGTAGGACTGCTGGATGTCCCACGCTTTCGGCGAAGGAGGTAGTAGATTACAATTTTCTCCATTCTTATAGCAGAGGAGTGCAAGAGCAATGAAAACACGCAGGCTCAGTGATTACATGGCCCACCTCACACTATCACCGTGCGACACCTAACTCTTTACATAGTACTCCCTCTGTTCCTAAATATTACTAGATGAGTCCCCGCTCGTTGCCGCGGAACAGCGGTATATCTCTCAGCGCAAAATTATCGATTTCATAGAACTAAAAAAATCTATAACCGCATGACAAATGTGGTAGCCAAACTAAATAAACTCCCATCATCATTTAGATCATCCCACATAAGGAAAAAAGATCAGCCAACTCCTACTGCATAATGGGATTATATTTTTCTTTTTGACATGTTAATGGGACTTAAAAGCTCACTTACATGCATGCTAGCATGCAGACATGTTGATGTGATTTAAAACCCACTCACATGCATGTGCCCCGGTATTTGTGCATGCTTGCATGTGGCTTAGTGCTGAGCCTCTCAACGTCTAGATCAAATGGCTATTATGACTGATTTACTTCATCTAACGGCTACGTCAATTTTGATGATGTGGCTCAAGGAGAGGATAGAGAATTCCTAGTAGTGGGGGCTAGCTATTACTAGTAGATAAGTCTTTGTAGAGATTCCACTAGGTGAACTACATACGGAACAAAATGAATGAATCTACACTTAAAATGCATCTATATACATCCGCATGTGGTTAATGGTGAAATCTCTACAAAGACTTATATTTAGGAACGGAGGAAGTACTAGTATAGTACTAGTACGTACTGTAATTTATCAGCGAGATAAATTTGTACAATGTTATGAAGCTTCCAGCTCCTGTTACATGTATCTTGCGTCAAAGGTTGCCCGTTGCAACATTTCATCAAATACAAAGGAGACTAACATGCATGCTATTGCATCTCAATGATTGATAGATCATAGCAAATATGTACTCCCTCCGTTCCAAAATAAGTGTCTCAACTTTGTGCAAACTTTAGTACAAAGTTGTACTACTACTAAAGTTGACACTTATTTTGGAACAGAGGCAACTAAAGAAAAAAATGATCCATGCAGTCCCTAGCCCTTGAACCATGAACCCTAACCAGGCTTCAATTTGCTGGCAACGTTCGAGCTTCCTAATAAATGAAGTTTGCAACCTTTTGACCATCGGATCATTTGTGCAGTTTCACCAAAATCGAGATGAGCATCCCTGTGGCAAAGAAATTGAAGAAGCGTGATTAGAATAAGATTACTAGGACTAGTTGATGAGACATGAACTCATCACAAATACAGTACGTAGAAGCCAGTAGAGGTATCAGGTATGTGCGGGGCAAAGAAGTAGAGAAATATCCACAGGGAGTGATGTGGGCAGCTGGAGCAGTGGTGCAAGCCGGCTGTAAAGGGAATTGTACCTGAGGGACGTAGCTCGACCTTGAGGAGGGCGGCGGGAGGCGGCAACTGCCCACGTCGTGGCAGTGAGCAAGGGAGGAAGGCAACCTCACCGGCTTTGTGAGAGAGAACGGCGGGGACCCCTGAACGGGATGTGCCGATAGTGGGTTCTCACCGTCGGCGACGGACACCGCATCTACACTAAGCATCCACCCCTTCCCCAAGCGGACGTGATCCGCCAGGATGTTTGAGATGTGGCCACAACCGTTTTGTGCGAGAGTGTGTGAAGAGAGCAACCCCAGCAAGCAACCGTGCAGGCTGCCCGTCCTGACTATGTATATAGTGGAGCGGTTTCCTTTTCTCTCCATATGAACCTATCATATTGCGTACGTGCCACTGAAGAAAAATATATATTTATAAATGACGCGACACCTACTGCTCGTTCTCCTATAACCTTGCGCTTGGCATCTCCAAAATATTAACCTTGCGATTGGCTCTTCGCCTCTTCGGGAAGTCGAGCAATAATGGCAGTGCAGTATATATCATTATGGCTATATGAAACCGAATGAATTGCTGCACGTCCACCACATGGGTGAGGGTCGAGGGAGAGTGCTACTACATACGAAGCAAAATGAGTGAATGTACACTCTAAAATACGTCTATATACATCAGTGTTTGGAGTATGTACTAGTAGTTCATATTGAAATCTACTAAGGACATATATATTCCAAACAATATGATATAATCTCTATAACTAAGGTAGTAGGGACGAGGAGTAAACGGAGGGAGTAGTAAATTTTTCTCCTCGTCCTGCGAGCCACCGCGCGCATGGGCGAGGGAGGAGCAAGCTTCACCTCATCCTGCGAGCCACCACGCCCGTGGGCAGGGGAGACGGTGTACTAAGCAAGCTTCTCCTCGTTCTACGAGTTGACGGGACACATCAAAAGTACTCCAGTGTATAGAGCCTTGCCTCTAAGGTAGGCCCCACATGGTTTGCCTTTTTTTTAATTTCACATAACGCATCAAGTCACAATTTGTTTGTTCACCCGTGGTAGACGATCCTCCCTCCACCAAGTGGACAACCAGTACATGTGCCAAATTACCACGTGGGCTGCCTTTTTCGTACAGAAATGAGCTCCACCATGTACCCGCGCGGGTGTGGTTGGGAAAGAGACGAGAGTACGTGCGCCGTGCATGCACCTCTTCTCTTCGTGCACGTCCCCCACCTACGTGGGTGTGTGAGAGAGATACAAACCGCGTTCGTGAGTGTTTTTTGTTTTGTGGTGGGGGGTGGGGGTGGGGTGGGGGTTGATTTCATGAATTATTTGTGGGAATATGTGTCGATGACATCTCAAACAAAATTTTGCATGCAATGTGTGTGAAATGGAGGCCTATCCATATCATACATAGAGGGTCGGGCAATCCACGAGAAGAGAGGGAGGGGTCATAGCTATCGATAGAGTCGGAGAGAGGATCAAGTACGGGTGGGTGCGAGATCGATGAAGAGAGCCATTGAAATTGCGCGTGTGTGTGTGTGTGTGCAAGTCAAAGATATAGGGCGACTGGCCTACCGGAACGTTAGAGGGCACATGTCAAGTTTGTGTGTGGCAGGGAGACATGACTAGAGCGCTTGATGTATCGGTGTGTGGGGGGGGAGGGGGTGGGGGGAGGGGTAGGCAGAGGCCTAACTATAGAGGTAGAACGACTCGTATATGTGTTGAGAAGGAGAGACCCAGCTATGTCATAAGGGAGATCGGTCGACATCCATACATAACTGAAGGACGGGAAATATGATGGGACAGAGAGAGAGAGGAGAGAGAGGGAGGGAGACGGAGGGATTAGGCTAGAGTGCTGGATGGGTGATGGAGTTGCTTCTCGGAGATGTTGGGAGAGGCCTACTAGACAAACTAAGGGTGGAACTACAATGTTATCAATAAGAGTGGGGATGTGTTTTTGTGTGTGCCTGTGCGTGATAGATCTGTCGGGACGCACCCATGGATGATGAAGGGGAACCATGTGTTTGGTAAGGAAACCTAACTAGATCGGTAGATGAATTGTTGTTTGTCGGAGGAAGGGAGAGACACAACTAATGAGGTAGATCGATCGATGTGTGGGTAAAAATGAGTTATAAGGACCTAGCTGGCTATATGTATTGCGAGAGATCGGTCGGTGTACGTCCATTTGTTAGAGGCAAATAAGGCCCAGCGAGACGGATAGACAGAGAGAATGGAGCTAGGAGGTGGTGCGAGAGGCCCAACTACTAGCTGGATAGGGGGAGGAGTGTGCGGTTGTGAGATCGATTAAAAGAGGGGTGAGAGTTTACACGTGTGTCTGACCATATGAGAGACACGAGGCAAGGACACATAAAGGAGGAGATTGAAGCTGTGTGTGTATGCTGTAGGCAGACATCGCTGGAGAGGTTTATCGATCGGTGTGTGTCGGAAAGGAGTTGTGGAGACTCTGGGAGAACGACCTAAAGGAAAAAATGAATGTGCCCAGTGGATAGAATGCCGAGGGAGGGGGAGGGCGAGGAGGGCATGTGCATGCACGAGAGAAAGTTAGTGGTAGCTACAAAGGTTAGAGGACTGTGTGGGTGTAAGAGACTAACAAAGATCATAATTTGATATGAAAGCAGATTCATATATTTGAATAGGAGATCATAGTGTTTTAAACATTGCATGCATGAATATAGCGGTGATACACGTGCTGTGCACATGTTATACCATAATGTGATAATGCATGGCGTTTGCAACTCACAGCTAAATGCCGAACAATCTAAACCATACTATACATCAAACAATCTCACATTTTATTTGAATTTGTGATAATGTGCGGCGTTTGCAGCTTACAACTAAATATCGAGCAATCTAAACAATACTATATATCGAACATTCTCACATTTTATTTGAATTTGTGGTAATGTGTGGTGTTTGCAACTCACATCTAAATACTTGTAGGCGTAGGGGGCGGGGCACCATACATAATGTGATAAACACATTATACATATGAGACATGGTTTAGATTATGAAGATCTAGCTAGAGCTAGAAATGTAATGTGATTTGAAATCAAAATAAAGTCGATTCAAAAAATCTAGTTCGAGTTCATATAGTACACATAGTTCATATGTAACTCGATACTGATCATGTGGTGTGCTGTGAAGATAATACACAAACGATGGTTTAGCTTGACAATAATGATGATTGTAGATCTTATTAAAATAGAGAAACGAATTCAAATGCTTTGACTTCACAACAATCAGTACTGTAGATCTTATTCAAATTCAGTTCATGTTGAAGCGGTAGTATATACGTTTGGAATGCACTAAAACATTCATTTGAGTAGTAGGTTGCATGCATTATACACGTAGCGAAATATTTTAATTGAACATAACATGAATTCAAAGTTTTGAATGACATTTGTAGTGCGCATTGATTTGGTACAGTACACGTTAGGCTTGTCCAGAAATTTCAACCCGCGCCTTGTTAGCCCGAAATATTTAAGATACATCTTTGTCTCGTTGTGCTTCGACAACTCCCTCCATCTCAACCCGCGCCTTGCTATTCTGAAATTACAACGCGCGCAAAAACTCCCACCTCGTATGAAATCCCGACACGCGAAATGCCCATGGTACCCCTGAATCGAAAGAACCGCCTCAAATCGGTGGGGGGGGGGGTACTTTTGTAACTTACCCCACATTTCGGACAAGCACATCTCTAAGCCATGGTTCCCCACTGCCATCCAATCCGCCCACCCATTCATACACCGAGGCCGCGAAAACCCACGACGAAACCCCACACCTTGCTCCATCCGCCACCCAGCCGGAGCTTCTTCCCCGACGATGTCGTCCACAGCAACACCTCGACGTCCCTCATCCACCGTACCGGATGAGGATCCATCGTTGATCTCATCGTCCTGCCAGTTCAGCCACCCCGTCCTCCACCTCCAAGGAGCTGCCTCGATGTTCCCCTCGTCTTTCGCGCCACCTCCATTCCCACACCGCCGTCTTCACCTGCACCACCGGAAGAGCATCATCATCACCGTTTCCTCAGATGAAGCTGCGGCCTAATCGGCGTCACCAAAGAGGTTGTACACTAATCGCTGCAGTTTCTTCTTAATTCGATCTCACGGTGCTGCCGGCGCTCGGTCCCGAGCCGACACGGCGCGCCATCCACGGCGGCATCACCGGCCACTTCCTCCACGGTGTCGCTCCCTCGGCGGCGACGTCCACATTAGTAGGAGCTGCTGCTACTTTAGCTCGCGCTCGCGCTGCTGCTCTGCTCTTGCTCTTGGTCCCCTGCCTGGTCTGCTCTCGCTATTGCGCTTGCTCGCGCTGCTGCTTTTGCTCTTGCTCTTGCTTGCGATGCTGCTCCGATTTGGCTACACTCTAGTCGACTGAATTGACTTTTGTGTCAGTCGATTTCCAAGGGGTGGACTCGCCAGGGTGAAGGAAGAACCAGCCACAGCGGGGAGGGGGGCTCGCCGGAGATGTACCCCACTATCTACCTTAGGGTTCAAGATGGGGGCGGTGGTCGCCGGCGCTGGCGGGGCATTGGCGGGGCGGTGGCGTGGGGATCGCCGGAGAAAAATCTCGGCACCGGGGGGGCCTAGAGGGATGGCCGGGGCGGCGGCGGGCCGTCGGTGGGGAGTGTTTTCGGGGCGGGCGGGGTGGCGCACCGCCGACCGCGGGCGGCGGGGGGCTGCTGTTTGGCTGGTGGTGGCTGGCGGCTCAGGGGGAGTGGAGGTTGAAGATGAACCGCAGGCCCTTGATTTCGTATCCAATGGCTGCAAAATCGACTGACCAGAGATGAAAAAATCAGTCGACCGACGTGTAGCCTCACCTTGCTAGTGCGTTCAGTTTCGATAGCAAAATTCAGTTTCGACAGCAAAATTCAGTTTGGACAGTTAGGTTCAGTTTCGACAGTTAAGTTCAGTTTCGACAGTTAAGTTCAGAGATGAGCGGCTGATGTATTTTACATATAGCACTTTGTGGTTATGTATTTTACGTCATGTATTGGAGATGCTATTAGAATTCCACTCAGGTTAACGTTGTTCGTTGTCTCTCTTGTCCTGCTTCAGCCTCGGCGTCGTACAACTCACCGGAGCTGCTCCAACGACGAAACCCTCCATCACAGCAGAGCAGTACCTCGGGATCCATCTCCAGATGCTTAAGATCTTCTTCCCCTCCTCCGACAACAAAGTCAGCCGGAGCATCCTCACCGGCCAACCCAATCACGCTGAGATCGACATGGCTTCGCCAAAGAGGTTGTACACTTGTTGCATCTCTTTTTTACTCTACATGTTATATATATTGTCCACTGAGCACACAGATTTGTTCCTTTAGTGTCTCCTTGAAAGAAAAAACGTAGGAATTTTAATTTTCACTTGTCCTCCTTTTCAAATTCCTATTCATGAAGCACAAGACTAAGAAATAGTAGCATAATAGCATTATAACCGTACATTTTCTTGTGATTTGACTTAATCTCACCATGCTTCTTTGCATCATGTGATCTTCCAATTGTTGTGAATCAAACACCCAGATTGGCAGAAATCCTGTGTTTTTAAATTCTCTGTTTTGCACGTGCATTCCTATCCCATTCCTGTCTATTTCCTATCCCTGCATTGTTGGAATCCTCCAATTCAAACGAGCCCTTACAGAATTACTTCTCTTACAGATAGTTGTCAAAGAAAACCTTGCGTGGTTTGTCTCAGTCCTGCTGCGTCGTCGTCCACCCCAGCTCAGCTGCTCCAACGATAGAAGGGTCTAGCAGAGCAGGGATCCGGCCTCCAGACTGTCTTTCGCCGCCTCAGATCTTCTTCCCCGCCGCTGGCAGATGAAAACTGCATTACCATCATCAACCGAGCAGATGACCTCGAGGACTACATGGGTCCGCAAGAGAGGTCGCACTCTTTCGTGTCTGCTTACGTTATGCATCGCTTAATATTACATGCTACTTTATCGTCCTGTTCACCGATTAGACTCCGAGTCAGCTCCAAACTAATGGTCAAACTTGACTTTTTAAATGGTTGTGGGGTACATATCGGGGCCGCTATCAATAGTATCTATCTACTATCTGGTTAATCTCCAGTGTCTACTATGAGTTTCATGTTGGGTGGGAAACAAATAGTAAAGAAGCCATTATCTGTATTTATTAACTGAAGCCATTATGTGCCTGCTATTATTGGTTTTGGGTCTATACACAGGTTGCTACCATCACTCTGGATTTCTGCATGCACTCCTTACATAATCTCACTATGTTTTATTCCTATGCATGACAGTTATTGTAAACAATGGAACTGAACATGTAGAGCAAAAGAGACGAGCCTTGCGTGGCAATATAATTTCATGCAGACGTCGCTCCATGGTAGGCGCAAAGGCAGCCCCCCCTCCACGCATTTCGGATTGTAATCGAGAGGAAGATATCTGTTCTGAGGGGGATTTAGAAGGAGAAGATAACTCCTATTTACCCCCTGAGGTCTTCGCTCTAACTTGGCATGCTGATGTTGGTTATATCATGGATATGGTGTCTTGCATTGCTTACTTTATACATCAAATACGTCATCTGCTTAATTTAGACATCCTTTGTGCGAATGCCATCTATTTAGTTTATTCATCGTTTATGTGAATTATGCAACGCCACCTTGTTTAGCCAGGCATCATATATGTGAATTTTGCAATGCCATCCTGCTTAGCCAATCATCTTATATGTAAATTATATCAGGCCATCTTTTTTTCCCGTTACATATTACATTCGTCAACAATGTTAGTACATTCAACTGCTCTTCATGTGCATTAGCCATTTGACATGGTGAAGGCAAATTCTGGAGTGAAAACAAGGTCTTCTGAGCAGACTATGCTATCTGACGAAGCGCATATCTCGCTGGTTACGGATAGCTCCTCAGAGGAGGATTCAGAGATAGATGACTAGTCCTATTCCCCCTCGAGGTGTATGCTCTAACTTGGTAGGGTTATGTTGCTCATATCGTGCGTATGGTGTCTCGCATTGCTATGCCATTTGATTAGTTTGGACATGCTTTGTGTGAATGCCACCTGTTCAGTGTCTAATTACCATATATGTGAATTATGCATTGCCACCTTGTTGCAAGACATTATATATGTGAATTATACAATGCTATCTTGTTGCAAAGGCATTATATATGTGAATTATGCAATGCCATACTGTTTAGCCAATCATCATGTATGTGAATTATATCATGCTATCATTTTTTGTATTATGTGTTCCATTTGTCGACAACATTTTTATATTCAACTACTCTTCCTGTGCATCAGCCATTTGAAGCGGTGATGGAAGTATCTGGAGTGAAAACAAGGTATTCAGAGCAGACAATGCTACCTACTAAAGCAGACATCTTGCTGGCTACAGAGAGCTCCTCAAAGGAGGATTCAGAGACTGATGACCAGTCCTATTTCCCCCTTGAGGTCTATGCTCAAACTTGGCAGGTTTATATTACCCATGTCATGCATGTTGTCTTGCATTGCTTAGTTTTTACATCATATACAGATTGCCATCTGCTTACTTGCTTACTATATAAATCATATATTTGAATTATATCATGCCATCATGTTTACATAGTACATACACATCATCTATCTAAATTATGGCATGGAAACCCATTTAATAAAGACATCATATAGTTATATCATCTCATCCTGTTTAGTGTTTACAGTCATCATATTTAGAATTATGGCATTCTATCCATGAATGTATGTGAATTATGGCATGCCAACCTATTTAATAAACACATTATATAGTTATGTCATGTCATCCTGTTTACATAGTCTCATATTTTGAACTATGTCTTTCCATCTTTTTTAGTTAGCCATCATATTGTGAAATTGTGTCATGCTATCCTGTTTAGTTAGCCATCATATATGTGAAATTGTGTCATGCTATCATGTTTGGTTAGACAACATAAATATGAATTATTTCATGCCCTCTTTTATTCCCCACTATCCATTGCACCTGTCTATCATACAATGTCTATACTTTTAATTACTTTTCTTGTTTATCAGCCATTTGAATTGGAGAGCGTGATGGCAGTATCTAACGGAGTAACAACACGGTCTTCAGAAAAGATAGTGCTACCAGTTGATGCAGATAGAACCACGGTTGTACTTGCCCAAGGACCAGATCCACCACACATAACCCAGACTCTCGCAGATTGTACCCCTACCCAGTTGGACAGAGAACCAGCTACACCCCTTTTAACCCCAACCCCGGCAGATAGTAACCCATTTCCAGTTGACACATCACCGTCTCCACCACAGAGCACCCAAACACGAGCAGTTAGTAAGGGAACTGCGGTGCCCAAAGCACGAGGACCACCACTCCGAATCCCAACTCAACGCTTAAAGGAGAAGAAGATTTGTTCTCAGGTCAGGTTCTGTAGCTATGGTTCATACTCCTTTGCTCTTGCATTACTGTATTTACTCATACCAACTATTTTCAAATTTGAAGGATGGAATTGAAACTCCAATGGCGCAACAGGTATGTTTTAAACATGTTTCTTTAACTAGTTTGCTATTGTAACCTGCTCTTTGTTGATTTCAGTTTCAATTGAATAAACAATTATGTTCTCATGTCATGCAAATTACAAGTGTTGTTATTGCTCTATAGTTACCCACACTTATATTCTGTCTATTCTGCTTTGTCTTGAACAAATATTATTTGAATTGTGTCTCTATCTTGATTTGGCAACAAAAACTAGAATGATATAGACCATAAAGTGACCATGGCACATAGATATATGTTTGTTTCATGCTATTATCCTGTCCACTTTACTACTGAACTCATTTACCAAAATGAGTTTCATATACAACATGGTAAACATGTGATGTGTCTGCTTGTTTCTCTTTTAGAATGCAGACAAAATATTGGAGAACAGTACCGCGTTATCCAATGGTAAAGGAAGTAATGCAGATAAGGTTCAAGATAGTGAGACATCCCTGTTGGTCTCCAAGAAAGCTGATAAAAACTATCTTGACGATAGTGAGGGAACCCAAAAGTCCTGTCTTGATGTAGTGTTCGAGTTACTGTCCACTACTGCTGGCACAAGCTCTTCGAACTCGCTGCCTGAATCAGTTCGTCTTCTTGAGTCTCAACTTCAAGTTGAAAGACATCGATCAGATGTGCTACGACAGGAAGCTGAAGGACTGAGGAAGTCCCTGCAGAATTCAGATGCATATTTTCTGGTGCAACAGCAAGCGCTGGAGGATTTAAGCGCCAAACAAGGGAAAGTTAGTAAGCTTGCTAAGCATCTTTCCAGCATTATGGGTACCCATGATATTGTTTCTTGAGATCTTCTGAAGTGGTTTCAGTTCTGGATTTGTTTTGCTGCGGTGTTTATTTGCACTGGTCGCCAACTTTGACAACCAGTGTATATGATATGCTGCTTTGTTCCCTATATTTGCACTAGTGGCGAACTTTGATGCCCAGTGGATGTAATATGTGTAACAGCCGTGATAGCCTAGCATAAGTTGCTTGCTTATTTATTTCCTTGTTGTCTTGTTTATTTGTTTGCTTGTAGTCAGTGCAGTTCTTTTTAAAACTAGGCCACAATAACCATGGGATAATATTTACTATAGTGACACTAGGCCTCCTACGGGCCGTAGAAACAGTAGGCCTTCTATAGGTCGTAGAAACAATGGGCCTTCTACGGGCCGTAGAAACAATGGGCCTTCTACGGGCCGTATCATCAATGGGCCTTATACGGGCCGTATGACCATAACGGGCCATCGTTAATAGGTCGTATTTGATGACGCTATGAAAAGGACCCAACGTATTAACGGACCACAAACGGGCCGATGTAACCACGGGCTAAATTTGGCCCACAAGCAGAAAATGACAGTAATGGGCCGTAAGTAAACGAATGCTGGAAATGAGCCCAAGAATAAATGGGCTCTGAGAAGGCCGAAAGATAACATTTGTTGGAAACAGCCCAACTGAATAACGGGCCCTTAATGGGTATAAAGTGATATACTGTTCATTACGGGCCAGTTTCACCACGGGCCGTTAGTGGGTGTAAATTGATACACTGTTCATTGCGGGCCAGTTTCACCACGGGCCGTTAATAGGCCAAGAGTTACATAGGGCCTCATATGGGCCGAAAGACGTCATGGGCCATACATGGGCCAGAAGTGAAAACGGGCTGGAATCATATTGGATGGCCCAAATGATGCTACTGGGCCTAATTCGGATAGGGCGTAACGGGCCTTGGGTTAGCGGGCTGTAAATGGGCTATATGTGAACAGGCCATTAACAGGCTTTCCATGGGCCGGCCCACCACCTTTTGACCAAGTCAAACGGGCCGGCCTTTTCATAGGAATGGGCCTCTGTTGGGTCGTGCCACGTGTCGACGTATCATAGGCGCCTTCTATCCAATGAGTGGATGACATCTGTCCCAACGGTGAGCCGACACGTGTTTCCTCCAGCCAATGATGATTTTACACGTAGAAAATCCCCATTGGTCGGGGCTGTTAACGGGTTATCGGCTCCAAAACCCGACCCGATAGCTTAACGGTGTTCCGTTACGGTGGATGCCACGTGTCGGTCACCCTTGACGAAAGCAGTTCTATGACGCGTGATTTATCGTCATGGAAGTGGACACTTCCGTGATGATAATTTTGGTAATGTCATCGAACACTTCTACGACAGCATAGGTATGACTATCTTGATTCTTTCATAAATTTGTCATGGATGTACATGCATGACAAAAACCGCGACCTACTATGACAAACACGTATCATCACGGAAGTGTATTTTTTTTGTAGTGGTCACACAAAGATGTTCCCAACTTCTATACCCCCGATGACAAGCCAAGCAATTGTTTCATACTTAAATAATCTCAAAGTTTTTCAACCTTCACGCAATACATGAGCGTGAGCCATGGATATAGAACTATGGGTGGAACAGAATATGATGATGGGGATTGTGTGGAGAAGACAAAAAAGGAGAAAGTCTCACATTGCCGAGGATAATCAACGGGCTATGGAGATACCCATCAATTGATGTCAATGCGAGGAGTAGGGATTGTCATGCAACGGATGCATTAGAGCTATAAATGAATGCTCAACAAAAGAAAACTAGTGGGTGTGCATCCAACTTGCTTTCTCACGAAGACCTAGGGCATTCGAGGAAGCCCATCGTAGGGATATACAAGCCAAGTTCTATAATGAAAAATTCCCACTAGTACGAAAAAGACAACTTATGAGACTCACTATATGAAAAACATGGTGCTACTTTGAATCACAATATATGAGACTCACTACATGAAGAACAAAGTGCTATTTTGAAGCGCAAGTGTGGAAAAGTAGATAGTAACATTGCCCTTTTTATTTATTTTATTTTTTTTTCTTTTCCTTTTTTCCTTTTTTCTTTTTTGGGCCTTCTTTTTTTTGGCCTTTCTTTTTTTTCTTTGGGCAATGCTCTAATAATGATGATCACCACACTTTCATTAATTACAACACATGAATTACAACTCGAAACTAGAACAAGATATGACTCTATATGAATGCCTCCGGCGGTGTACCGGGATGGTGCAATGAATCAAGAGTGACATGTATGAAAAATAATGCATGGTGGCTTTGCCACAAATACGATGTCAACTACATGATCATGCAATGGCAATATGACAAAAGTAAAGTATTTCATGATGATAAACGGAACGGTGGAAAGTTGCATGGCAATATATCTCGGAATGACTATGGAAATGCCATAATAGGTAGGTATGGTGGCTGTTTTGAGGAAGATATAAGGAGGTTTATGTGTGATAGAGTGTATCGTATCACGGGGTTTCGATGCACCGACGAAGTTTGCACCAACTCTCAAGGTGAGAAAGGGCAATGCACGGTACCGAAGAGGCTAGGAATGGTGGAAAGGTAAATGTGTGTATAATCCATGGACTCAACATTAGTCAAAAGAACTCATATACTTATTGCAAAAATTTAGAAGTCATCAAAAATCAAGTACTACACGCATGCTCCTAGGGGGATAGATTGGTAGGAAAAGACCATCACTCGTCCCCGACCGCCACTCATAAGGATTCACAAGCCAGGTACACTTCATGTTTCAAATTTGTTACACAACTTTAACCATACGTGCATGCTACGGGACTTGCTAACTTCAATACAAGCATTCTTTAAATTCATAATCACCCAACTAGCATTACTTTAATATCACTACCTCCCTATCTCAAAACAATTATCAAGTATCAAATTGATCATAGCATCCAATTCACTTCCTATGATAGTTTTTATTATACCCAATTTGGATGCCTACCATTCTAGGACCAATTTTATAACCATAGAAAATACCATGATGTTCTAAAAGACTCTCAAAATAATATAAGTTAAGCATGAGAGACTAGCAATTTCTTCAAAAATAAGCCACCGACGTGCTCTAAAAAATATAAGTGAAGCACTAGAGCAAAAACTATCAAGCTCAAAAGATATAAGTGAAGCACATAGAGTATTCTAGCAAATTCTAATCAAGTAGGCTTATCCCAAAAGGTGTGTACAGCAAGGATGATTGTGGTAAACTAAAAAGCAAAGACTAATATAATACACGACGCTCCAAGCAAAACACCTATCATGTGGCGAATAAAAATATAGCTCCAAGTAAAGTTACCAATGAACGAAAATGAAAGAGGGGATGCCTTCCCGGGGCATCCCCAAGCTTAGGCTTTTGGCTATCCTTGAATATCTTGGGGTGCCATGGTCATCCCCAAGCTTATGCTCTTGCCACTCCTTATTCCATAGTCCATAAAATCTTTACCCAAAACTTGAAAACTTCACAACACAAAACTCAACAGGAAATCTTATAAACTCCGTTAGTGAAAGAAAACAAAACCACCACATAAGGTACTGCAATGAACTCATTATTTGTTTATTTTGGTGTTAAACCTACTGTAATCCAACTTCTCTATGGTTTACAAACTAATTTGCTAGCCATAGATGCGTCGAAATAAGCAAACAACACACGAAAAACAGAATCTGTCAAAAACAGAACAGCCTGTAGCAATCTGTAACTAACACAAACTTATGGAACTCTAAAACTCCTACGAAAATAGGAAGTCCTGGAACATTTGTTTATTGATCAGCAGCAAAAAGAATCAACGCAAAATCATGTTTCTGTGATTTAATACAACTAAATTCGTGCGTGCAAAGTTTCTGTTTTTCAGCAGAATCAAATCAACTATCATCATAGGTTATCCTATAGGTTCTACATGGCACAAACACTAATTAAAAGATAAAAACACATCTAAAAAGGAGGTAGATGCAATATTTATTACTACACAGGAACAAAAACAAAAAACACAAAGAAAATTGGGTTGCCTCCCAACTAGCGCTATCGTTTAACGCCCCTAGCTAGGCATAAAAGCGAAGATAGATCTAAGTAGTGCCATCTTTGGCACTAAATTCATAAGTAGCTCGCATGATAGATTCATAAGGTAATTTGAATTTCTTTCTTGGAAAGTGCTCCATGCCTTTCTTTAATGGAAATTGGAATCTAATATTCCCTTCCTTCATATCAATAATCGCGCCAATCGTTCCAAGGAAAGGTCTACCAAGAATAATAGGAAAAGAAATATTGCAATCTATATCAAGAACAATAAAATCTATGGGCACCAAATTTCTATTTGCAACAATGAGAACATCATTGATCCTTCCCATTGGCTTTTTAATGGTGGAATCCGCAAGGTGCAAATTTAAAGAGCAATCATCAAGATCATGGAAACCTAGAATATCACATAAAGTTTTCGGAATCATGGAAACACTAGAACCCAAATCACACAAAGCAAAACACTCATGATCTTTAATTCTAATCTTTATAGTAGGTTCCCACTCATGATTAAGTTTTCTAGGTATAGAAACTTCCAAATTAAGTTTTTCATCATAAGATTGCATCAAGGCATCAACAATGTGTTTGGCAAAAGCTTTGTTTTGACTGTAAGCATGAGGAGAATTAACAACGGATTGCAACAAGGAATTACAACCTTCTAAAGAACAATTATCATAATCAAATTCCTTGAAATCCGAGATAGTGGGTTCAATACTATTTAAAGTCGTGACCTCTCCAATCCCACTTTTACCAAATTTAGCATCAAGATCTAAAAACTCCGAATTCTTGGGACGCCTTCTAGGTAAAGTTGACTCATCATCAGTACCATAATTATCAGGATTCATATTGCAAAACATAGATCTAATAGGAGACGCATCAATAACTTTAAGATCCTCATCATTATTTTCATGGAAACTAGAAGAACACGCCTTTATAAAGCAATCTTTCTTAGCACGCAATCTAGCAGTTCTTCCCTTGCACTCATCAATGGAAATTCTCATTGCTTTGAGAGACTCATTGATTTCATGCTTAGGAGGAGAAGATCTAAGTTTAAGAGAATCAACATCAAGTGAAAGTCTATCAATGTTCCTAGCCAAATCATCAACTTTGAGCAATTTTTCTTCAAGCAAAGCATTAAAATTCTTTTGAGAAATCATAAATTCTTTCACACTATTCTCAAAATCAAAGGGCATCTTATTAAAATTACCATAAGAATTATTGTAGGAATTTCCATAATTATTAGAGGAATTGCTAGGGAACGGTCTAGCATTAAAGTTTCCTCTATAAGCATTATTTCCAAAACTATTCCTACCAACAAAATTCACATCCATAGATTCATTATTATTCTCAATCAAAGTAGACAAAGGCATATCATTGGGATCGAGAGGAGTATTCTTAGTAGCAAACAATTTCATAAGTTCATCCATCTTTCCACTCAAAACATTGATTTCTTCTATAGCATGCACTTTTTTACTAGAAGATCTTTCGGTGTGCCATTGAGAATAATTAGCCATAATATTATCAAGAAGTTTTGTAGCATCTCCTAACGTGATTGCCATAAACGTGCCCCCGCGGTCGAATCTAAGAGATTTCTAGAAGCAAAGTTCAAACCGACATAAAATTTTTGTATGATCATCCATAAATTCAAACCATGAGTAGGGCAATTGCAAAGCATCAAATTCATTCTTTCCCAAGATTGGGCAACATGCTCATGATCAAGTTGTTTAAAATTCATAATATCGTTCCTAAGAGTGATAATCTTAGTGGGAGGAAAATACTTAGAGATAAAAGCATCTTTGCACTTGTTCCAAGAATCAATACTATTTTTAGGCAAAGACGAAAACCAAATTTTAGCACGATCTCTAAGTGAAAATGGAAATAACTTCAATTTAACAATATTGTTATCCGTATCTTTCTTCTTTTGCATATCACACAAATCAACAAAGTTGTTTAGATGAGTAGCGGCATCTTCACTAGGAAGGCCGGCGAATTGATCTTTCGTAACAAGATTCAGCAAAGCAGTATTGATTTCACAAGACTCAACATCATTAAGAGGAGCAATCGGAGTACTAAGGAAATCATTATTATTGGTATTCGAGAAATCACACAATTTAATATTATCTTGCACCATGGCAACAAGTAATCCAACACACAAGCAAACAGAAAAAGGCAAGCGAAAAAAAGAGAGGAGGAGATTGGGAAAGAGAGGGCGAATAAAATGGCAAGGGTGAAGTGGGGGAGAGGAAAATGAGAGGCAAATGGCAAATAATGTAAATGCGAGGGAGATGGGTTTGTGATGGGTACTTGATATGTCTTGACTTGAGCGAAGACCTCCCTGACAACGGCGCCAGAAATCCTTCTTGCTACATCTTGAGCTTGCGTTGGTTTTCCTTGAAGAGGAAAGGGTGATGCCTCTGTCTCATTGCCGGCGGGCGGCGCCTCAGCGGAGCGGTGGAAATCCTCCCCCACGTTGCCGGCACGGTGGGGCCTCGGCTGAGCCGGCGATGTCCTCTGCCTCGTTGTTGGCGGGGCGGGGCCTCGGCGGAGCCGGCGGTGTCCTCTGCCTCGTTGTTGGCGCCACGGGGCCTCGGCGAAGCCGGCGGTGTCCTCTGCCTCGTTGTTGGCACTGTGGGGCGTCGGCGGAGCAGGGCGTCGTCGACGCCAGCGGAGCGGGGACTCGTCGGAGCCGGCATTGTCCTCTGCCTCGTCCTCAGTCTCGCCAAACAGCGCCTCGCCCGCTTCATCGCCCTCTTTGCTAGTCTCTTTGTAGGCGGCCGCAGCCTCCGCCACCCGCATGTGGTACCGCCAGCGCTCGAGGCGGCCCTTGCAGGCGGAGCGGTACGAATCAAGCAGCGCCTCCTGCTCCGCCCGCTCCGTGGTGATCTGCTCCTCCGCCTGCAGGTGCTCCTGGAGGAGATGGTGGTTGTAGGCAGCGTCGGCCTGCGCCTCCCGGAACTGCTCCTCACGCATCTGCCTCACCCTGTCCATATATCGGGCACGGGCCTCGCCGATGGTCATGGTGCAATGCACCGGCGAGGATGGCGCGGAGGAGTGGTTGGCGTCGGATCGTCGACTACCATGTTCTCCATTGGGACGTCGTCGTCCTCCGGCAGCCTGCCGGCCAGCCGGTCGGCAGCAATGGCTGCTATCTCCTTGTGGTCCGTCGTCCGCTCATCCCGAAAAGCGCCGGAGCGCGAGGAAGCCATGGTGGGCAGTAGTGGTGTAGACAGGAGAAAGGCAACGGATGCGGATGACTGCAGCTCTGGCCGGTGCAGCAGTTCATATAGCAATGGTGGGCTGGTGGAGGGACGAACGTGTGACGCCGGAGTAGCCGCCTCGGCAACCGCGTATCATTAATGTGTGCGGCAGATGGACGGAAGGACGACACTTGTGTCGTTTGAAGGCGGAGCAATCGCCTGCACTGGGAAGCGGGGCGGTCGGCGCTGACTGTTTCGGGCGGAAAGTGCGCGCGGGCGAGGAGATCACTTTACTTGGATAGAATGACAATGGGGACCCACCAGGTCCATAGCCTCACGTACGCAAGTGCCTCCTTATTATATATATATATATAACTATAATTTATTTTGCTTCCTCCTGGTTTCCTGACATCACGGTCCCACACCATTGTCTACCTATGTACTCCCTCCTTTCCGGTTTATAGGGCTTATCTCAAAATTTTAGTTTTTCCATTTTATAAGGCTCAATTTGGTTGTTTTCCATCACATGTTCAGATTCCAAGGTGCATTAAATCATTGCATGCAAGTATTAAGAGAAAATTGACCAATGCATGTACTTTATGCATGCATGCATTGCAATTAATGCATTGATAAACATAATTTTTTGAGGATAACAAGAGCATTAATTAGGTGCTTTTGCAAAACTAGAAAAGGTATTCCACCACCCGCCATCTACCTTGATTGGTGAGATTTTTGAATTGAGCATTATAAACCGGAAAGGAGGGAGTAGTCAATAAACGAGAGAATTGCACAAGAAGCGGCCGACAGCTGGGACCAAGCAGCTCGAGCAGTATTTGTGTTTTTGAGGTGTGAGCACTGTAGAGTTTTTGATGTTTACCCAGATATTAATTTTTCTCCTCTGAACAACAACGAAAACATCGCTGCAGGTATTAACTGGGCGGGCTGTGGCCCATCTAGCCCAGGCCAGACATCCAGCCCAGATATTAATTTTTTTCAAGCTGAAAATGGCTAGCCCAGCTATACTTTTTCTTAGGAATACCCAGACAAGGTCAAGTTATTATTCTCCGCCCCGTTGGGCTGCAAATCTTTCCTAGGAGGGATGCATTAGGCTTAACAAGAAAATGGGTTTTCAGAAATAATAAATGGGATGTAATTATAAAAACTGGGTAGTAACTTTTAAAAAAAGCACCAAACAGTGATTACTTTATAAAAAAATATTTTTGGAATATTGAAATTTTTAATTTCATTAATTGTTGCGAGCGGAGTGTTTTGTTGGATTTTTACGCAATATAAATTTATATTGAAATTGTATTTAATCTGACTAAAATTTCAGGATAAAAATATTCGGATCCCATTAAAATGTGGGAAATTTTATTGAATTCTGTTTTGAACGGTTGGTTGAAATGGGTTGTACTTTTAACAAACTGTAAATGGGCTGTAGTAAATTCCATTAGAATTCAAAAATGGGCTACACATTCTTACAAATCTCAAATGGGCTATAAGTTCTCTGCAACACACTTCTGGCCTTACTAAGTTGACGCGTCCCTTAAAAAAACAGAGTTGACGGGTATGCAAGGCTTGGTCAACTTATAGTCAACACACGGTTCTAGCAGCAGTGGCAGTTGGATGTCCATCCAATGGATGTCATGCTTCTTCTTCAATCTCGGATATTCTAGCTTCACCCGCCCAAAAAATGATTCATCCCCCTGACATCTGGGGTGCACCATTTCAGAAGCTGACCTATGGGCCTACTAACTTGACGTACCAAGGGCTTTGTCAACTTAGTCAATATAAACGATTCCAGCTGAAGTGACCGTACGATGTCCATCCAACGGTCGTCGTTCTTCTTCAACCACTGTTCTTCTTGCTCCAGCCGCACAAAGCAGCGCCGGTCGTGCCGCCTGCTTCTGCCTCCCGTGGCCGGCTGTGCTGCCGCGGAGGCCTCACCGCCCCTACTACTCCCACCGCTGGCCAGGCCATCCCTCCACTCACCCACTGACCCACACCCCCTGTTATTCTGCGGCGACAGCAGCGCAGCCGAACCAGTGAACCCTCGTACTCCTCTCCACGTGTGCATCCACTTCCGCGTCTTCGCCGGTTCCGCGTCGTCCCCTTCCTAGGCCTCGCCGTCGTCCTCCACTGTGGTGCTCTCGGTGCGGCATGGTCAACGTGGTCAAGGAACGACTTCCATCGGACGTGGACTGTACGTGGAGAGGCTGACAGCTGGGTCCACGGCAGCCGCAAGGAAGTGCCTCCTTATTACGCGCAAAATAATTATTCCTCCACCTGACAGCGGGGACCCACCGGACGGGCCACCATATTTCGCGAAAAAAATGATTTGCCCCCTTACTGCTGGGACCCACGAGCTACATCTTCGCACGCAAGGAAGTGCGTCCGAAAAAAAAAACGATTCGCCCCCCTGACTGCTGGGACCCACCAGCTACATCTTCGCACTCAAGGAAGTGTGTACGAAAAAAAAACGATTCGCCCCCCGACTGCTGGGACCCACCAGCTACACCTTCGCACGCAAGGAAGTGCGTCCGCGCAAAAAAAAGATTCACCCCCCTGACTGCTGGGACCCAGCAGCTACACCTTCGCACGCAAGGAAGTGCGTCTGGGCAAAAAAAAGGATCCCCCCCCGACTGTTGGGATCCAGCAGCTACACCTTCGCACACAAGGAAGTGTGTCCGGGCAAAAAAAACGATTCGCCCCCATGACTGCTGGGACCCACTAGCTACATCTTCGCAGGCAAGGAAGTGCCTGACAGTCGGGACCCACCTGGTCGAAGCGTACGTAGCGTTGTCATCCAGGTCGTGAACGTGTACGTACATACTGGTCGATGTAGAGGCGCGTACGTGTCGTAGTAGAGGCGCGCACGTGTCGTAGTAGAGGCGCGCACGTAGCATGTACACGTACGTACAGCGGCCAGGGTGCAAGAAAGAAAATACGGTCACGTATGTGTACATACGGGTGGGGTCTCGAACGCCTAGTCATGCATACCGCAAAACGGAGGAAACGGACCTCCTACGGTCGAAACGGGGGTCCTGTTGATCGGGAGGAGTGTGGCATACCGCAAAACGGAGGAAACGGACGTCCTACGGTCGAAACGGGGGTCATGTTGATCGGGAGGGGTGTGGCGTACCGCAAAACGGACGAAACGGACCTCCTACGGTCAAAACGGGGGTCATGTTGATCGGGAGGGGTGTGGCGTACCGCAAGACGGACGAAACGGACTTTTGTTGGAGCACTATGGTCGAAACAGGGGGGAAGGGGTGTGGCGTACCGCAAAACAGGACTCCACGGGATACTGTTCATCTCCACCGTCGACCTCCTCCAACCTCCACGGGCTCCTGTTCATCGAGCCTCCACCGCGCTCTACTCCACCGGCTACTGTTCAACCACCCCTCCACGGGCACCCCTCCACCGTCTACTGTTCATCCAGCCCTCCACACCACGGGGGTCCTGTTCAACCACCCCTCCACGGCCACCCCTCCACCATCTACTGTTCATCCAGCCCTCCACACCACGGGTTCCTGTTCATCTAGAGGCAACGCCACCGCTCACTGTTCATCCAAACCCCCCCACAACGCTCACTGTTCATACAATCGATCGGCTTCAGTTAGCAGCAGTAGCGAAGGAATCGCTCCATCGGGTTCAGTTAACAGCCATCGATCAATCGTTCGGGTTCAGTAACGCGTAGCCTGCAGTGCAATCGCTCGGGTTCAGTTAGAGCCCAACGCCTCGCTTGGCTTCAGTTAGAGCCAACACCTCGCACACACACGCGTGTACGTACGAGAGAAACGCGCATCGCTCGGCCCCCGACCTCCCACCGTAACCGGTAACTCCTCGAAATTTTCCTCCCCCTCGCTTCTACCATGGTTTTTTCCGTCATGGACGGCCCAAAGAATGTCATGCAGCTGCGTCTCCAGCCCGCCCAGGACGAAAAGCCCATTTTCTGTCATGATTTTTTGTCATAGAAGTAGGAGCCCACCACATCTATGATGATACTGGGTTTTGTCACAATTATCGTCATAGAAGTGTCATATGTATGACAGAAAAAAAATTCATTCGGCCCAAAATGTCACGGATGTGTCTTTTTTTTGTAGTGGACGAAAATGAAGCATAGCCTAACTATATGATTTTGTAGGGATGAACTTTCTTTTGCCATGTTATTTTGAGAAGACATGATTACTTTGATTAGTATGCTTGAAGTGTTACTATTTCTTTTATCAACATGAACTTTTATTTTGAATCATTTGGATCTGAACATTCATGCCACAATAAAGAAAATTACATTGAGAATTATGCTAGGTAGCATTCCACATCAAAAATTCTCTTTTTATCATTTACCTACTCGAGGACGAGCAGGAATTAAGGTTGGGGATGCTTGATACGTCTCCAACGTATCTATAATTTTTTATTGTTCCATGCTATTATATTACCCCTTTTGGATGTTTTTGGGCTTTATTTTACACATTTATATCATTTCTGGGACTAACCTACTAACCGGAGGCCCAACCCGTATTGCTGTTTTTTGTGTGCCTATTTCAGTATTTCGAAGAAAAGGAATATCAAACGGAGTCCAAATGGAATGAAACCTTCGGGAGCATGATTTTTGGAACGAACGTGATCCAGAGGACTTGGAGTGCAAGTCAAGAAGCAGCCGATGTAACACCCACAATGCGGCTATATCTCCCACGTGTCAAAGCACGACTTAGAGGCATAACCGCATGGTGGTTTTGTCGCAAGAAGGGTCATCTTCACACAATCCCATGTAATGAACAAGAATGGGCTAAGGAGTTGGCTTACAATCGCCACTTCACACAAGTACTTAAATCAATCATACATCATTCTGAGTACACACATAGTCCGACTACGGACGAAGCTAAAAGAAAAGAAGATAACCCAACTACTAGATCCCCGATCGTCCCAACTAGGCTCCACTACTGATCAACATGAAACGAAACATAGCAACGACCAAGATCTTCGTTGAGCTCCCATCTAAGCTCGGTTGCATCACCTACACTGGTATCATCGGCTCCTGCAACTGTTGTGATAGTATCTAGTGAGTCACGAGGACTCAGCAATCTCAAAACCCGCGAGATCAAGACTATTTAAGCTTATGGGTAGGAAGTGGTAATGAGGTGGAGTTGCAGCAAGCACTAAGCAAATATGGTGGCTAACATACGCAAATAAGAGCGTGAAGAGAAGCAACAGAATGGTCGAGAAGCTAGAAGGGATCAAGAAGTGATCCTAAAACTACTTACGCACAATCATAACACAAAAACCGTGTTCACTTCCCGGACTCAGCCGAAAAGAGACCATCATGGCTACACACGCGGTTGATGCGTTTTAATTAAGTCAAGTGTCAAGTTATCTACAACCGGATATTAACAAATTCCCATCTGCCACATAACCTGGGGCACGACTCTCGAAAGTTTATACCCTGCAGGGGTGTCCCAACTTAGCCCATCACAAGCTCTCACGGTCAACGAAGGATATTCCTTCTCCCAGGAAGACCCGATCAGTCTCGGAATCCCGGTTTACAAGACATTTCAACAATGGTAAAACAAGACCAGCAAAGCCGCCCGATGTGCCGACAAATCCCGATAGGAGCTGCACATATCTCGTTCTTAGGGCACACCGGATGAACACTACGTACAACTAAAACCAGCCCTCAAGTTTCCCCGAGGTGGCGCTGCAAGTGGCTCTAGTTCAGACCAACACTCGGAGGAGCACTGGCCCGGGGGGGTTAAAATAAAGATGACCCTTGAGTCTGCAGAACCCAAGGGAAAAAGGCTTAGGTGGCAAATGTTAAAAGCAAGGTTGGGCCTTGCTGGAGGATTTTATTCAAAGCGAACTGTCAAGGGGGTCCCATAAATCACCCAACCGCGTAAGGAACGCAAAATCAAGGAACATAACACCGGTATGACGGAAACCAGGGCGGCAAGAGTGGAACAAAACACCAGGCATAAGGCCAAGCCTTCCACCCTTTACTAATTATATAGATGCATTAATTAAATAAGAGATATTGTGATATCCAAACATAATCCTGTCCATCATGGAGCAATCTTCAACTTCACCTGCAACTAACAACGCTATAAGAGGGGCTGAGCAAAGCGGTAACATAGCCAAACAACGGTTTGCTAGGAAGGGTGAAAAGGTTAGAGGCTGACATGGCAATATGGGAGGCATGGTAAACAAGTGATAGGTAATGGTCATCTTGCCTAAGATCCCGCAAGGAAGAAGAATGAGTCCATGAAGAAGACAAGCGGACGTAGTCGAACGAATCCTCACAACTTCGGAACGAAATCGAAGCTAACGAGAGAAGCAAACCGGAAAGAAGCAAACAACATGGTAAACACACAAGCATAAACATGGCATGATGCACAAACAAGTATGATGCATGTCCGATTTAATGAGGCGTGGCATGGCAATATGCACAAACAACACTACAAGTTAAGTGGAGCTCAATATGCAACGAGTTGCATATTGACAGAACACCACATCAATTATTTAGTTCTCTCTCGTTTAGGAACACAACAATATTACATGTTGTTATAAACATGGCAAGAGGTGAAACATAAGAAAACTACCTATCTAAGCAAGTTTAAATGAGGTCGGAACAACAAACAACAATTCCGGAAAATCCCCATATGTTATTTAGCAATTTAATGCAAACAACAATTTTAAACATTTTAATTGTTGTTAACATGATGCAGATGACATATGCAAGTTTTATGCAATTTTATGAAAATATTGACATGAGCATGTTATGAAACATTTGGTCACCATGGCAGAACGAAAGGGGTGCCACGGCAACGACAACGGAAATGGTGCCACGGCAACATTTCGATGATCCGACAACTCGTCGAGATGTCGGTGCAAAAGAAAGTGTGGATGTACGGAACATGCAAAAGAAGGTGGGGTGATCCCGGCAACCGGGTTCCCACGGGTCGACGGCAAGGCAACGAGGAACATGCAAGGATCAACTCGGACACGGTGCAAACAAAAGCGTCTCATACAACACATGCATTCGGCGGTCGTCTCGGCTGTTATACCTTTGAAGCGTGCGTTTTGGGGTGGATCGAGTTCGTCGAAGGAAGTAGTGGTACACGGGCCATAGTGGAAGTAGTCGTACTCGCGACGGTAGTGGAAGTAGACGTTCACGGGTCGTCGTGGGGAGTAGTGGTACACGTTTCGTAGTTGTACACACTCCATAGATGTTCAGGGTCACGTCAAGGAACTTGACGTCCACGGAATCTTCGAGGGTCGACGGTAGTGTGCTACGTCTTGAGCTTGCGTTGGTTTTCCTCGAAGAGGAGAGGGTGATGCAGCAAAGTGTAGCGCAAGTATTTCCCTCAGTTTTGAGAACCAAGGTATCAATCTAGTAGGAGGCTCCTCAAAAGTCCCACGCACCTACACAAACAAACTGAGAACTCGCAACCAACGCAATAAAGGGGTTGTCAATCACTTCACGGCCACTTGAGAAAGTGAGATCTAATAAAGATAGTATGATAAGATAAATATATTTTTCGTATTTTATAATATGGATGCAAAAAGTAAAGATGCAAATAAAAGTAGATTCAAAGCAAATATGATAAGAGATAGACCCGGGGGCCATAGGTTTCACTAGAGGCTTCTCTCAAGATAGCATAAGTATTACGGTGGGTGAACAAATTACTGTCGAGCAATTGATATAAAAGCACATAGTTATGAGATTATCTAGGCATGATCATGTATATAGGCATCACGTCCATAACAAGTAGACCGACTCCTGCCTGTATATACTACTATTACTCCACACATCGACCGACTCCTGCCTGCATCTCAAGTATTAAGTTCATAAGAACAGAGTAACGCATTAAGAAAGATGACATGATGTAGAGGGATAAACTCATGCAATATGATGTAAATCCCATCTTGTTATCCTCGATGGCAACAATACAATACGTGCCTTGCAACCTTTTCTGTCACTGGGTAAGGACACCGCAAGATTGAACCCAAAGCTAAGCACTTCTCCCATGGCAAGAAAGACCAATCTAGTAGGCCCAACCAAACTGATAATTTGAAGAGACTTGCAAAGATAACTCAATCATACATAAAAGAATTCAGAAAAGATTCAAATATTATTCATAGATAAACTTGATCATAAACCTATAATTCATCGGATCTCGACAAACACACCGCAAAAAGAGTTTACATCAAATATATCTCCACAAGAGAGGGGGAGAACATTGTATTGAGATCCAAAAAGAGAGAAGAAGACATCTAGCTAATAACTCTGGACCCGTAGGTCTATGGTAAACTACTCACAACTCATCAGAGGGGCAAGGATGTTGATGTAGAGGCCCTCCATGGTTGATTCCCCCTTCGACAGAGTGCCGTCGAAGGCTCCGAGATGGGATCTCGCGGATATAGAAGGTTACAGCGGTGGAAATTGTGTTTCGTTGTGCTCCTGGATGTTTTCGGGGTACGTAGGTATATATAGGAGGAAGAAGTACGTCGGTGGCCGCCCGAGGGGCCCACAAGACAAGGGGGCGCGCCCTACAGGGGGGGGCGCGGCCCCCTATCTCGTGGGGCCCTTGTAAGCTTCTTGACTTGCACTCCAAGCTCTCTGGATCACGTTTGTTCCAAAAATCACGCTCCCGAAGGTTTCATTCCGTTTGGACTCCGTTTGATATTCCTTTTTCTTCGAAATACTGAAATAGGCAATATGGGCTGGGCCTCCGGTTAGTAGGTTAGTCCCAAAAAATGATATAAATGTGTAAAATAAAGCCCATAAACATCCAAAAGGGGTAATATAATAGCATGGAACAATCAAAAATTATAGATACGTTGGAGACGTATCAAGCATCCCCAAGCTTAATTCCTGCTCGTCCTCGAGTAGGTAAATGATAAAAAGAGAATTTTTGATGTGGAATGCTACCTAGCATAATTCTTAATGTAATTTTCTTTATTGTGGCATGAATGTTCAGATCCAAATGATACAAAATAAAAGTTCATATTAACATGAAAATGGTGATACTTCAAGCATACTAATCAAAGTAATCATGTCTTCTCAAAATAACATGGCTAAAGAAAGTTATCCCTACAAAATCATATAGTCTGGCTGTTGCTCTATCTTCATCACACAAAGTATTTAGTCATGCACAACCCCGATGACAAGCCAAGCAATTGTTTCATACTTTAATAATCTCAAACTCTTTCAATTTTCACGCAATACATGAGCGTGAGCCATGGACATAGCACTATATGTGGAATAGAATGGTGGTTGTGGAGAAGACAAAAAGGAGAAGATAGTCTCACATCAACTAGGCGTATCAATGGGCTATGGAGATGCCCATTAATAGATATCAATGTGAGTGAGTAGGGATTGCCATGCAACGGATGCACTAGAGCTATAAATATATGAAAGCTCAACGAAAGAAACTAAGTGGGGTGCATCCAACTTGCTTGCTCACGAAGACCTAGGGCACTTTTGAGGAAGCCCATCATTGGAATATACAAGCCAAGTTCTATAATGAAAAATTCCCACTAGTATATGAAAGTGACAACATATGAGACTCTCTATCATGAAAATCATGGTGCTATTTTGAAGCACAAGTGTGGAAAAAGAGATAGTAGCATTGTCCCTTCTCTCTTTTTCTCTCATTTTATTATTTTTTTCTCTTTTTCTTATTTTTTTCTTTTTTCTTTGGCCTTCTCTTTTTTCCTTTTGGCCTTTCTCTTTTTTTTGTAAAGTCCAAAGTCTCATCTCGACTTGTGGGGGAATCATAGTCTTCATCATCCTTTCCTCACTAGGACAATGCTCTAATAATGAAGATCATCACACTTTTATGGATTTACAACTCAAAGCTAGAACAAGATATGACTCTATATGAATGCCTCCGGTGGTGTACCGGGATATGCAATGAATCAAGAGCGACATGTATGAAAATTATGAAGGTGGTCTTTCCACAAATACAATGTCAACTACATGATCATGCAAAAAGCAATATGGCAAAAGTAATGCATGTCATATGAACGGAATGGTGGAAAGTTGCATGGCAATATATCTCGGAATGGCTATGGAAATGCCATAGTAGGTAGGTATGGTGGCTGTTTTGAGGAAGGTAAATGGTGGGTATATGGTACCGGCGAAAGTTGCACGGTACAAGAGAGGCTAGAAATAATGGAAGGGTGGAAGGGTGCGTATAATCCATGGACTCAACATTGATCAAAAGAACTCATATACTTGTTGCAAAAATCTAGAAGTCATCAAATCAAAGCACTACGTGAATGCTCCTAGGGGGATAGATTGGTAGGAAAAGACAATCGCTCGTCCCCGACCGCCACTCATAAGGAAGACACTCAATAAATAAAATTGTGCTCCAACTTCATCACAAAGCGGTTCACCATACGTGCATGCTACGGGAATCACAACCCTTAACACAAGTATTTTTCATAATCACCTCAACTATCATGACTCTAATATCACTACCTCCATATCTCAAAACAATTATCAAGCATCATATTGATCATAGCATCCAATTCTTTTCTATGATAGTTTTTATTATACCCAACTTGGATGCTCATCATTCTAGGACCAACTTTATGATCATAGAAAATACCATGCTGTTCTAAAAGACTCTCAAAATAATATAAGTGAAGCATGAGAGACTAGCAATTTCTTCAAAATTAATACACCACCGTGCTCTAAAAGATATAAGTGAAGCACTAGAGCAAAAACTATCAAGCTCAAAAGATATAAGTGAAGCACATAGAGTATTCTAGCAAATTCTAATCAAATAGGCTTCTCCCAAAAGGTGTGTACAACAAGGATCATTTTGGTAAACTAAAAAGCAAAGACTAATATAATACACGACGCTCCAAGCAAAACACATATCATGTGGCGAATAAAAATATAGCTCCAAGTGAAGTTACCAATGAACGAAGACGAAAGAGGGGATGCCTTCCCGGGGCATCCCCAAGCTTAGGCTTTTGGATATCCTTGAATATCTTGGGGTGCCATGGGAATCCCCAAGCTTAGGCTCTTGCCACTCCTTATTCTATAGTCCATAAAAGCTTTACCCAAAACTTGAAAACTTCACAGCACAAAACTCAACAGAAAATCTTATAAGCTTCGTTAGTGAAAGAAAACAAAACCACCACATAAGGTACTGCAATGAACTAATTCTTTATTTATTTTGGTGTTAAACCTACTGTATTCCAACTTCCTTATGGTTTATAAACTAATTTACTAGCCATAGATGCATTGAAATAAGCAAACAACACACGAAAAACAGAATCTGTGAAAAACAGAACAGTCTATAGCAATCTGTAACTAACGCAAACTTCTGGAACTCTAAAAATCCTACCAAAATAGGAAGTCCTGGAAAATTTGTTTATTGAACAGCATCAAAAAGAATCAACGCAAAAGCATGTTCCTGTGATTTAACAAAATTATATTTGTATGTGCAAAGTTTCTATTTTTCAGCAGAATCAAATCAACTATCATCGTAGGTTATCCTATAGGTTCTACTTGGCACAAACACTAATTAAAAGATAAAAACACATCTAAATAGAAGGTAGATGCAAGATTTATTACTAAACAGGAGCAAAAACAAAAAAACATAAAGAAAATTGGGTTGCCTCCCAACTAGCACTATCGTTTAACGCCCCTAGCTAGGCATAAAAGCAAGAATAGATCTAACGAGTGCCATCTTTGGCACTAAATTCATAAGTAGCACGCATGATAGATTCATAAGGTAATTTGACTTTGTTTCTTGGAAAGTGCTCCATGCCTTTCTTTAATGGAAATTGGAATCTAATATTCCCTTCCTTCATATCAATAATCGCACCAATCGTTCTAAGGAAAGGTCTACCAAGAATAATAGGGCAAGAAAGATTGCAATCAATATCAAGAACGATAAAATCTACGGGCACCAAATTTCTATTTGCAACAATAAGAACATCATTGATTCTTCCCATAGGCTTTTAATGGTGGAATCCACAAGGTGCAAATTTAAAGAGCAATCATCAAGATCATGGAAACCTAGAATATCACATAAAGTTTTCGAAATCATGGAAACACTAGCACCCAAATCACACAAAGCAAAAGACTCATAATCTTTAATTCTAATCTTTATAGTAGGTTCCCACTCATCATTAAGTTTTCTAGGTATAGAAACTTCCAAATTAAGTTTTTCATCATAAGATTGCATCAAGGCATCAACGATATGTTTGGTAAAAGCTTTATTTTGACTATAAGCATGAGGAGAATTAACAACGGATTGCAACAAGGAAATACAACCTTTTAAAGAACAATTATCATAATCAAATTCCTTGAAATCCGAGATGGAAGGTTCAATATTATTAGAAGTAGAGGATTCTCCAATCTCACTTTTACCAAATTTAGCATTAAGATCTAAAGACTCCGAATTCTTGGGACGCCTTCTAGGCAAAGTTGATTCATCATCACTCCCATAATCATCAAAATTCATATTGCAAAACATAGATCTAATCGGAGACGCATCAATAACTTTAAGATCCTCATCATTATTTTCATGGAAACTAGAAGAACACGCTTTTATAAAGCTTTCTTTTTTAGCACGCAATCTAGCGGTTCTTTCCTTGCACTCGTCAATGGAAATTCTCATTACTTTGAGAGACTCATTGATATCATGCTTAGTAGAATAAGATCCAAGTTTAAGAGAATTAACATCAAGCAAAAGTCTATCAACGTTCCTAGCCAAATCATCAACTTTGAGCAATTTTTCTTCAAGCAAGGCATTAAAATTCTTTTGGGAAATCATAAATTATTTCACACTATTCTCAAAATCAGAGGGCATCTTATTAAAATTACCATAAGAATTATTGTAGGAATTTCCATAATTATTAGAGGATTTACTAGGGAACGGTCTAGCAATAAAGTTTCCTCTATAAGCATTGTTTCCAACAAAATTCACATCCATAGATTCATTATTATTCTCAATCAGGGAAGACAAAGGCATATCATTGGGATCAAGAGGAGTATTTTTAGTAGCAAACATCTTCATAAGTTCATCCATCTTTCCACTCAAAACATTGATTTCTTCTATAGCATGCACTTTTTTACTAGAAGATCTTTTGGTGTGCCATTGAGAATAATTAGCCATAATATTTTCAAGAAGTTTTGTAGCATCTCCTAATGTGATTTCCATAAAGGTGCCTCCCGCGGCCGAATCTAAGAGATTTCTAGAAGCAAAGTTCAAACCGGCATAAAATTTTTGTATGATCATCCATAAATTTAAACCATGAGTAGGGAAATTGTGAAGCATCAATTTCATTCTTTCCTAAGATTGGGCAACATGCTCATGATCAAGTTGTTTAAAATTCATAATATCACTCCTAAGAGTGATGATCTTAGCGGGAGGAAAATACTTAGAGATAAAAGCATCTCTGCACTTGTTCCAAGAATCAAAACTATTTTTAGGCAGAGATGAAAACCAAACTTTAGCACGATCTCTAAGTGAAAACGGAAATAACTTCAATTTGACAATATTGTTATCCGTATCTTTCTTCTTTTGCATATCACACAAATCAATAAAATTGTTTAGATGAGTAGCGGCATCTTCACTAGGAAGGCCGGCGATTGATCTTTCATAACAAGATTCAGCAAAGCGGTATTGATTTCACAAGACTCAACATCATTAAGAGGAGCAATCGGAGTACTAAGGAAATCATTATTATTGGTATTCGAGAAATCACACAATTTGGTATTATCTTGCGCCATGGCAACAAGTAATCCAACACACAAGCAAACAGAAAAACGGCAAGCGAAAAAGAGAGGAGGAGATTGGGAAAGAGAGGGCGAATAAAACGGCAAGGGTGAAGTGGGGGAGAGGAAAATGAGAGGCAAATGGCAAGTAATGTAAATGCGAGGGAGATGAGTTTGTGATGAGTACTTGGTATGTCTTGACTTGAGCGAAGACCTCCCCGGCAACGGCGCCAGAAATCCTTCTTGCTACGTCTTGAGCTTGTGTTGGTTTTCCTCGAAGAGGAGAGGGTGATGCAGCAAAGTGTAGCGTAAGTATTTCCCTCAGTTTTGAGAACTAAGGTATCAATCCAGTAGGAGGCTCCTCAAAAGTCCCACGCACCTACGCAAACAAACTGAGAACTCGCAACCAACGCAATAAAGGGGTTGTCAATCCCTTCACGGCCACTTGCGAAAGTGAGATCTAATAAAGATAGTATGAGAAGATAAATATATTTTTGGTATTTTATAATATGGATGCAAAAAGTAAAGATGCAGATTGAAAGGAAATATGATAAGAGATAGACCCGGGGGCATAGGTTTCACTAGAGGCTTCTCTCAAGATAGCATAAGTATTACGGTGGGTGAACAAATTACTGTCGAGCAGTTGATAGAAAAGCGCATAGTTATGAGATTATCTAGGCATGATCATGTATATAGGCATCACGTCCATAACAAGTAGACCGACTCCTGCCTGCATCTACTACTATTACTCCACACATCGACCGACTCCTGCCTGCATCTAAAGTATTAAGTTCATAAGAACAGAGTAACGCATTAAGCAAGATGACATGATGTAGAGGGATAAACTCATGTAATATGATATAAACTCCATCTTGTTATCCTCGATGGCAACAATACAATACGTGCCTTGCAACCCTTTCTGTCACTGGGTAAGGACACCGCAAGATTGAACCCAAAGCTAAGCACTTCTCCCATGGCAAGAAATACCAATCTAGTAGGCCAAACCAAACTAATAATTCGAAGAGACTTGCAAAGATAACTCAATCATACATAAAAGAATTTAGAAAAGATTCAAATATTATTCATAGATAAACTTGATTATAAACCCACAATTCATTGGATCTCGACAAACACACCGCAAAAAGGAGGGGCGCCGGATAAGGGTGACAAGATCTGCGACAGCCCACCATCGCCTTCCGTAGGTAGTCGCCTCAACTTTTTTTTGCCGCCGTTAACGCTAAAGGAGGGCCCAAAATTAGCGCTATGCGGTGGTATTAGCCTACAAGGTGGCGTTTAGGGCAGGCTCAAACATGTAGCACGTGTGAGATTTTTCTTTAGTTCTTTAATCAATTTGTTTCACTGTTTTTACACGGTTTTTTTCTTTCTTCATTTTTTTGGTTTTCACTAGTTTCCTGCTGTTTCTTATTCTGTTTTATTAAACACATGTCTAAGTTTTTCATACACATTATACATTTTTTCTATGCATCAGGAACATTTTTATTCAAGATTAACATTTTTTATTCATGATTAAAACTTTCTAGCGATATATTTTGATGTCTACTCCCTCCGTTCCTAAATATAAGTCTTTTTAGACATTTCAAATGGATTACAACATACGGATGTATGTAGACATATTTTAGAGTATAGATTTAGTCATTTTGCTTCGTATATAGTCACCAGTTGGAATCTCTAAAAAGACTTACATTTGGGAACGGAGGGAGTACATTTTTCCATACACATTGACATTTTTCTTGTATACATCTAATTTTCTTGTTACATTGTATAACATTGTTTTGAAATGTCAATTTTTTACTGCTACATACATTGAGAGTTGAGTGACCATTTTTTACAGTATGTCTACATTTTTCTTAAAAATAATTTGCTTTTTATAATTTATGAATATAGTACTTTTCTAAATAGAAACAAAAATTTAAAAAAAGCACGACACCAGTGTGGCGAGACGATGTTGCTACTCTCTCCCTGCAGACAAACCTCATCTAGGAGACGCTACGAGCGATATATAGTCGCTCCCGGCGCTCTCCTATTTGGCGTGCAGGTCACCCGCGAGCGATCTATCGGCCGTCCCATTTTAGGTATATTTTCTCACCAGTTTTCGTGTCTTTTCTTTGTTTTTCGTTACCGTTTTTTATTTATTTTTCTTTTAACTTTTACGTTTCCTTTTCTTTTTTTCGTTTCTTCTCTGTTTTTTCTTTTCCTTCTTTTTCTTATCTCTATTTTTTCTGTTTGTTATTCCTTTCTCTTTTTGGCGAACATTTTTAAAATACGTTGACCTTTTTGCGAAATCATGAACTTTTAATATTGTTTTTTTCTTCTGTTTGTTATTTTTTCATTTTTATTTCTTTCATCTTTTATGTGTTTTTTCTTTTTTAACTTGCGTACATCTTTTCGAATTTATGAACTTTGTTTTGGAAGTTTTGAACATTCGTGATCATATGAACATTTTTTAAAATGGTGAACATTATTTAAGTTCATGAAATTTTTTTAGAAATTTGAGATCATTTTGAAAACCCAGGACATTTTTTGAAATTGCATAGCTACTTTGAAACACGTGAACATTTGTTTTTTAAGTTACAAACATGTTTTGAGATCATGTACACTTCTTGAATGAGCAGATTTTTTTTTGAAATGTGCGAACATTGCTTTGAAATTCCTGAACATATTTGAATATTTTCTAGGAATTTTTGAACATTTTTTGAAATTCATGATTTATTTTGAAATTCATGTTTTTGAAATTGTAAACATTTTTTGAATAGATGAACATTAATTTTGAAATCACAAGAATTTTTTGAATCCATGAGTATTTAACATTTCTAAATCATTTTTTCAAATCATGTGTTTTTGAATTCATGAACATTTCACAGTTTGCAACTTATTTTCATATCATGTTTTTTGAAATCACGGTGGATCAGGTGGCAAATAGATGAGGGCATGCGGCAATCCCTGCAGCACAGCCAGGCTCAACTTTGTTGCACGCATTGTGTTGTGTTCGTGAACTGTAGTTCGTTTGTTTTCTCTCGTTCGCTATTTGTTTCTTTATGCCAGTTCTTTTCTGTTTTTCGTTTTTTTTGTACTTTAAGGTTTTTTTTCTTTTTGTTTAATTTTCACTTTAATCTTCTTAGTACATGGTGAACAATTTTGTAATACATGATGAACAACTCATTACTTTACGATGAATACACACTAAACATTTTTGTAATATAAAATGAATATGCTTTAATATATGATGATTTTTATTTATTGCAAAATGAATATTTTTTAATACACGCTGAACATTTTTTATATATAAGCGCTCTTTTTCAGTATAGGGTGAACGTTCCTTTAGTATACACTGAGATTTTCCAAAATACATACCCATATTTTTCTAAAATATAGTTTTATTTTATGATGTTTTATAAATATCTAGCTCCGTAAAAAGCAACCGATGTTTTGGAGGAAACCCGATTAAATGCGAAGACAAAAGCAGAAAAACTTCTTGAGGGAAAGTGGGCCGGCACATTTGCCCAAGCTTTCAGGTGTAGCCTCTGCTGTTTGATGATGTCTCTAAAATCGCATAGTTGTAGCGGCACAACTATAAAAACGTGATAGCAGGGAGAAAACGGATAGCAGCGACCAAAAAAATATATAAGTCCTTGTTCAATTTTGAGGCTATTTTGATCTTGAATTTGGCTAGTACTTTCTTCGTTCAGAAATACTTTCACCGTTTCTTTTTAGTCTGCATATAAAATTTGGTCAAAGTCAAACTTTGTAAAATTTGACTAACTTTGTTGGAAAAATATAAACATCTACAATATTAAAGCTATATGGTATGAAAATTAATTTCGTGATGCATATAATAATATTGGTTTTATATTCCGAATGTTGATATTTTTTTCTATGAACTTAGTCAAAGTTGATAAATTTTGACTTTGACCTAATCTTATATGCAAACTAAAAAGAAACGGATTAAGTACGAACTACATACAAATGAGCGAACAAACACACTAAAACGTGTCTATGTACATTGGATTTTAAAATAAAAGTTAGAGATCTTATATTCATGGAACGGAGGGAGTATTACGATGTTATATAGGGAAATACATTTGTGTTCCTGGTTGTATATGGACCCTATATGGGGATTATTTTAATATTTTAATAAAAAGTCAAAATAGGTAAGAACTATTTTGACAAAACACTTGACTTACTTTTGCACTAGTATATAAATCTCGACGAAAAAAAATAAAAGTTGACCTCACAGCAAAAAAGACAAAAATTATTTGCTATTATAGGTTACTATCCACACTATTTTAGCCAAAAATTTGTCTTTTTTGAAAAGAAGTCAAAGGAATATTTATTTTTTTGGATTTTTTCTCACAAGTATAATAGAAGGTCAAGTTTATTTCAAAAATATTTTCAGGAATATTCGACTTTTTGTTGTATTATTAATTTTTTTTCCATATAGGATGCATATGTCCCATAGACCAAAAGTTCCCCTCCATGTTATATATCCCTTCTTTTGTCGAAGGAGGCAATGCCTAGCCGCCTAGGAGTAGAGAGTCCAAGCCAAGTTCACACCCTTTTTTCATCGGGAAAAAACTGCACGCCTTCTTTTCAGCTGAAAATTCAAGCATTTCGCTCCTCTCGCATCTTTTTTCAAAGAGCATTGCTAAACAGGTGACAATTGCTAGCCAATACATGCACGACATGGCTCCTCACACCATCGATTAGCAATTCCGAACAGCCGTAGGCGCTTGGATTTGCTATCGTGCAGGTATCGTTCAGCCAAAATGAAGTAATATCACTGGAAGACACAGAACTTGCGCTTTAATTTGGTGCTAAAACTTTAAAAATACGGTTTTGTGGCCACCTAACTTGACTCAAGCATGCAGATACGGTCATAGTACGTGTTTGCGGGTGTATCCATGTGTATGGCCCCACTTGTCGGTGACTAATGGCGCTAGGCGCGACGTATTTTTACACAGAACATCCTGTGTTTATTTATTTGCGGAAAAAGTCAACCACACTGATGCATTTTTTCCCAAAACACCCTCACTCTTTTTATTTACAGAAAACAGGACCACAATGTTGCACATATATGCGAAAATTAACAACAAAAAGCGTATGCCAGGACTCACCAACTAATTTTTAACAATTGAATGCAAATGCGAAAATTAACACCAAAAAAGCATCTAAATGTACATGTATTGAACGAGGACAAATGTATGTGGAACTTAAATGGCCTACAGATACTACGGCCTATTCTGCCCGCGCTATTTTTAAACATATCAACATGTGTACTATACAAATGTGCATACTGCATATTTGTATTCAAAATTACAATTAAAAATATTATATTAATTATACGAATATTTCAATAATTATGTGTACGCAGACTTGTATAGTTTAATGTTTGTATAGTTTAAAATATTAATAATTTAAATTTTTTGTATAGTTAAAAATATTAATAATTTAAAATTTAAACTGTTAATATGAATATTCAGTCATGGCTAATACTTAAGTTATATATTTTTTAAATATAAGTCCTGAATATTTTTTTACACAAGTGAATAGTCATGAATATTTAGTAAATGTTTGTGTTCAATGTTTTATATAATTTAAATATAAGCTGCAAGTGTATATTTTTTGGATTCATTAAACATATTTATCTAATAAACATTTTCAACGTCCAAATTAACTAAATATTTTTTACATAATACACAGATTTATATTTAAAGGTTTTATTTACAAATGATCCTTTGCATATATTGTATTTATACACACAAATATTTGAACATAATTTTATAAATTATGGTTTAGAATTATCTTAAATGTTTTTATTACTTATGTAGTTATGTTTTACTAAGTATGAAATACATAATACACAATTTTATATTTACATGTTTTTATCTACTAATCGTTTTCTGTACATATAATATTTTTTAACACAGAAATATGTGAACGTAACTCTATTACTTTTTAAAGGGTTCGTAACTTTAATACTTTTTTTAGAAACTCGCAACTTTATTACTTTTTTTGTGAGATCCCTGACTTTATTACATTTTTTGAGACACCGCAACTTTATTGCTTATGTTTTACAAATTATCTCTAAAAAGTTAGCACGCGCAAAATGGGCCGTGGTATCTGCAGCCCAAGTAAGCTACACATGAGTCGTTGTGAAGTACATATAAGCTGCTTATCCATATAAAAGAACATTTTTTTGCGGGAAAAGTGTGTGTTTTATTCCTCGGTAATAGAATTACAGTATGCTAATACATCTTCAGCTACACTCTCTGGCACACGGCGCAACCAACAAGCGGTGCTACCGCTACCAATATTAGCAAGGCTATGAGCAACTCTATTTTGATGACGCTCGATTTTCCGTGGAATAAACCCATGCAACTCTAGAAGTTTCTTGATCTCTAAGATAAGATGTCCATAGGAGAACATGACTATAAGTTCTATTGGCTAGACCGTTTTCTGTTGCATAAATTGTTTGTGGGTTTGATTCCGGTGCACGCTTTTTTGTTTGTTAATTTTGGCATACATGTACAGTTCCATGGTCCTGCTTTTCCGTGAATAAAAAAATATGAGGGTATTTTGTGCAAAAAATGTGTCGCTGTGGTTGAAGTACTCCAGTAGGGACACGGCTCCTCTGCCGTGAGCTAGGTGACGTTGGGCCGCTGACATGTGGGCCAGGTTTTCCACAGGCCCACATGTCAGTGGTAGAACGGCATGCTGCCGAACGGTAGAGGATCCTCGTCCCTCCAGTAGTTCTGTTTCGTTTTCAAATTTGCTTGAACTGGCGAAGACTTCGAGGTCTTTTTTTTAGAGAATCTGGTGAAGACTCCGAGGCCAGTGGAATCCGGGCCGTCGAGTCGGTTCCGCCCCGCCCACGAACCCGCCCGCCCCGCGGCTGTTGGTTGGCGTTGGTGTTGGTGGGTCATAAATAACGGCGACCCTGTTCGCCTCGCCTCCTCCCCCCGGAGACCCAACCAAATCACTCTGCTCCGCTCTGTTGCCAACGGGCAAGTCGCCAGACGAAACCCCAAACGGCAGCGCAGCGCAGAGCAGAGCAGAGCCCCCCGCTTTTCCGCCTCCGCCACCGCGCCCATGGCAGGCGGCCGTGGCCGCGGCGCCGGAAGGAACCCGGCGCCCTCCTCCTCCTCCTCCTCCTCCTCGTCCCGGCACCGGAAGCCCCGGTCCTCGCGCGAGTTCGTACGTCCCTCCTTGCCCTAACCTTTTTTTTCCGCCTCTTCTGTTCCGTTGAACGCGAACATACGGGGGGTTTCTTTTCTTTCTGTTCGTCTTCCCGGCCCGCCGCTCCGCCGGGGCTAGGGTTTGGGGTTCGCCGCCGGCCGTGGATTGACGCGGCGACATGGCGCCGGGATCATGGGACGCGCGACGCCGCGGCATTTGTGCGGAGTGGCGGGCACGGGTCAGAACAGTGCCCGTTGCGGGTTTTGGTTTGGTACGAAATTAGGAATCTTCTCGTCTGCATCCGCATCCGCGGAAGCCGAAGTAGTAGCATCGAATTGCGTAGTTTCAGCATTGGTGCCCCTGATTGGGCCTGGAAATAGGGTCTGAATTGCTGGCTGACGGACTGTACAGGTACCACCTCTCATGTTCTTGCAGAACATCAGAGTTGTAGCCTTGTCCTGTGGATGGACGGAGCGTGTTATTTCTCGGGCTCTCTCTGTTTCTGCGCTGAAGATGGGATTTTTAGTTGTCTGCAGAGGTTTTCTGTTCTGTCTGTCGGTTGAAGTATCAGAAACTTTCTGCTTTCGAACAAATTATATACATGAATACAGTCACTTGTTATCCGAAAAACATGAACGCAGTCACCCATTTGCAGTGTGGGGTGGCCATTTGCTGGACCTGAATGAAAGAATGCGGGATCCTATGCCATTGCTTCAACTTCCATTTTGCATCGCTTTTTTCTATAATCTCTGTAGGATCGTGTGTTTGCTCGCTCAATTAAAATTGGTATTGTTTTAGACTTCTGCTTAGTCATGGATATGTCCATTAAATGGTTGTGAGCATTAACATGGTGAAATTCAATTTGATTACTTCTCAAGTTAAGTACATTATGTGTCTCATACTATTACACATTTTTGCTTTCTCTTCAGATATATCAATGTTCTCTTGTTTAATGATGACAGTTGTAAATATCAACTTTATTCTGCAGGGCCATGAAAGTCCCTTACAATCTCAAAAGGAGGGGTCGAGTTCATCTTCTCCCTCAGTCAGCAGTAAAAAATCACCGCAACAGATAGTTACACCAGTTCTACCAAAGTCTCTAGATTCACCAGTTCAACCACCAAAGTCTCTTGATTCATCACTGATGATGGCTGAACAAGTTCAACCACTGGTCCAAAGGGCTGCATCGATTCAACTATCAAAACCTCTAGACTCCAGTAGCGCTTCATGTGTCTCTGGAACTGTGGGGTCTGATTTAGGAGCTGCTCCATTTGACATATGCATGGGTAACAGCAAAGGCATTGTCATTCTCAAACATGGTCTCCTTGAGATCAATAGAGAGAAACGCCGTGCAAAGGAGCTTTCGAACATTGCTCCAGTGCAACATTTGAGACCTGGGATGGTTCTATTGAAAAACTTCTTAAAGCCAGATGATCAGGTATGCCTATATTTACACATTTTGCTCTGTGCATTATTGCATGTTAATTTGTTTAGTTTTATTCTAGCTTGGATGATTCTTATGTACCTTGCAAAAAGAAGCTGTTGTTTGAAATTATTATACATTTTGTTTTTCTTGTATTGTATGCCTTCATAATTTTGCTTGCTCATTACTGAAGTGTTACGTGTCCAGTGTCTTGTCTGCACATGCATATCATTTCTCACAATTTTGCTTGCTCATTACTGAATTGTTACGCGCCCAGTGTCTGTCTGCACACTTTGCTGCAATCTGCATAACACTTCTCACAATTTTGCGTGCTCATTACTGAAGTGTTACGCGTCCATCCAATGTCTTGTCTTCACACTTTGCTGCAACCTGTATAACACTTCTCGGAATTCTGATGGCAAAAACATATGTTTCTTTTACTGATTTGGTCATTGTGCCTCTCTTTACCATGTGTTCAAGTATGCCTGAGTCACATTTACTGCAGAAAGCATATATCAAAGCCATCTTTCGTTCCGTATCTCAGGTTAAAATTATCAAGCATTGTCGGGATCTTGGTGTTGGCCCAGGAGGATTTTATCAACCTGGGTACAGAGAAGGTGGTAAGTTAAGTCTACGGATGATGTGCTTAGGGAAGAACTGGGACCCAGATTCAGGCAAATATGGGGATATACGGCCTTTTGATGCTGCTCAACCACCAAAGATACCAGAAGAATTGACCAAGTTAGTGGAAGATGCCATTAAAGCTTCCCATGAATTCTTGGAACAAAGAGGCAAGGGTGCTACCAAACCTGCCGTAGAACTTCCTTTGTTGTCACCGGATATCTGCATTGTTAACTTCTACACCACTAGCGGGAAGTTAGGTCTTCATCAGGTACAAAAGAAAAGCTTTCTCTAATAATATGTTTCCATGCATTAGCATCATTGCTTTTCATAACTCTGCTACCAATCTATTGGATGAACTGAGCGCTGATAGATTAATTCAGTAAACATGCATTTGTAGTATAATGTCTCATACTTCCCCCTTTTTACAGTTGGATTGCTAATGCCGCTGCGCTCTTGTTTCACAAAGGGCCTAATTAATTTGTGCCACTTGACAGGACAAAGATGAAGAGGAATCTAGCATTGCCAAGGGACTGCCTGTTGTTTCCTTTTCATTGGGCGACACTGCAGAATTCTTGTATGGCGATGTCAGAGACGAGGATAAGGCCTCAAAGATTAAGCTTGAATCTGGTGATGTTTTGATATTTGGTGGTCAATCAAGGCGCATATTCCATGGAGTCTCAAGCATTACGCCGAAAAGTGCACCGCTCTGGGTGACCGACAAGGCAAATCTTCGACCTGGGCGCCTGAACCTCACATTCAGGCAGTACAAAGATTGAGACCAACCTCATATAGTAGCAGGCAAAGGGCAAAGATGAAGACGAATCTAGTCTTGCCAAGTGCCCTGTTAGCAAATGTCTGCAAGAACCACCTATATAGCTATTTGAAAACGTGTGTTCGTCACTATTATGTGTTATTTTCATGCAAAATATTGCTGCCTCTTTTAGGTGTCTCGCATCATGAGTTGAAACAGTTCAATAGGTAACTAGTACTCCATCCGTCTGGAAATACTTGTCATCAAAATGGATAAAAGAGTCGGATGGAGGGAGTACCAAACTAGATCAAACTCTTATCTTAACTTGTCCAATTCAGCCAACTGATCGGGAAGCTGGAGCAATTAGTGCCACCGCTAGGATTCGAACACACGACCTGTTGGTTGTGGCCACGACTCATTACCAGCTGAGCTGACTACTTACTATGTTTCATGTGCGGGTTAATCTGTATTTCTACCTTAGTAAATGAGAACGAGAAAAAATGACCACAACGCCTTTGATGAGGAGACAAAACCATTTGCTCCAAGTTTTTTAAAGGGCCGGTGCAACGTGTTTTGTACTCCATTTGTCTCTTTTTTGTAGTGATGAATGTTTTCTAAAGAAATAAATGTTTCACTCCTATAGAATTCGAACAACGGTCTTCTCGTTTGTCATATCTCGGTAAATTCTTTTGTAATGAGATTGATAATTATATGTACCACAAACCTGATAGCTTAGGTACAAATATCGTCGTAGGTTTTGTTTGACAAAAAGATTCCTGCCGACTGTTCGTTAGCGATAGTCACACACGCTTCGATTGTCGTCGGATGCGCATCGAACGATCCTGCGAAAGCCTCCCGAGCGCCACAGTTTCCTTTTGTTTTCTCTGTTGCATGCACGCACGCAAAAATTGGTGTGAACAAGAGAGGATTCGATCCTTGCACCACTAGTGAGCCAACTCAACTAGCCTACCACCTGACCTACGATCCCTTTCTTGAACAAAAGAAAGTAAATGGGCTATTTAACATGTCTCCTCTACTACGTATGCATAAAAACGAGTTAATTTAGTGTTCGATTTTTTCCGCGCTTAGGTACCCCGTTCCTGCTAACTTTACCGACCGGGAGGGGGGGGTGATAAAATATCCTCCGTTAACTTTCGTGTGAATAACATGGTAAGTCAAATTTCATAGACCTGATAACTTATGTACCCCGGTCCTAAAAACTTTGTCGGCGAGGGTGAGGGTGGGGGAGTTGTTGAAACATACCACGGTAACTTCTGTGCAAATAACATGATAACTCAAACATGCCGGACCTGATAACTTATGTACCCCGGTCCTGATAACTTAGTCGGCGAGGGTGAGGGTGGGGGCAAGTCGCTGAAACATGCCATGGTCACTTCTGTGCAAATAACATGATAACTCAAACATGGCGGACCTGATAACTTATGTACCCCGGTCCTGATAACTTGGTCGGCGAGGATGGGGGTGGAGCAAGTCGCTGAAACATGCCACGGTAACTTATGTGCAAATAACATGATAACTCATACATGGTAGACCTGATAACTTTGTCGGAGGGGTCGGGGTGGGGGTGTTGTTGAAACGTACGACGGTAACTTCTATGCAAATAACATGATAACTCACACATCGTAAACATGATAAATTATGTACCAGTCCTGGTAATTTTGTCGGAAGGGCCGGAGTGGGGGAGTCGTTGAAACATACCACGATAGCTTCTATGCAAATAATATGATAACTCACACATCATAGACATTAAATTATGTACCCAGTCCTGGTAACTTTGTTGGTGGGGTTGGGGTTGGGGGGGGGGAGTCACTGAAACATATCACGATAACTTCTATGCAAATAACATGATAAGTCACACATCGTAGAAATGATAAATTATGTACCAATCCTGATAACTTTATCGGCGGGGGTAGGGTGGGAGGAGTTGTTGAACCATACCACGATAACTCTTCTGCAAATAACATGATAACTCACACATCGCAGACTTGATAATTTGGCGTCTGTGGCGGGGGGGGGGGGGGGGGGGGCAACCCCGGTAATTTAAATGTAAATAGCTTGTTAATAGACACATACTAAGCTGATAACTCATATACAAACGCCATTATAATTCTTGACCTGAATTTTTATTGTTGAAAAATATACACCCGGTAATTTCTATGTAAAAAACATGATAATGTATACATCACAGATTTGATAACTAATATCTTACGTTTTAAACACCATGATATCTTTCATCCAAGGGAAAAAAGTTTTTTTAAACATTTTCATCGGTAATTTATGTGTTAAATTACCATACTTCCTTATGCCTTAACCTTCTCGTACTGTAGTTATCAGCCTTATCATGGTATAGTTATCATGTTGCTCATACCCTAATTATCATGCTGATCATGCCAAAGTTACCAAGCCAAACTTTATTTATTTTCTGATATGGCAGAAATAAGAAATGTTCAAATAACATTGTTTACCTACAGTAAACAACAATAAAAGGTGGCTTAGTTGGTTATTAGGCTCAATAGGTATTGCATTGACCTAGGTTTGAATCCTCTTTCAAGCACTTTTATTTTATTTTCATATTATGCGGCGAAAAAACAGAAAAAAACTATTAGCGATTTATTACGGTTTTTGAAAGAAGGAAAAAAATCAGTGGAAAGCGAGCGTGAAATAGCACAGTCCTTTTATTATTTCTAGCTCGTGACCTCTCTTGTTCGGCGTCGTCGAGACGTATACCCTCCAGAACCACGGTGAGGCCCAGGACGAAAGCATGGTAGACGCCTTCGTTGACACGGACGTCATACTTCGCCGGACTCAAGAATCCCCCCGAGCTTTCGATCTGGGCAACGGTGGCGCCGGCGTGGGTGATGGCGCAGTCAGTCCCGCGGTACCAGGGGCGAACGCCGACGAAGTCGCGGCGCCTCTCGCCGTCGAGGTGCACGTGGATGTCCCCCGTGTTGGTCAGCGAAGGCCGCACGACGGCGGAGAAGAGCAGGTCGTCGGAGCTCGTGCTGTCCCCCTTGAACGCCTTCCACGTCCGGCGGGCCTCGAACAGGGACGGCCGGCGCTGCACGGTGAGCACGGGGCGCGACGCGGCGTCCAGGAGGACGGAGCGGCCGAAGAGGAAGGACCCGTCCACCCGCATCACCGCCGCGCCGCTGGCGTCCGTGACGGTCAGGTCGCGGCCCCACGGCCAGCCGGTCTTGGCCACGGTGAACGCCGTCGGGCGCCGCGCGCAGAACCGCGCGGCCACCACCGAGAACTTGCCGATCGGTGGGTGCTCGTGACGTCGAGAGTCTGACACAGAGCCGCAAGAGATCGTCAGGTACACGCACACGTAGGTACTATGTGCACATGTACATACGTACGGACCTCGTACTCTCAAGGTTTCGTTCGTGTATCTGAATTCTGAGGGGTCGCTGTTTCCTTGCTGTACAAGACATTATCCCTGGCATATTTCAGTACGATGAACACGGAGCTACAAGCATAGAATGAAAAGGGCTTGGTGTTAAAAACTGCGATACTTATTGTTCTCGAAGGAAGTATGAAACTTCTCGGCGACTCAACCAAGACCGGAGAGCTTTAAGTTTTATCTTCATCTAGGTCCTCTTTGATTCGCGGGACTCTAAATACACGGGAATAGGGAAAATCTAGGAGTGAAATGTGATGGTCATCTCAATTCTAGAGGATTTTAAGTTGTTTGGTTGATGGGAGCTAATAGGCGCCGGCGCGCCGGCCCAACTTTGGGCCGGTCACACCAGGACCGCACGATAAAAGCGCTTCGTAGCCGCACGATCTTGTTTCTCCCCCCCTGCTCGTTCTTCCTACTCGGACTCTTCATGAACGAGCACACAACCGACCTCGAAGCACTCACCCTCGCGCGCTCGCCCGTCACCGCGGGTCGCCGCACTGGCCCCTGATGCTCGCCGTCGAATCTCGCCCCGACGCTTCGTCGCTGTCAAACGTAAGAAAAAAAATCTGTTGACTGTGCATTCATGATAGTAGCAAAAACAGACAACGGATGTATCAATTCGTGAACACCGTAGTAGCAAAAACAACAATGGTTGCAACCTCGAGGCATCACCGTGCTGCCGGCGACGGCCGTCCGCCACCACAGGTCGTACGTCCCAGTGAAAGAAAACCACACATCGGTGACAGCAAAAAAACACTGGTTGTAGCTTTTTCCCTCAACTGTCGTAGCTTTTCTCTTGTCCCCATTGCAGATATGAAGCTCTGCCGCTCGTCGTGATGCATCGACAGTAGCAATCCAAAGTGACGCTTCCAGCAAAAAGAAACATGACTTCCAGCAAAAAAGTGTGTTGTTCCATCATCGTAGCTCTGAAGAGCCTAGTTCGAGCAAAACAAAATGTTGCTTCAAACAAAACAAAAAATTACTGCTTCCAGAAAAAAAGTTGTTCGCAGCTTTGAAAGAAGTGTTCCAGCAAAAGAAAATGCTGCTTCCAACAAAATAAATCGATGCTTCCAGCAAAAAAATGGGCGTTGAAGCTCAGTCGCACGCCGTACCTTCCAGCAAAAAAGTCAAATGTTTCCAGCTCCTTCTCAGGCCGGTTCCAGCTCCGCCGCTTGCCGGTTGCAGCTTTGCCCCTTGCCGCTTGCAACTCCACCGTAGCCGGAGACCAGCTCCACCACTCGCCAGTTGCGCGCGGGGGTACGCCATCACCGGCGTGTGTACCCTTCCCCTGTCGCAGCACGGTCGGTGCACGACACCTACAGCTCCCCCGCTCCATCGTCTCCTCCTTCCTCGGGAGATCCGCGCGAACGTGGAGCACCCTACCATGGTTTCCTCTCACGTGGGTGGAAGGACATGGCGCGTGGTGGCCCTCCCCCGCGATTTGCCTTGGCGGGGGTAGGAGCCGGCCATGGCCGCTCGCTGATCTGGAGCAGGGGAAAGGGCCTGCCCAGGCATGCTCTAGAAGAGAAAGGAGAGAACGAGAGAACGAGAAAGAAATTGAAGGGGATAAGGTTGCTCACGAGCGGTGCGTGGTCCCACCGTCTTCACGTGTGTGTGCGCTGGCTGACTAGATGACGTGGTGTAAACTGGAGCGTTCGTCGCGAGACAATTCAACGCTGTGCGCGCGACCGGCCGAGCATTTCGTCGGTGCCCCGGCTCCAAACGTTTACCTTGATTGATTGCATCATAGAAAAAAAAAGGTCTGTCTAGAGCACTAGTTATTATACATCTAAGTGACTAAATCAAACTGAAAAGAAAAAAAAAGATACAAGCAAATGCCCGCATGAATCTTCGCTTAATTACAATGACAGAGGACTTAAATGTGCAATACTTAGACGGAAATTTGCCAGGGCACACTCACCTGCTAAGTCATGTCGCCCGCTCGTTTTGCTTTGCAATTCGTGCAGTAGTTCAATCCCGCGTGAGGGCACACTAAGTTTTTTTTTAAAAAAAAAGAGATCCATGAGCACTAGCACCCATGGCATTTTTTTAGGAAGAAGCCCACCCGGAGAGATCGTGGAAATTCGCTCACGACGAGAGCCGATCCCCGGCCTGCAAGGTAACGCCACTGCGTCCTTGCCACTGAACTACTGCCAAGTTTTAAGTTTCAACGTTTGAGTGAATGCTAGGAATCCTATAAGAAGAAGTGTGACAGTGTCCTGAATAAGAGGGTACTAACCCAGACAGCCCATTCTCCTCGGGTTGGGCCGACGAGCCCATTCGTGATCAAGATGGACTCCGGAAGCCGTGCGTAGGAGGCGACTGCCTCCCCCGAAAACTTGACATATACTCCAAGATCTCTGCCCCTGCCTAGCTCCTAGCTACCGACCTTGTAATCCTAATACCCTCCTGGCATGTATATAAGCCATAGAGTTTAGCCCGTAGAGGGGACACATCAACGCAAATCATTCACCTAACCCTAGAGTTAGACCACACATTGCGATCTTGATGTAGATCAACTTTGTACTCGATACATCTTCATCAATATAAACAAGAGCAGTACATTGGGTTTTACCTCCATCAAGGCGGCCTGAACCTCATCTTCTCCCCACAGCCTCACGGCATCAAGACGGCCTGAACCTCATCTTCTCCCCACAGCCTCACGGCGAGACAGAGGCAACAAAGATATGGCAGCAGCGTCCCAGGTGGCCATGTGGAGGGGAGTCGGATATTTGACGGGCTTGGTGTGTGTGCGCGCGGGGAGGAGTGCTGAGAGAACTCCGACGATTGGATCATTCGGGGTTTAGAGGTAGGCCGGGAGCGGCGGTTCAGGGGAGGCCAAGGCACTTAGGCGCGCCCGGTATCACAATCGAGGGTTGGCGTTAGAGGGGGTACGGGAGGAGGAAGATGACCCGGTGAGGAAGAAAGGTTCTCGGTTGTTCGATCTAGATCAAACGGTGTTGATTGATTTGACTAGATTAAAAGGAAAATCAGGCGCCCCCAAACTATCCAAAACAGACACTTTCAGTTCTGCAGCATCAGTTTCCATAGAGAGCACGTAATAAACTAAATCATATTCATATCGCATCTTTGATTAGAGGTAATATTGCATGAAAAGAACCCATAAAATTGAATTGGAACCGGCCGGCACTTCAGTTCCTGTGCCGCCAAGATTCGTCGACACGTATCTCGTCCAGAATCACGGTGAGCGCCAGGATGAAAGCACGGTCGACGCCTGGGTTGACACTAACCCTATACTCCGGCTGCTCATCGGACGGTTCGGTCGTGCGGTTGATCTTGGCGACGGCGGGGCCGTTGGCCCTGCCGAGGGAGACGGTGCACTCGCGCCCGTCCTGTCCGCCGCACACGACCACGTAGTCCACGCGCCTCTCGCTGTATCTCCGGTTGCCGCCGGCGAGGTGCACGTGGACCACGCCCCTGGAGAACACCCATGGCTGCGACACTGTGGCGAAGAGCAGCTCCTCCGGGCTCGTGCTGCCCCCTCTGAACGCCTCCCACCTCCGGGTCACCGGCAGCAGCGACGGGCAGCGCTTCACCGTCACCACCGTCTGGCACGACGCCGCGTCCAGGAGGATGGACCGCCGGGGCCAGCACCACAGCTGCCCCTCCACCCGCATCACCGCCGCGCCATCCGCGTCGTCCCTGATGCTCATGTTGCGCTCCGGCTTCTTGCTCACGGTGAACGCCGTCGCGTGCGGCGCGCAGAACCGCTCGTCTACCACCGGCCCCGTCGTCGTCGGTGCCATGGTCGTCTTTGTCGATCGGCGGGTGCTCGTGGTGAGTCGTGACCGGATCGATCGACGCCGAGAGTCGACAAAGAGCCGCCGCAGACAGGCTTAATACCAAACGAAACGACGGCCTTCCCTTGTATCGTGCACCACCCGGAAGGTTTTTTTCTTCTTAAGTTATATATATACAGGCCGAAAGATTAGTATTTCTTGTTGAACAAGACATTGCCCCTGGCATATCCATGACGTCGGTGACATTTTATTTCGTCAGAACTTCTGTGAAAAATCTTTTTGAACTTGCCAAGAGTTTAGCCCATGCATGGTTGCGCGACCAAGTTATTTTACCGGCGGCGGGATGTACCGGTGTTGGATCCACCCTTTGTCCATTTCGTCAACATCCGTCCGGCCTTTGTCTGTATAAACTAGTGATTGCAGCCCTAACTCTATACATTGGTAATACAAGTGTGTGTCCTTTTACATGCAGCAACTTTTGTCAGGGGATAGGACCTTTGCATGCATGGTATATATATTATCCTCCTCTCTCTCCCACCGCAAGACGTCCATTAAATTTTTTGGAAACAAATTGGATGATAAATATGCTTTGAATCTAAACTCTGTTTTTGGAAAAAAAATTGAATTCAGAGCGACAAGACCTTTGAAACAAGACCGGTCTTGGATATATTTTGAACAATTTGAATTTTATAGCTTTCATATTTTAGTTCTAGTTGTATTTCACAAACATCAGTTTCACACATTGAATAAACAACTTGACAATCACATTGAAATATGTTTCATGTATTTCATAAATACCAATTTCATATATTTTAAATAATCATTTGAATGTATTTGAAATAACCCATTTAACATATTTCCCCACACCAAAAAAATTGATTTCACTCTTTTAAAAAGTCAGTTAAGAAAACAAATTTCACTCGTTCCAAAAATAGATTTCACAATTTCAAAAAACACATTACACTCATTTTCAAAAGATATATTTCACTCATTTCAGAAAACACATTACACTCACTCAATTGAAATACTATACTATATTTCACTGGTTTAAAAAATTGATTTCACTTATTAAACAATATAGATCTCAAACTAGTTTAACTCATTTTAGAAAACACATTACGCTCACTCATTGTAATATTATGTTTCACTCGTTTCAAAAAATAGATTTCACCCATTCCACTAGTTTCAGAACATTGAAATAGACAGTTTCACACACTGAAATAGACAGTTTCACAGAACAATGGATATATTTTACTTTCTTCAAGTATCTTATTGCTCACATTTCACTCATTTCAGAAAACGCATTACACTCACTCAATTAAAATACTATATTTCACTTGTTAAATCTGATTACACTAATTACAAAAGATATATTTCACTCATTTCACTAGATTCAGAAAAAGTCATTACAGTCACTAAATTGAAATAACAATTTCACTTGTTTCAAAGATAGATTCCATTCATCCTTCTCACTATATTTTTTCCGAATCACATTTCACTATATTTAACGTATTTCACACCGAAATATGTGACATGTGTATAAAAAACAAATTTCACTCATCTCAAGTAAATAATTTCACACGGTTGAGAAAACATATTTCAAAATTGATTTCACTCAATGAAAATAACTAATTTCAATTATTTCAAAAACCTATTTTACTCATTTCAGAAAATCTTTCAGTCAGTTTCACGTTTCACTAGATTCAGAAAACACATCACACCCGTTTACTAAAGTTAGATTTCACTCATTTTAGAAATCATATTTCACTATATTTAACGTATTTCACACCGAAATATGTGTCACGTGTATGGAAAACAAATTTCACTCATCTAAAGAAAATAATTTCACACGGTTGAGAAAACATACTTCACTCAGTTGAGAAAACATATTTCAAAATTGATTTCACTCAATGAAAAAAAACTAATTTCAATTATTTCAAAAAACATATTTCGCTTGTTTCAGAAACCTAATTTCAGTTATTTGAAATGTTGACATTAAAACATGTTTGAAATGCATCCAAATTTGGTCTTGTACTAAAGCTCTTGGCTTCAGGAATTCAAATATATAAAATATTTCAAAAATAACAGTTGGTTTAAAAGATAGAAATGATTGAAAATCCTAAAGAGAAAATAAAAGGAAAGGATTTGTACCACGGCACCACATGCAACGTCAGGATAGACTCTCTCTCTCACCTGACATGTGTCCCATCAATCTGACATTGGTTTGACATAATGATGAATACAGCAGTCCAGAAGATGGAATACACTGATATACAAACATGTGGGCCATCGAAGCGCATGAATCACAACCAAAGCCAACGGCGGATGCGGCTCCGGTACCTCCCGCCTCCGGTAAAAAGGAGTTTGCGTCCCGCAGGTTTTAATGTGTAAATGCTATTCCAAAAATATTTAGGAAAATGATTCTGATCTACCGCCTGATCTAACGCGGAGCGTCCACCGCTTCCCTTGCTTGACACATGACCTACTGGACCACACACGTCTCTTTCATCTTCTGCAACAGCGGTGTTGTTATGGAACAAAGGCAGTGAGCGACAACTGAGCAAGTGCGCAAGTGGCCGGAGATGCTGTTGCAATTTTTGCAACATGGATCTTGTTGCAGAAAATTAAAGATGAGTAGGTTTTGTATCAAGGGTCTTGTTGCAAAAATTATAGAAAAGAAGGTTTTGCCACAAAGATTTTGTTGCAGAAATATAAAATTCTGCAACAAAAGCCCTGTTGCAGAAATAAGAAAAGAACTACGGGCAACTCCATAAACGAATTGGACGGCTCGCGAGGATTTATAGTCATATATGGTCCCCAAAGCTCATGGAGCTTGCCTACCTAACTCTTGTTGAATAATTAAGCAATATTTCTACTATTAAAAAGCATTTTTTATGAAGTTTAATCCAAAAAACAGTGATAAAGCATGATTAACATAATAGAGACGATAATCGAGTCAAGCAACAGATCGTTCAAACTCGACATGCAATAGGAAACAAAAGGGACAAACATCATGCCCACACCGATTGCTACTGCTAGTAGACCAAAAGAAAAAGAAAATGCCATGTTTAATTTTTTGCCAGGATTTGCCGTGCTCGCTAAAAAATAATCCACCCCCGTGTCAACATAAATTGCCACAAAAACCGTTCGATTTAGATGCTTAAGAACCCAACATCAGATTTTAAAATCACTGCTTCTAAAAATATTTATAATCACATGGGTCACAAAGCCCATGTAGTTCGGCCCTTTCTATAAAGTACTTACCTAACTCTAACTTATCAACACCCCAGCCCTAGGCCATTGAGGATCTCGCCACGACTGCCACTCTTACTTTGAGATTGGAACCATCAGACCACTGGAGGAGCTCGTCATCGCCAGGACAATAGAGATGTTTGTTGCCGTGCCACTTGAGGAGCTCACCATCGTCGGGCCACTGGAGGAGCTCGCCATCGCCAGGATAATAATAGAGGAGATGATCATTGCCATGCCACTTGAGGAGCTCACCATCGTCGGCCCACTTGAGGAGCTCAGCTGCTGCCGTTGGTGAGATTTGTTATGTTCCTCCCCTATGCCGCTGCTGCACTACCAGTCTACCATGCATGGCTGGGAGGTGAGGTGGTGGATGTTCTTCACAAGATCCGTCACAACGTCTTCGTCGGCCACTCTGACAAGATCTAACTAGCACGTGAGGCGGTAGATCTTCTTCCCAAGATCCGGCACAATGTCTTCGTCAACTACTTTGAGCAGACCCAACTGGGACACAAGGTGGTGTCTCTTCCTCAAAAGATCCGATGAGGTTGCATTCGCCAACTAGAGGTGGATGTCCGACACGGGCTGTAGCTGGAGATGGACCAAGGGACGCGAAAAGCATCGAGATGGACCTAGAGGGTGTGATAATCCCCAGGTGCATAGAATTATCGTACTACCTCCGTCCGAGTTTATTGGTCCCCATGGTATTTCGTGTCAAATTTTGATCATAGATTAAACTAACAAAATGTTCATTCATGTTATCAAACATTATATTTTTGAAAACTATGTTAAAATATGAATCCAATGAAATGATTTTTCTTGACATGCATTAACATTTTGTTAGTTAAATCTTTAGTCAAAATTTGGCACAAACTATAAATGGGCCCTATAAACCAGGACGGAGGTAGTACCACTTTTCAAAGTGGATGTGGAAATATATGAGTGTCAATACCTCATAGGAGGTAAAGGTAGGTTTCCTATTCGACCAAGTTATGTATGCTAATTACACAACTATATATGCAATTTATGTTTGCTTTACATAGACTCTATAAGTAAGATAGGTTTTTCATGTGCAACTCAGGGGTATTATACTATCGAAAACACTCACTATATGTTCTACGGAATCATTGGCCACTTTCCACCACTGACATAAACTAATTCAAATTGCGCATCTTTGAAAAGAACATATTTTCAGAAGAAAAGAAGAAAAAACATATTGATGAACTGATCGCAAAATAAGAGGCAGACATCTTGCATGCAAAGAGTACATAAAATTGTCGCGGAAAATTCAATTCCTGAGCTGGAGCCTCTGGACGCGTCATCAACTAGTTTCATCGAGACGTATCTCGTCCAGAATCACGGTGAGCGCCAGGATGAAAGCATGGTCCACGCCTGGGCTGACACTCACGTTATACTCCAGGCGCTGTTCCGACGTATCCTCGATCTTAGCAACGGCGGCGCCGGAGCTGCGACGGTGGACGGTGCACTCTGGCCCGCGGCACACGACAACGAACTCGCGCCGCCTGAGGCTCTCGCTGGGGTCGCGGCCGGCGAGGTGCACGTCCACCTCGCCCCAGCTGAACAGCGCAGGCCGCGGCACGGCTTCGAAGAGCAGATCCGTTGGGCTCGTGCTGGCCCCCCTGAACGCCTCCCACCTCCGGTCGTCGGGCATGAACAGGGACGGCGCGCGCCGCTGCATGGTGACCACCGTGCGGCGCGACGCAGCGTCCACGAGGCTGAAGCGGCTGCGAAAGCTCACCTTGGCCGCCTTCACCCGCATCACGACCGCATCGCCGGCGTCGTCGGTGACGGTGAAGTCGCGCCACGTCCAGCCGTTGGTGATGGTCACGGTGAACGCCGTTGCGTGCGGCGCGCAGAACCGGGCGTCCACCACCGGTTCCGTCCTCGGTGCCATTGTCGATCGCCGGGTGCTCGTGTCCGGTTCCGCGTCGAGAGTCGAGACAGAGCCGCAACAGATTTTGCCGTGGCCAACGTGCACGTACGTAGAGTACGTAACGAGGCTGGAAGGAAACCACGGGGTTCCACTGCTTGTATCGTGCATCGGAAGGGTTATTAATATTTCCTTGTCGTACAAGTCATTATCTCTCGCGTATCCATGAGGTCGCTTAGGAAACAGTAACGCATCCTACCTATATCTATTTTACGGGAAAAAAAACTTTGTATCACGAAAAGCAAGTTCATACTACAAAGCCTTTTTTCCCACTCACAAGTCACAAACAGATAAGTTTAGAATTGTTTCTCTTTGGGAAAAGATAACACCCACACATGTGGGCTTTTGCATCTCGCCCACGTGCATGGATCAACGTCCGTTTGTGTTTGCACGAATCTGGGCATGTTTTGCCAGATTTTTTATGCCACATAGGACTGGGCTGGTGTGTGGGCATTCATCCGGTCGCCCACACGTTCGTTGCACCACGTGGAGGGGCTGGTGTGTGGGCGTTTAGCAGTTCGCCCACACGCCAGTTTTCACGCACACAGAGGGGCTGGTGTGTGGTCGTTTATCAGTTCGCCCACACGCCCGTCTTCTCTCCCACATCCAAAGTTGTTAGTTGTCATGTGTTTTGCAGGGTACATGGCAACTGCCCTAGTATAAGCAGATGACAACTCTCTCTTTATCCGAACATGTTATTTTGCCATGTCTTCTTGTAGTGCTACATGGCAACTGCCTAGTGTTAGTAGGTACCTATTTTGATGACATGTGATTTCAGGTACGTATGATTTTTTTTCTTAGTCTTCACATGTACAACTAAATCCATGGTTGATTGATTTATGGAGAAGGCAGTGGGTTTACTGGTACGTACTCTGAATTTTGGATATAACTAGAAGACAGATCTGAGCAACTATTCTATTAATAAGCTGACATTCTTCCTATATATCGATCTAAATCACACTTATTTCAGTCAAGTTGGGTAGTGGGTATTTTTTTTGCATGGTAATACGTGTCTCATTTATATAGAATAAAGATCAAGTTACAAGGCACGTAAGCACCGACCATACAAGACTGAAAAGATAGGAAAATCCTATGCAAAATACCAACGTCTGTCCCTCTCCTTCGACACCACCGAAGCCGCCACCAAAGGATAAAAAGACAGATCACCTCTTCACCCAAACTCGACGCGGCTCCATCGCTGATCAACAGCTTTGCGGACCTCCAAAGTAGTTTGCCAGAAGCAAAATCATAGCCGTTGAAAGAATCAGACCGGGGCAACATGTCCCCGGACACGCCATCGAACTTCAGAACTGACACCCCCGCATGACGACGACATCGGAGGAGGAAACCAGAACTGTCAGCCTTCAACCACAGACCCAGCACAAGATTCTCCATCTTCCAGCTGTCACTTGCGTAGACAAAAGTTGGGTAGTGGGTAGCGGGGCTCTATACGTAATGAGCTAAGTAGAAAATCAGTATTAGTGCACTTGTTTTTTTTTGCTGTTCACGTGAAAGACCAGAATTACTCACTACTAGGAAAAGGCCTACTAATGGCGCGCCAGTTTTGCCTACTAATGGCGTACTACTGGTGCGCCATTAGTATCACGCCACTAGTTATTTTTACTAATGGCGCACTAGTGGTGCGCCATTAGTATTTGGTATACTAATGGCGCACCAGGCCACGGTGCGCCATTAGTATAGGCCACGGTGCGCCATTAGTATTTTTGAATTTTGAAGGCGGGAAAATAGTAGTGGCGCACCGTCTAACCCCCACCGTGCGCCATTGCTATTTTTGAATTTTGAATTTGGATCTGGATCGCGATTTTTTTGCCCATTTTTTGCTCGTTTTTTTGCACGATATTATTCCAAATTTTGTTCCCGTTTTTGGATCTTGTACGTTCTTTTGCCGTGTTCTTTTGCCGGAGAGGAGTTCGCCGGAGAGGAGGAGGAGGTGACCGTAGAGGCGCTCGCCTACATCACCGGAGAGGAGGAGGAGGTCGCCGGAGAGGAGTTCACCGGAGCATCGGAGAGGAGGAATGAGAAACCATGAGGGGATGGGAGGAGAGGAGGGAGGAGGAGCTCACCGGAGAGGAGGAAGGAGGAGCTCACCCGAGATGAGGGAGGAGGAGCTCACCGGAGAGGAGGTAGGAGAAACCGTGAGGGGAGGGGAGGGGAGGAGAGGAGAGGAGGGAGGAGGAGGTTGCCGAAGAGGAGGAGGAGGTCGCCGGAGAGGAGGAGGAGGAGGGTAATATGGTGGAGGAGAGAGGGGAAGATGGAGTGGAGGAGTGGAGGAGAGGTGGAGTGGAGGAGAAGAATGAAGAGGTAAGGAGGAGAGGACACGTCCAGCCATATATACAGCATAGTAATGGCGCACCGTGGGCAGGTGCGCCATTACAATTTTTTTTATTTTTTTTGAATTTTGAAGGCGGGAAGATACTAATGGCGCATCATGGGCAGGTGCGCCATTAGTAACTTTTTTTTGATTTATTTTGAATTTTGAAGGCGGGAAGATAGTAATGGCGCACCATGGGCAGGTGCGCCATTAGTAATTTTTTTATCTTTTTTATTTATTTTGAATTTTGAAGGCGGGAAGATAGTAATGGCGCACCATGGGCAGGTGTGCCATTAGTAAGTTTGAATTTTTTTGCCTCTCCAGATCTTAAAAGCCCCGTATCTTTTTTCTGTAACTTTTCGAGTAGATGATTTTTCATATAAAAAACTTTTTCATCCGAGTTCGTATGCAAAAGTTATGCCCATTTTTACAAATTCTGGAGAGATTTTGCAAAAAAGTCAAAAATTCATGTTTGTAAATTTTGCTAACAACTAGACCACATATCACATGGGAATCTTATTTTCTTTTATTTTTTTGACATTTCTATCATTTTTTCTTTTTTTTTGAAACTGAAAAGGCGGTCCGGGGGTGCATTTGGGGAAATGTTTGGGCCAAATTACTAATGGCACACCGTGGGATGTGGTGCACCATTAGTATTTGCACACTAATGGCGCACCAACACATGGTGCGCCATTAGTATTTAGTAATGGCGCATCACATGTAATGTGCGTCATTAGTGTCCATCCCATCTATAGTCCTTTTCCTAGTAGTGACTTGTTGATGTTATTTTGCGTGCAACCCAATTAGTGTAAGGCTGCTACAGAATTTCACTACTGAGAATTTGTGACATATACTGTAGCATATAGGAACCATCAAAGCATATTGTGTTAAGGGATGAATTAACAAGATTGTTGATAATTATTTTGCAGTGGAATGGATTCGTACCCACCCGGCGGTTTCTTAAGTTATTTTAAAAATTCGTCGATTCCTGCTATTTCACTGTAAACTTCTCATCAGCCACACATGCCACACAACATCAATGTTGGTGGTGGTCATCCCTCATATGCTCCAGTCATGGCACCACATCCATCAATGGCCAAAAGCAGCCCTCCCCCTTCTGATGGCATGATTGCTGATAATGTTGAAGTCTATAGGACTGATAAGCATTTAACATGGACAAAAGAAGAGGACAAAAGTCTATAGGTGCTCACATCCTTTATATGGATCTTATCGAATGAGTACTTGTTAACATTGGTACCATTTTCTTCAGATTTTCTTTGGGGGTCTTCTGATTGATTTGGAAGGAAGAATTCTTGGTATGAATTTCATAGATGAGAATGAAACTCCCTTTTTGCCCGTCCAGATTGTTGGGAGATGCCTGAAACACTTCAGAAAGTTTGGGTATGTTTTTCTTTTCCTTTGCTCTTGAACTTCTAACAGGATGATGTAGTTCGTAATACATGGGTTGCTCACTCATTTCTGAAGACCAAAACTATATAATCTGATTACCTATTTTACTGTAGAGTAGTACTTCCTCCGTCCCATAATATAAGACGTTTTTTGATACTACACTAGAGGCAAAAAACGTCTTACATTATGAGACGAAGTAGGAGTAGTACTATATAGCTGAATGTATTCCATTTTATGAAACCGTTATTTTATTTTATTTTGAAAGTGAAGGTATATTCCATTTTACATTGATAGAATATAGAGAAAATGAATTTTTGTCATGAGCACAGGCGAATCAAACAACCATTGCTTGGAATAAGGGGCCAGGCGCTTCACATGTTGGAGTTAAAGGACTTGGAGAAAATATGCGCCTAGTGGAGCTCGAGTCGCAGGGATATCTGCCGCCATCAAACGAAGTTTGGCGTCGAGCGGGGCTGGTCTCTGTAGATGGGATTGGCAAAGCGGAGCCTGTTCCCACGCCGAAGAGGCTTGAACGGGTGTGCTTAGTCCCGTACCTCTTGAGAGGTTTGTCTTTCCCAATCCATCCTTTCCTGCATTGTTAAACTTCTACGGCATCCAGCTTCATCACCTCACCCCTGCTTCGATCCTGCACATTGCCGGATACGCCGCCCTGTGTGAGATGTATCTGGGAATCGAGCCGCATTTTCAGTTGTGGCAGAAATATTTCTGCCTTGTTCCTCAGACCAGGAGCGAGGCTGTCCATGAGGTCGGAGGGGCTGTAGTGTGGAAGATCGCCAACCAGGGCTATCCAGAGGGATCACCCAAGGAGGATCCTGAATTTTGGACCTTTGAATGGTTTTATATTCACAACGTTTCCCTGTATGATCCAACTCGTCAGGGGCTCCCGTCGTATTCTTCGGAGCCACCAGTAAAGCGGCGTACTGGGCGCACAAAGGGCGGCGAAGAGAGCCCCCAAGTGGCTATGCTCGGCAACCGAGTTCGACTTTTCACGGAGCAGGGCCTGACAATGCCTGAAGTAACTGCCACTTTTCTCCTTTGCCGGGTCCAACCGCCGCAACAGCGATATCATCCCATTTGGGAATTTAACGGAGAGGACGACTCCACCCAAGCCATTACTATGCCTTTTGCCGATCGAAAAGCTCTGGCGGCCGTACTTGCCGATTTTTACCATGGAGACGAGCAGGCCTTTGCAACCATGAAGCTACGGGAAGGGTATAGTGCCAACACATCCATTGCGCTCCTAAGGGTGATCCTTCTTCGGAATACGCCTCTACTTTATGTGTCCAAAAACTGATCTTTTAATAAGCAGTATTAAATCAAGAGTAACAATTCTAGCGTTAGTATCTAAGTATCACACTGCCTCCATGATCTTTGATATTCCAAATTGTTTTAGTATCAAAGGACATCTTGGAGCTGAAAGAATTGTTTCAAGAACGACCGTATGTTGAAGATATTATGATATCTAAAACAATGTCCGGTTGCAATGTGATAGAGTATAATTTAGTAAGATACATGTTCTCATACTGTACGAAAATATGTGACGGTTCGAGATGCTAGGCATCCTAATCTCCCAAAAGGTTTTGGTAGCTAACATTATACTTGTGATTCGTCCCTATGAGCTATAGTAGCTTGATCATGAAAGATGTAGGTAAAGTGTTAACTACATTAAAAGATTACTAAATAACAGAACTCGGAAAACCGACAATCATTTGATGATGGTGAACCTCAAAAGTGCAAAGTCCAAAGGTTTTAGTGCTTGACTAACACACTTTTGGACTATGTGTCATGCGTATGGCGCCACTATTGATGTTGATAGAATATTCTAAAAACAGAAATGCTGAAAAAGGATCTGGAAAATATTTTGGCAGAAAATAAAAAACTGGAATTGTCCAGCTCGGATATATAGAAGATACACACATTATGGGTGTATTCATTGCTTGCTAAACAATGTGGTTCTTGGGTATTGGATACTGGATTGGTTGGTATGAAGTTTCATAACAACACAATACAAGTTGTGGATGGTCATGCCAGTACCAATTTTAGGATGGTAATTTCAAGAATCAGAAGTTCGGGGTTCAATTCCCACTACCCCGCAAAACTCAAGATTTAAGACAGACATCACAAGTTGGAAGACGTACAGCCAACCACAAGTTACAGCACATAGATCCAGAGTTCCCAACAAATAGAAACCTGAGTTACTAGCACCAAGCTAAGCGACGATAAAGGTTAAGTGTAACACTTTCGAAGAGCACATGTTCCAAAATATGGGATAGCAAAAGTATCATTTCCGTGCTTCTACGAGCCAGATACAGCTTATGCACATGGATCAGCTTCAGGAAAGATGTTTACTCCTTGATCAACAGTTAGACCATCAGCTTCACCAGCTCGCACAAACATAGTGAATAATTAGTTCTACTCCATGATTGATGATTAAGTTATGCTGCAGTTATCACTTACAGTCCTAGGCATGGAAAGTATGTCCAAACTTCTGCACCACAGTATAATGTCTTCCACATTGGCAAGTTCCTACTGGTTTGTACCTCAGATGATACTGCTCAATCAATTTGACCAGTTCTTGTCGCAATGCAGCAGCACTTTCGGGTGGATACCAATCCCTATTTATGCCCTACAAAAGGGGGATTAGACAAATGAGCCATGAGCATATGCACTGTAGGATCTCCCCCCATACAATTTTCATCAAGAAATAAAAAACTAGAACATGTAATGACTTGGTGACTATTATGCTGAAAGCGGCCCAACACACAAAACCTTAACAATGTCTTCCAACTGAGCTGCATGGACACATGTAATGACTTGCTGAATATTATAACAAGAAAATAAGGCATAGTCGGCTTCCTCCTGCTGTGAAACCTGGCAGTAAAAGGTAAGATTGTAAGACTAATAACAATATCGAACAGAATAACAAACCATCAAGCAAATAATTTTGAATTTTCAAATGCAAGGAAGGAGAGCTGCCCATTCTATTGAGGAAGCTGAATGAAAGTACTTACCTCAACTACATCCCTCTTGATTTCTTGGCCGTCGCCACCCAACACATTTGTTACAAAGCTGTCAATAATATACTAGGTTTCAGAGTGTACCACAAAAATGTACACTATAGATGCAAATTTGTTTTGACTTAGCATACAACACATAGTGCAGCCGCTAAACGTTCCTAACTTTTGGGAATAGTTACCTTTCAGCAATATCAAAAACACAGTCTGAGTTGTCCTTTTCCAGTGAATCCATCAAGTACATGGTGGTAGTTGCACTCTTTCCACTGGAAGGCCTATATATGACAATCAGGCCCCAGTGTTATCTAATCAATTGGGAACATAAGAGAAGAACTTGATCAGCAAGATAGTATTCTCAAAATGCTAACTGACAGTGGTCATTGCTGTAATACATGATAGTTAATTTTTAACAAAATAGAGAACAAAATTTCTTACCTCGAGGATTCAAACACAAAGAGAAATAGGTACTTGATGCGATCTAGGGCTACCCCTCTCCTCTGAAGTGCAGATTTTAACCATGATTTCTGCTTAGGAAGAAACCAAGATATATTAGGCAAGAAATAGTTAGTGACAGGGAGGCAATAGAGCTTGGAAATTTATGAATGTTACCAATTTCTCAAAATCCTTTGTAACTAGCTTGGACCAGAAAAATAGGCTGCAAACATCATACTGTTGCAATATTTCACTTGGCAAATCAAGAGATGGGAAAATTCCATTGAAATGTCTACAAGAGGTAAATAAATAAGATGTTAAAAAGGGAACAAACAGGAACCTAGAAACGTTGCATCCCAAAAGAGCGATACTTACCCAGTGTACATTTCAAGAACTCTGTCAGTGACAAAGCCCCCTTCTAAGGAATAAAAGTCAGAATAGTAAAGACTGGCATTGGAATCCTGGTAATCATCGCCGGCAGGATATTCATGTCAGGCCCACTCTTTTTGGAACCTTAATTGGTTAACTGGACTAAGTCACTGCTTACATTCACTTTGCGACGACACTTCGACAATTTTTTCTTGTTGATTCCCATGCAATCATTGATAGCTCGATCGATTGGCTTGAGCACATCAAGGGATTTAACCATTGGTTTCGCAAAAGCTACTATATTATCGGAGTATTCTACATCAAAGCATGGGATGTCACTTTTTCAAGAACCTCATAGGGCAAGTTGTACTCCTCTAGCAACTCCTTCAACTCTTTCAGAATTGCAGCTTTCCTCTCCGGTATAAATTCAAATGCCTTTTTATATTGGTTCTGGAAGCAATGAAGATTCTGCAGCTGAACAAGTAGAAAATATTAGTATTTTAAATATGCTGAAATAAAGACAAAAGAATATAGAAGAGGACAATTTTTTTATTTGACTTACCTACTGTTTTAAGCCTTCAAATTTTTCAACCTCACTACCCTTTTCTTTACTGTTTACATCGACCTCTAAAGGTGTCCAATGTTATTATCAACCTCATCGTCAAAAACATCATCTTCAGTACCTTTGCCCAGTTTGTAATTTGTTTCCATATTATAAACCTTTTCTGCTGCATAACAACTATCCTCGAGTTTCTTGATCTGCAAAAAATCTAGCATTTCACATATGCCGATATGAAGGCAAAAAATGTTGAGTATGTAAGTCAGCACTCACAGGTACAGTGTCATATTGGCCCGCATATTCCTTTATGAATTTGAAATGGCAATCCTCTATATGTTGTATCCGTGGGAAACCATCAGCGGGTATCCATGGGAGAGCATGATTGTGCAGTTTAGCCAGATCTACCATGTCAAGGAAAATAATCTGTAGAGAAACATATAAAAACGTATGTAAGTTAAAAAAATATTGGTAAGTAAAATCAAGGCAACACGAATCATTTAGAGGTTATTAGGTTGCTTACATACAGCAACACTGCAGATCCAATCAGATTTTTCGACCCATTTCTCAGATCTTTGATGCCCTTTACCAGTAATTTGACAGTTAATTCAGTGAAGTTCCATGCCACTGTTTTATCAATATCTTCCACCATTTTCATTAACCTTGAATCTATAACTGACTGAGAACAAGGGGCCAAGAGCCAAGCCAGTATGGCATACATATATACTTTGCATGTGTGTTTCCTCTTGTTCCCGCAGTCACGGAGTTGCTCATAGAAACTTTCCACATTCTTAACTGGAATATTCAATCCCCTTTTGCACTTTGAACTATGTTTTCTATTACCAGAATTTTCAATCGGAAATGTTTTCCCTTTGTTCATTACACCATACCCCTTAGCTGCAGCCTCAAATAAGTCAATCTAAACAGGGTCATCCTCGGGCCCCAATCTTAATGTGTAGTTGTCAGTGTTAACTTTGTTTAACAGAAAGGTAGTCAGACTATCAGGTGGTTTGGTCATGATGAGAAACAGAAAAGAGCGACCAGAAGACTAAAATTAGGCAACACCTTATTGGTAAAATTCACAACCAAACCAGCTGATAGTCTGACAACCTTTTTGGTAACAGAGTTAACACTGACAACTACACATTAAGATTGGGACCCAAGGATGACCTGTTGGCATTGACTTATTTGAGGCTGCAGCTAAGGGGTATGGTGTAATGAACAAATGGAAAACATTTTCGATTGAAAAATTTGGTGATAGCAAACATAGTTCCAAGTGCAAGAGGGAATTGGATATTCCAGTTAAGAACATGAAAAGTTTTTATGAGCAATTCTGTGACGCAGGAACAAGAGGAAGCGCACCTACAAACTATATATGTATGTCATACTGGCTTGGCTCTTGGCCCCCTGTTCTCAGTCAGTTATAGATCTAAGGTTAATGAAAATGGTGGAAGATATTGATAAAATAGTGGAATGGAACTTGACTGAATTAACTGTCAAATTACTGGTAAAGGGCATCAAAGATCAAAGAAATAGGTCAAAGATCTAATTGGATCTCCAGTGTTGTTGTATGTATGTAACTTAATAACCTCTAAATGTTTCAAATTGGCCTGAATTTTACTTACCAATATTTTGTCAACTTATATACATTTTCACATTTTTCTCTACAGATTATTTTCCTTGACATGGTAGATCCGGCTAAACTGCCCAATCATGCTCTCCCATAGATATATACCCGCTGATGGTTTCCCATGGATATAGCATATAGACGATCGCCATTTCAAATTCATAAAGGCATATGTGGGCCAATATGCCGCAAATTTTTCACTGATGGTCTTAATCTGACCACCGCTTATCTTATTATCATTGGCATGCAAGGCAGTGACCTGGGTTTTTTGCTCACTATCGAGGAAAAGAATTATGCCTTCTTGTTTTTGAGTGTTAGGATCTTCTTCAGTGATAGCACAAAATAGCTGCAAAAACTAACATGTATTAGAATGTTGATGTATTATCATTGAGTGTATTATGAGTAGAATACTGGACTACTTACGAATCTCTGCTCTACCCTCCATCTTTTTTGCTGCTCCAGATCTCTTTCTTAATCACTTGCACAAATTCTTCATCCAACTGCACTCAAAAATAATTTGCTATCAGACCAGCTTTTAACTGACAACCAAGGCTATGTTTCTTGCACAAAATTTACCTGATGTTGTGGTTGGATAATTATTCTTTTTTTATTATTGCCGTTCTTGTTATCATCCTGCTTGAGGCATTCAACAAAAACACCCAGAAGATTCGGGGCACTCTTAGGATCCTCTATACACTTCAGCAGCTGAGCCCCCGTCATGATAGTCCCACCCAAATTTAACACTTCATCACCATTGCTTCACCAATTAAAAACAATATATGAGTTTACTGATAAAACTAAACAGGCGAACCCCTGTCTCACCGAATGCAATGCCTAGGCTGTCAATACAAACATCTAACGGAGCCTAGCAGAGTCAAAAGTTCAGTGAATAAATGAATAAACTTACTATTTCTCTTTGAGAAGTTTACAGATCTCCTCACAGTCTGTAGCAGGCAATAATTCCTTTACCCCAAAAGTAACGGGAGACACCGCTTTGGCGGAAAAGTTCCTCTTCCTCTTGTCATGTCTCTCTTTTGGTGTCATTACTGTTGTATTCTTATCAGCAGTATTCTTATCAGCACTCCTATTCCAGCAATGTTTCCTTGCTGGTGTCCTTGCTATTGTATCAGCAATATTCTTATCAGCACTCTTCTTACCACCTTCCTGAGCCTTTTCCTTGTCATCTTCCTTTTCTTCTGTATCGGATCTCACGGAAGAGTCTTCAATGTCTGTTGTATCGGGGTTACGGTTACCACCTTCCTTGTCATCTTCCCTTTCTGCTGTATCGGAGCTCACGGAAGAGTCTTCACTGTCCTCATCCACCTCTTCTTTTTCTGCTTTATCGGAGTTCACAGGAGAGTCATCCATCTCTTCGGCGTGGACAGTCTCTGCCTCATCCATCACTACCTCTTCGGAGATCACGGGAGAGCCTTCAGTGTGCTCATCCATCTCTACAAGACTGCCTCGAGGAGAAACGTGGGCTTCGCGCTGATGGGCAGTGTCAGCTACAACGGCTAGAGTGCTGTCCTGGACAGTGTCTCGAGGAGAAACGTGGGCTTCAGACTGATGGGCAGTGTCAGCTACAACTATGCCCTCATCCATCTCTTCGTCCTGGACAGTGCCTCGAGGAGAAATGTCCTGGACAGTGTCAGCTATAACGGCACCCCGAAGTTCCTCAGCCTCGTTAGCATCAACTGTTGTGTGGGCATCGCACTGATTGGGACCCCAAAGTTCCTCAACCTTGTCAGTGTGTGGAGGAGGAACTTCCTCAACCTTGTCAGTGTCAGTACTGTGGGCAGTGTCAACTGTACTGTCAGCTTCATTGACTTTGGTCCTTGGATCATCCAGGAGGCGTTTTACAAGCTTCTTTCTGAACTTTAATACCTCAGCCTGCATATTTGAGGCATTAATTATTTGTTCTAGAATTTGAATAGAACAAAAATTAAAAAGAACAAGGCTTAGTGTTTACCTAGGTGATGCCATATATCTTCATTTCCTTACACCGTTCGATATATAATAAAACATGAAATCCACAATCAAAACTACAACAATTGCAATTGATTACCACATAATTATTTGTTCTAGAATTTGAGGTATCCACTTACTTGTTGTCTTGAGGCTCAACATCTGGAATTTCGTGAGCATACGAAGAGATGTCGATGTCGTGCTTACTCAAATATGACTCCAGCTCCTTTAACACAGTATTTGCCTGCTTTTGATGGAAACCTGGAGCAGAGTCAAGGACATACTTCGTCTTCATCTTGACGGAAACAACAACCAAGGAAATGTGACCATCATCAATAATTGGAGCAAGTATCTGAAAAAACACTACTGTCAAACTCAGACATGGAAAATTTTCATATGTAATCAACAATAAACAGGAAGAGAATAATTGGTAGTGTTGCAATTGCAGAGGATGCAAAGGCTTTGGAATCAGAAATATACAAAAAGAACAATGCTCCTTAATGCTATACAATGGGACATAACATTATGTCACTATCTTCCCGGTGTTTCTTGAAAGGAGGCGCTTGCCAATAATGCAAGAAAAGATTATCAAGAACTTAATGAACGCAAATACAGCATACCCTGCCCCACAGAGGCAAATGAAAAGATCAGATGACCACAAGACAAGGATGACTAATTAGTGTGGCAACATGCCAACAACCTTGATCAACCCTGGAACCATGCTGACCACAGAAAGTAGGAGATCAACAGATGCTTGGTTCAGATTGATACTTGAACCCCAGATGCCCTTCAAGAAAAAGAGTTCCAAATCAAAGAATATGCAGTCAACTGAAAGAATGCTATTCAACTCTTTTTTTCTATCACACTAGTACAGAACCGGCCTTTAGTGCCGGTTCGTGACGGGCTTTAGTGCCGGTTCGCCAACCGGCACTAAAGAGTGGGGACTAAAGGTCCCCTCCCTTTAGTACCGGTTCGTCACGAACCAGCGCTAAAGTGCCACCACGTTGCACGAGCCAGGCCCGTTTGCGTGGAGTCATATTTGAGTAAGCACGGCATCGACATCTCTTCGTATGCTCACGAAATTCCAGATGTTGAGCCTCAAGACAACAAGTAAGCGGATACCTCAAATTCTAGAACAAATAATTATTTGGTAATCAATTGCAATTGTTGCAGTTTTGATTGTGGATTTCATCTTTTATTATATATCGAACGGTTTAAGGAAATGAAGATATATGGCATCACCCAGGTAAACACTAAGCCTATGAGTGTTGACTTACATACTCAACATTTTTGCCTTCATACCGGCATATGTGAAATGCTAGATTTTTTTTTGCAGATCAAGAAACTCGAGGATAGTTGTTATGCAGCAGAAAAGGTTTATAACATGGAAACGGATTACAAACTGGACAAAGGTATTGAAGATGATGTTTTTGACGATGAGGCTGACAATGACATTGGACACCTTGTAGAGGTTGATGTAAACAATAAAGAAAAGGGCAGTGAGGTTGACACATTTGAAGGCTTAAAACAGCAGGTAAGTCAAATACAAAAATTGTCCTCTTCTATATTCTTTATCTCTATTTCAACTTATTTGAAATACTAATATTTTCTACTTGTTCAGCTGCAAAATCTTCATTGCTTTCAGAACCAATATAAAAAAGCATGTGAATTTATAGCGAAGAGGAAAGCTGCAATTCCGAAAGAGTTGGGAATTGCTAGAGTACAACTTGCCCAATGAGGTTCTTGAAAAAGTGGCATCCCATGCTCTGATCCAGAATAGGGATTACTCCAATAATATAATAGCTTTTGCGAAACTATTGGTTAAATCCCTTGATGTGATCAAGTCAATTGATTGCATGGGAATCAAGAAGAAAAAATTGTCGAAGGGTCATCGCAAAGTGAATGCAAGCAGTGACTTGGTCCAGTTAACAATTGAAGGTTTCGAAAAGTGGGTCCGATATGAATATCCTGCTGGCGATGATTAAAAGGATTCCAATGCTAGTCTTTACTGTTCTGACCTTTGTTCCTTAGAAGGGGCCTTTGTCAGTGACAGAGTACTTGAAATGTACACTGGGTAAGTATCGCTCTTTTGGGATGAAACGTTTCTAGGTTCCTCTTTGTTCCCTTTTTTACAGCTCATTTATTTAACTCTTGTAGATATTTCAATGGAATTTTCCCATCTCTTGATTTGCCAAGTGAAATATTGCAACAATATCATGTTTGAAGCTAGTTACAAAGGATCTTCTCTTGCACTTGGAACTATGTTTTCATGGAAATTATGTTTTCTTGGTAATGAAATGGGGAGTACATATTTCTTAAGATGTTCATTTCAACTTCTTACGCCTGAAACATGTTATTTATTTTAATTGATACCACGTGCATTGCAGGTGCACTATTACTAGTATACATACAAGCAACATAACAACACAATGAAAGACAATACTTGGACCATACGGAGGCCCCCCCCCCCGGCCCCCGCGTCGTCCGCTTCGGGCGACTCGGGCGGCGACTAGGGTTTCCTCGTCGCGCCGCCGATCCCTCACCCTTCCTCCCTCGCCGCCACCTGAGAAAGCCGCCGGATCCGCTCGTGCGGTCGCCCGTGAAGGTGGCGGCGAGGCTTCGGTCGCTCCCTCCTCGAGGAGGACCTTGGATCTTGGGCGGCGGCCCTTCTTGGCGAGGCGGCGGCGCCTTCGCGGCCGGCGTCGTCCGCGGGTGAGCTCTGGCCAGCGGCCTCGACCACGCGGGTGGTGAGACGACGGCGGGTGGCGGCGGCGGCGCGGAGGTCTTCCCCGCCTCGTCAGATCTGAAGGTGGCTCCTTTCCCCTGTCTCCCTCGTCCCCGCCACTTCTCGCCTGCCTCCCTCCGAGCGCCGGTTTGATGTGGATGGGTGACCGGTGGTCTGGTTTTGGGCCGCGGGAAACCGCTGGCCGGCGTGGCCGGCCTGGCAGCAGCGATGTTCCCGACGCCGTCTCCTCCTTGGAGGTGCCGCAGAGGCCCTCCCCTTTCCACCCCTGCTCCTCCTCCCGGGTGAAAGCCCAAAATCCGGCTTGGATTGGGCGGCGACGGCGCGCTGTGCGTCGTGCTCTTCCTTGGGGGCGCCGCCTGGGGAGGGATGCGTTCAGGTGAGGGGTTCATGGTCGGAGCTTGGGTGGCTTGGGTGGTCCGGTGACGATGGGGCCACTAGGTTCGGCATGGCTGTAGGCGTTTGGCTGCCTGGCAATGCTCCTCGGTGGCATGTCGGCTCTCCTGATGCCCCTGCTGCCTTTCTTCAGTAGCCGCACCTGGTGGTTTTCCTGCAGCTCTCAGGCGCTCTAGGTTGTGGCGAGGCGGCAGTTGTGGAGAGCTCGAAAGTTCAAGTGGTGATGTGCTGCGGCTGCTCCAGGTCCTGAAGCTATCACGTCCCCTGCTCTAGGGTGAGCGTCTCTCAAGTCCGCCGGGTACGGCGCCTTGCGAGCCATGGCGAGAGGGAAGGGTCCCTCTGCGGCGAGAGAGACGGCGGATGTGTAATGTCTTTCTACTTGGGCGCTGGTCGGGCTCACTTTCCACACTTTGTTGCAAGCAGGTCCTCGGCGTGCTCGTGTGTGCCTCATCCCTAGATGGTTTGTTTGGCTGTAGTCTTCGGCTAGGACAAGCTTGTTCTTTGTGTTTGTGCGAACCGTTGAGTTGTAAGCCTCCTAGAGTGTCCCCTTGTATCGTTCGGTCGTGGGGTCTGTGTGTGTCTGTATCTCCTGGCCGGTTGATGGCTTTGTTAATTCAAAGCCGGGCTCTTCGCGAGCCTTCGTTCTAAAAAAAAGACAATACTTAACATGAGGTGGATAGTCACCTTCTGTACTTAAATGCCATGTGCATGGGGGAAGCTGTCATGTACTTCTTCACGGACACACAGTTTTTCAGCTTGAAGTGATCCAGTCCTCAGACCATGCCATGGCTGCAGAACTCTCCTACACATATCACATCATTGATCATTCAATATATTTACTAACAATAGATCAACTAGAAATATAGATGACATAAAACTACATAGAACTAAACATGTGAGACAAGTAACATCAGCTACACAGAACCCAGGGTAGCAAAAGCAAGTTTGGTAACACCCGAGGAACCGTGACCAGCATATATTAAGGGGATTAGAACTGCTTAGTCGCAGCTAGTGGCTACAACAAATAGCTGGTTTCTGGTGGCTCAGATGAATAGGATGTGACCCTCCTATCAGCGGTTAATACTCGAACGAGCCAACCGTGTAGCCATCGTGGCTGCCACTGATCAGTTGGGTAGTGGCAGCATAATTTTAGCATCTCCCAAGTATCCATCCAATAAACTTATCAATTTAAGAACCATAAAATGTTAGCTACGACCTATGATATCCTAATTTCAATCTCAAGTCCTGACCTAATATCTTCACAATAAAGAAATGATAAGAGAGTGGTAAAAAATTGTTTAGTATCTTGGCAACATGCGACTGAACTAAATAAATTCCAAGTAATACAAGTAAGAACTTTAATACATACCCAAATTCATTGAAGTGCTTTAAGCATTTCTGGAGGATAGTGATTGGTAAGAAAGGAGCTCCATCCTTATAAAAAAAGCTCATGCCTATGAATTTTCCATCAGCAGCAATAATGGGGCTCCCAATTCCAGCCTAGCACAGAATACAATGGCTGTGAACATGCTTTGTTTAGAATAATATATTTCATATTTAGGTACGCTATATAATATTGTTCAATATGAACAATTTTGAAGATATTATGTATGAATATCTTACTAATGCGAACAAAAAAGTCCTGCTCTAGTCATATTACCAGTTTCTTTTTATTAATCTTTCTATGGAGCGATAAAAGATTACGGTAAATACCTTTGTGTCCTTACAAGTAAATGCCATGAGTTGCTGGCAATCGAATTTGCAAGTTTTGTACAACAGTGTCCCACCTGTAGCCATTAATTCTCCAGATTCGAAAACTCGTCCATAGCTACCAGTTTACTTTGGGAGAATTTGACAATTATTTGACAATAGCTAGCACCTCATTATGAAAGCATGCTGCACGAAGTTCTGGAAAAGCCTTGGTGTTCACAACAACAATATTATAATAAAGATCATATTTCCACAGTTTTCCTACAACAAGCTTGCCATTGGGCAGGCGCACCTTAATCTGCATGCAAGTACAAACTGTATCATCTTCATCTCATGGGCATAACAAAGCAATAGGATGGAAAATTGACTAGTAGCACTAACCTCCAGTTTATCAAGCATCTTACTTTCATCTTCAGAGGATCTAATCAAGCTCGCAGAGGTTAGAATGCTCATGCTGGATGTTGTGTGCTGTATGATTGTGCCTGTGCATGTTAACTGTCTAGTTTTACCTACACAGGATCAAAGTTTTTGTTACTGATTAACCTAAAAAACTTGGAATCCCTATAACCAAACGATTGCATTGTTACCCTTAAAAGCAGCAAGTGAAACAATGGATTGACATAGGCTCAAAGCAAGCAACTTAGTACTGGTTTGCTCTTCACTGTAGCCATCTAAATTTCCAAAGCAGAGCTCAAATGTATTCACCAAGCGCATGCCCCCTAATCGAAGAAACATACCATACCATGAGGGCTAGAATAAATATCTTGAAACATATGAAAATAACGGGAGGGGAGAATCATAAAAATGGAAAATAATAACTTGCCAGCAATCTTAGATGGCATAGGATAACCACGGGGAAGTAGGCTCTTGCGTAATATGCGTGAAAGGTCTGGTGCAATAGGTGAAAATGTGTATCAATTAGCATTCAGAGCCAATATGCAAGATAAAACTGGCACATGCCAAAACAAAAGGAATAACTTTTGGTCAGACAAGTTTCAACCAAACAAAAAAAAATAATCACATGAGTAACATGTTTCTGTCGAACAAGACTTTTAACATTGAACCAACCTAGCAAGCAATGTTTCATTTCATTAGTACATTTTTATGTTGCATATATTTTAAAATGATGTTTTCGTTTATCGGAAGAAATAATTTCAGGGATGTCCGATCCAATACTAGGATCGAACGCTTCCAATCCCTAGGTGTCCTCAAAACAAACAAACCATCCCTCGGAGGCGGAGAATCTGCAGGTAATGAACAAGTAATAGCATTAATAATATATTTTAACTAGTTCCATTATAATTCACAATTCAACAGGGACCAGGAATGGCTCACCTTCTCGGTTGGAGTTGGACTGTAAAGAAGCCTTTCTCTTCTTACATGTGCTTGCTTCTCCTCCCGTGCGTGTACATTCTTGATTCTTTGTAGGCATGTCCTGGACCTATAATGAAAGAATGCCCTAATTATTGGCATAGCATAGTTATAACTAAAAGCTCAAGTGGAAGTTGACCTATATCTAATGAAGATCCTGACTGCACCGTATGCTTTTAGGACTTTTTTTTGACGAAAAGGCAGGATCACTGTTTTTCATCGCGCTTAGAAGGAATAAAGGTTTACAAATTGCACGAGAAGTACAAGGGAGGGAGTTTAGGTCATATAGTTACATCAATCTGGTTCTAAGGGTCTTCCGGACAATTTTTTTTATCAGGACAAAAATTGCATGTAAATATATGATGTATTATGGTGTGAATCAGTAGAATATCGACCTTTAAGTTTCTCGTCATGAAATCTCAAGTCATGCTAGGAGAAACTCAGTAAACTCAGGTCATGCAAGGTACTATCCACCGGAAGCGTGACCGGCCCGCATCGGGCAGTGCATGCAAGAAGACGAAGAGAGGATGAGGCAGTAAACCAGTTTCCGCAAGACTCGCCAGAGACGTGGAAGAGAAACCAGGATGGCTGTCGGCGCAGATCGACGAAGCTATTAGTGCTTGAGAGGAGGGCAGAGGCGCGGCGACAGGGTGGGACGGGAAGCTGCGCCCCTTCCCGGGTAGTGCTCTCCGCCGCCAATAGGAGGGGGGATTGGGGACGGGGGCATGGCGCCGGGGAGTTGGCTATAGGGCTACGAAGAGGACGGCAATCCTTTTTCGGATGGCAAATTTTAGCAGATCCAGGGCCCGGCCCGGAAAATTCCAGCTGATAATGCGGGTTTTGCTTGTTTGACGGCCCGAACCACATATTGGGCTGGCCCGTAAAAAAATATGAGGCCGGCCTGATGAGCATGCCGGCTCGGCCCGCCATGGGCCAGCCATGGCACGGGCTAAACGGGTTGTGCCCAGCACGCGGCATGTCTAGGGCCGTACCTGTGCCTAGAGGTGGGGCACATGGGCCGGCACAAAATGGCCTATTATTTATATATACTAGATGATACCCCGTGCATTGCTGCGGAACTTTCTATCTTCTATGAGTGGATTTGGAGAAAAACTTGTGCCTAATGAATGAATAGGAAATATGGCATGAGCTTAAGATACAATGAGTTATTGATATTTACATTCGTATTGTTAAAGAATCTATATGTTTGTATGAACATAAAGAGATTTCACACTACAGTGTAGTTGTTTCAATCCTCATTTGTTCAAATTGGCAGGTAAGAGCACGGAAAGAATTTTAGTATAATGGATTGGATTATAATGACTTGGGAAAAAAATGAAATATGGACATAACAATAAACTATGGCGCCCATATGATTGTAGCGATAAAGAGCACCTAAAATTTAGCATCAAGCAAGGCATGAGCTAAAGCTGAGATATATGCTCCAAACATCCAGAGGTATCAAGCAATATTGTAAGCAAATAGTTAGTATAGCCTGAGAATGAGAACAATTTATATAAGCCTGGTAGCTGTAGGTTGTATTTTCTACACAGAATTCCCGACTTCGGATATTTTTATCTTTTTTGTTCCAACCAAAGCAACAATTTCTAAAAGGCTTGTAGATGTAGTAAATACCCAGCAAGTGCATGTTGACTTTTAATTTCATAAGCAGGCAGCACTGTATACAGAGCAACCAGAGCGGCAAGGATTAAAAGAAGAGAACATCTAGAGAGAAAAGTAAAGGTCAGGGGAGAGACAGAAGTATACACCATGCATCTTGTTAATCGATGAGTTTCTTACAATATGCAGCCTGCACTTTCTACTTACAGAACTGAAGCACAACTACTACATTTTTTTAAAGGAACAGAAATACAATTATGTATTACTAACAGGCCTGGGTTGTCCTTGGCGGCCTTGATTCTTGAAAGAACCTGAAATAAAGAATAAGATGGGGCTTGTACATACCAAACCTGCCAAATAGTTATATATGAATTTGGGAAGTAGGATTAGGTTGCACATCAAGAAGCGCTAATTCGTTGTCAGGCCCTTATCTGAAAAACAACATCCTCTCAAGAAACAAGACAAAGAAACATGAGCATCTGAGACTGGGCAATGACGGTCGAGCAAAATTGAATATTGATACGTACTCCCTCCGTAAACTAATATAAGAGCATTTAGAATACTAAAACAGTGATCTAAACGCTCTTATATTAGTTTACAAAGGGAGTATTAATCAAGCAAACAAAAGATGGAGAAGTAGAACATTGTGTACCTATAGCATGTACGGTTGCACATGGATAAAACTACTGAAGGACAGGAGTACATCGCCTTCAACTGTAGAAGCGTTATAGTCGTAGTCTCCTCGCCCAGTTAAACGTAGCAAGCACCTCAGAGTTATAGCAAGCGCCAACAAACATGATAATACCAGATCTGCAGAAACACCAAATCAAGCAAATCATGAGACAAGCAAACCAGATCCAGAACAGATCGAAGGCTCGAGCTCACCATCGATACACATGAAACCCAAAACTACAACAGTAAATAGGTGCATGAAGTGACCGGCCAATCATCAGAAGATATGCTCACGCTCTTCTTCAGGTTGGGTTTGCGGACTTTGATAGCGACAGCGAGGACACAGGTTTGGATGGGATGATTCGGCTGCACGGAGACGGCCGCATCGATCAATCCTATTCCTTCCACGGAAACGATGATGCATATCCAACGCGAGCGTAATAAAAAGAAAAGATTTGTTTTTGAGGTTTGTTTGATGCTGAGGTGGACTATTGATGACGTGGATAGCTTGCATGTTAAGATAAATACCATAGTGGGGATGGACTTCTTAAGTATACTAGACGACACCCCATGCGTTGCCGTGGGAGTTCTATCACTGCATAGGAGGACGATCATGGAGTGAAGAATAGTAAACCATGAAAAGAAATATAATATAGATTTGTTTGATTCATTTTAATGCAATTTTATGAAATCAGACATATATATTTGTCTGTTATAGAGTGTCTCCAATGGGAATTGAATGTATCTTTTATTTCGGAATTTTTTTTTCACTTACGTAAAAAGGAACATGTAGTCTGATAAGATTTGTCACATAATAATTGAAGATAATATAATTTGATTGGCTATTAGGAATGCATCTTGCCAGGAAACAAAGAGACTCCATGCCACTTAATTAATGGACGAGGCAAATCTTTTGCTTCATGTCAGATAATTTTGCGACCCTTACTATGTTAATGCGTCCAAATAGAAATTAGCTTCCACTGTTTACCTTGGTACATTTTTCAACAAAGAATAACATTGGTGTATAGAAAATGGCATAGTTCCTGAAAAATGTGGGCATGTGTTTTACTGAAATGCCTGGAAACCTGAAGGTGTGACTCAGGCGGTCAGGCCTGCCAAAAAAAACTAACATGGATGCAGGTTTGGTTATCTGTAAAAGGAACGCACACCCTTCAAAGGAAACGCACAAAATATGCACACATCTAGCAGCAACTCATGCATACATTTTAGAATTTGTGCATTTGTACATAACCTTGCCACAAACCAATCGCCAGTGTCAGAAATTACTAAAAGGGTGCAAAAGGAACATGCATATGCAGTTATATATGCATGCATTAGGAACCGCAAAGCACATGCATCAGTTATTCAGTACAGTACCGAAAGTTTAGGCACAGACGCCGAGATCTGGAGAAAGATCGAAGGGAGCAAACTCATCTTCATGCTCCTACCTTGGACGACAGAGGTGCTACTTGATTGGGATCAAGTAGACTTGCCCATGCTCTGCGCGGCATCCATCAGCGCGCCGCCAAACTACACCCTGCGGCCGCCGCACTCGTTCCCAGAGATCCTGATTTGGAATTAGAACTTCCAATAAAGTTGACTCAAAAAAATCAGTTAGATATGAAGATACAAGGAGGAAGGAGAGCCCGCACCTCTGGCGCAGATGATGCTGGAGGAGGACGTCGGGGATGTCACGTGTGGTTCACTAAGAGGTCAGATCAACGGCAAGGCGGGGGGGGGGGGGGGGGGGGGGGGGGCTTGGGCCAACATAGTTCGCACCGACGGCCATGGCTCTAGGCTCTAGGTCGACAACAGCATAAAGTGGAGAGCTGCATAAATAGAGGGAAGAAGAGGAGAATCACAAGGATCGCGGTGGATATTTATTGATTTGGGGAGATAAAAGGAACCATGGGTGGAAGGTAGAGGAAGAGATGAAACACCAAGGGGTGGAAGAGACTAAAAACGCTTCGAGGCCGGCGGCCGTGCGGAAGAGTCGTCGATTGTTTTTTTTTTTGAGCAATAGTGGTCGATTGGTGGGGATGACTGTGAGGATGTGGAGGCCTAAATTACAGTCCAATAGGCCTAAAAATAAAGCCAAATAGGCTAAAAACATGCAGCCCAACATGCTAAACGTGGCATGGGCCGGCTCATTTAATAACCACGGCGTGTCTGGGCTCGAGAAGTGACGCATGTGGGCCGGCATGGCATGGCCTGGCTATTAAACGTGCCACGGCGGGTCGTATCATGCCAGGCATGATTAGCACGGGTCGTGCCATGCCGGGCTGGCGCGTTTGGCTAGCTTTGGAGCGGACTAGGGCTATGGAAAGGATGTCAATTCTTTTCGTCCGGCAAGGTCACACGTTAGTAATACACAAACGGGCTATGAGAAGGACAGCAATCCATTTCGTGTACATGCAAGTGCTGACAAGATCATATGGAAGTACGTCTTTTAACGTAGCATTACCTTCAACATGAAGAAAGTAAATACTAGATGATGCCACAAAGACTAATATTGCATATTAGATCATACCTCAACCTAGAACCGAATCAATCACTCAAACATAGATGAATATAGACACAAAGAGAAATGCTTCCTCATTGATGTCATCAACATATTCAGTTTTACAAATTACAAGTGCGAGGATGGAGATGGGTACCGGCGCGCACGGCGTACGGCCGACACCTGGTGGTGGTAGCGACACCTCTTTCTCCTCCTCTTGTGTGGCCTTAGTGGTGGTGGCGATGGAGGGAGAGGCCTCCCTCCAAATGATATATGAGATCCTCCCGGCAGCTTCGTGGAGCTACTGTGGAATGATGATGATTATTCCTGGCAGCTAGGGTTGGAAGTATTTACATAGGAGACCTCCTCGGGTCTCCTTCGTAGATATGACTCCTTTTGTTTCATCCAATGGCTCCGTGGGAGCCAAATTCTCTCCCCAAGCATCCCGTGTCGTCATGGATCGTGTAGGAATAATTTGAGACAAAATTGGCAGAGTTATGACATATTTACTGGGCGCTTGTACCAATGGTCATCGAACACTTTGGACTTCAGAAGTACTTTCATATTTTGGCCATCATTTCTTTGGATAAACTCCGATTTTTATGTTTTTGGTCTCGTTGGATTCCTCTCGAAAATCTCACTCCACCTATGGCATACGATTTTCAATTTGTGTACTTTGATAAATGTCAAAACATCAAACACTCCATAGGGTCTAAATTTGGTGCCTGGAACTTCTCTGGTTTGTCCCCCCAACTTGGTGCTTTTAACGTGTCAAGTCCATGAACATGCCAATACACCTACAAACACCACAAAACAAATGAAAACTAATAAAAACTAAATAAACTAAAGTTGTGTGACAAACTTGGTAAAATGAGTAAAGACCGGAAATTATGCATTGTGGACATGAATAAGTGCTAGATGGTTCTGATATGAAGGGTATTGGAACTAAAATATAATCCAAAAGGTATGCATAAAATCCATTTAATCATCAGCTCCTTCCTCGTGGAGCGGGCTATCACTTGTTGGGGTCCGGCAGTCCGCCTAATGGGATGTTTGAAACGCTTCTCGGTGTGCATCCAATATTTTGCGGCCGATTGATATTTATTGGCGAGATATCTCCCCATGCGAAGACAAGCCCAATATCCTCAGCAGGCTTAATGTCCGATCCCTAAACTGATTTCTTCTTCGACGAGCCGTAGGCCTCGAATTGATCAAATTTCACATCTTGGATGGACTCGTGATAAAAAAAAAGTGACATTGATGTGCCCTCGAGATGGACATCGTTTCTCTCAGAATCACCAATCATACTATTGAGAAATGTGTCGCCGTTAAGGGCCGATCCCCTAAACTTCAGAAAATCATCGCCAAATCAGAAACATTGCAAAATTGCAAACAATTATCCACGATCATATCACGTTGAATTGACCAAAAGCCGAATACAAGGAATAGGATGGATATTTTTTTACCTCTTAGACATTGTTGATCCAGCGTATGACTGGGAAGCCGCCCTACTTTCGCCCGCTGTCGGGAGGAAACAGGGAGGGGCAAAGGCGCGGTGCTCCCTTCCCCATCTTCTTCTTCAGCCCCTTCACTAAGGACTGATGCGGCACTAGTGGGTGTGGGGGTGCACCTCTACGCAGCATATGCACCTATGCGTCGGACTTCTCACCGACAAGGTAGAGGTCGGTCGTCCAAGCCGTCGGAATCCGGATTTGACTCCAATTCGATGAATCCGTACGCGGGGTCAGGTGGTCACCCATGGCCTCGTTGGCCGGGACCGGGACAGCTGGAAGCGGTCAAAGACGGCGCTACGGCGCTGAGTGGAGGCAGCGACACGGGAGGGAAAATTTCGCTTGCGCCAAACCGTTTTCCAGATGCAGTGCGCTCGCTGGCTTGGTTTAGAGCATGCATGCTCGGTAAACTATGGCGATCGAGGGTGAGATGTCAATTCTACTAGAGTGACCTTTTCAGCCAAAATCGTCACAATGATGGTTATTTATACCGGCCGGGCCAATATGGCGACTTTGCTGGAGTTGCTTTTATAGATTGACTAGCTCAAGCCAATTGCTCACACATTCGTTCAACATTTACGGTGAAACACAATCAAGAAAAAAAGATGTATCGTTTGCCAATCGTTGAATGCAATTACATTTACATTGCCTGGCATGGGAGCATACTACGCAAAGAATAGTCTTCTAAGTGTAAAACAGCCATGTACATGAATCCGTTAAATTCTACTACTACGCAAACAAAAACAAAAGGTTAAATTCTACGAAATCAGCATTCCAAATCTGCAAGCCTTATCCTCTTGCCTCTCGACCTCGTGTCAAGCTTTATAGAGCATACCTGGATTGCCTGCAAGAAGATCACTGTTCTGAGTCCTGACTTCAGACACAAGCTTGCACATGTTAGTTGGAAACTACTCCCTCCGTTTCAAAATAGATGACTCAACTTTATACTAACTTTATATCAGTCGACAAATACCTTGCATATAGTTGCAGACTCAATCCCTTCCCGGAGCACTATGTCGGTGTAGTTAGTTGCTATCCTGCAATCGAGCGTAAACTGCAGTAGAAAAATACCACTACATTTAGACAAACTGAAGTTCAGAAGAGCATATACTACAATAAAACAACAAAAGAACTTCTGAACATACCTGAATAGCTTTGTCAGAGGGAAATTCATGATGTGCGTGGTGGCGTCGATGCTCCCGGCGATCCTGATCTCGACGAGCTTCCTCTGCGCCGACAGCTCGCTGACGACGAGCCGGCTGACGTTGGACTCCTCGAACACGGCGTGCATGAGCACCATCACGATGCTGCTCCGCGGCGGCTGGTAGAACACCGGCACGTCCATGGCGCCGACCGACTCGGTCGCGTAGGGGCAGGGCCACGCCGAGGTCCGCCCCGCTGTACCTTATCCCGATCCCGTTCAGGTTCTGCGCCGCGAACAGCAGCGACGCCACCAAGCACGAGGACGACGACGTCGCGTTGTCGCCGCTGCGGTTCGAAGACGCCGGTCTGAGGCTGAACGACCTGTCCATCTGCACGGACTGCGGGTAGAAGGTCGGCTTCTTGAGCCTCGTGACGAAGACGACGAGCAGCACGGCCGCGACGAGGACGAGGACGATCAGCGAGAGCAGCAGGTAGAGGCAGAGGCATTTGGCAGAGTGAGGAGGTAGGCAGTGGCCATGGCAGCTCTCCTTGCAGCCGTAGCCTCCTCTCCTCCTGCTGCTGCTACTGCTGGTCACGACAGGATCCATGGAAATATTGTGTGCGTTGATCGAAACAGTTGGCCAGCGTGATCAGGAGGCATGGATGAGACGAGTGAGATGAATATGAGGGTGTTTGTTTCCAGGACTTATTGGTTTAGGGACTTAAAAAAGTCCCTATAAGTTTCATCTAAATCAAACAGGAGGGACTTATAGAGACTTAAAGTGGGCATTTGGGACTTATAAAATAAGACTCTCAAGGAGAGTTTTATAGGGACTTATAGTTGTAATATGGTTTTATAGGGACTTATAAGTCCCAGGAACCAAACAGGTAGGAACTTTTTAGGGACTTGAGACTTATAAGTTGGGACTAAAAAAAGTCCTAGGACTTATAAACCAAACAGGGCCTATATATGTTATTGTTTTGCACGAAGCGAGAGGGAAAGCCTGTCGACTTCTCCTTGGTCGCAAGCCTCGTGCAATACTTGGGCTTGCCTTTATTCCTTTCTTGAAAAGTTTGTTGGCGCAGCCCTAGCCTACCTCGCTCTCTCGCTCTTTGGACGAAGGTAGAAGAAGCACAACAGTTTTTCGGCGATGAACCCCGCGGCGACGAACGCCTGTATCTTGGCCTTTTATTCACTGGACTCGGCTTGAACACATACATGGAGACTCTCGAGCGCCCATACGCTCCGGGCTACATCTCTCTCAAGCCACACTCCATGGCACTGCATTCTGGCCCCTTATATAGGCAAGACCTGTGCGTAAGCCACTAACACCACCTAGCACTCACGCACGCTCACAGGCAACTACCTGATCCTATTTCTACTACCACTAACTCACGCCCTACATGCACGCACTAACAGCAAGAACCGCACGACCACCACGCACGGCCACCATGCAAGTCCACTTCCAACGCATCCGTAGCATGCTCTCAACGGCCGTACGACCCGGCCGTTCAGCTAACTACATGCAGCTCCGGCCCACGCGCTGCCTCCAACAGACCGCAACAACCCCTGTGCATGCAGCTCCTTCATGACACAGACGCGAGAACGAACTCCGGCCGGCACACACCCCCGTGTCCAGCACGAACCAGACCTGGCGCGCCGACGCCGGTCACCACCACACGGGCATGGACATGGCTTATTGCCAACAAAGTTTGCGTGAATTTGAGCTTCTTCATGGAGAAGATGGAGATCACTTGGAGAGGTGACTCGCGGCCGGATACTACTCTTGATCGTTAAGTGTAACTTGGCAGAGCAGAGTATATAATCTACAACTAGGCCTCCTAGACATTCTATTTGACCGAACCGATCACGTTCGGTTTCTCCGTATGCAAAGAAATTTGATCTTTGAAAATTGTTGTGCTGTCAGTTTTTTGATAAATCAAGATCCGATTTTTAACCAGATCTTTTTGTCCGGTTATTGGTTTTAACCGAACAGAACCGAAGTAGACTAACAGCACAACAACTAACAAAGTTTTGAAAAACAATTGCCAGCACTTCCATGTTTTTCATCACTTTTCACAAGTAATAGTAGCAACATAGTGATAGTATCACTGCATCAATTTATCTTTTTACAAACAATAACAACAAAATAATACTAGAATCATCATATCATCATGGGGTTAGGTCCTTTTTAGTTTCTCCAGGTTTCACATTAATTCGGGTACCGGAGGGTGTGAGCCGAATTTCCCGAACTAAATTTGCTTCTCCAAAAATGATGAGTTTGAAAGCAATTTTTATTTTTGTTTCAATCTTTCGGTCTGGAACTTTGGTTCTTGGTAAATATACCTGCACCCCATGTACTCCCTCTCTTTCTAAATATAAGCCTTTTTAGAGATTTCAACGCACACTACATATTGCTCGGTATGTAGTCTGTACTTCTCTAAAAGGGCTTATATTTAGAAACGAAGGGAGTACAACACATGTGGATTACTAAGGCTTGAAACAGTAAAGGTAGAGGAAATAAAGAAAGATCTATTTGTAAGATCATGGCGTCGTAAAAATATGAAAGAAAAGGGTCGCAAATGAAAGGAATGCTTTTAAACCTATACTAGTACAAATGCCCGTGCGTTGCACCGGACGAAATATTAAATATAACTTGCTCAATGTGCCATTATGAAACACATTGTTTTTGGGCTTGGCCCAAACAGAAGGAAAGATCTCCTCTCCCACTCACTCCCCTGATTTTCATATCCCCATTGTTGCTGATGTCGGCGGTGGAGGCGACAAGTGATTTCAGATCCGACCAACTTGTTCCGGTGGGCGTCGTTCGACGGCCGGTCCTCTCCATCCCCTCCCCTCCGGCTATCCCCTTCGTGTACATCCCTCTAGGCCTAAGCTTGCCCGCGCCCCACGGCTCGTCCGCAGCGCCGCCCCTGCTCGGATTCGTTCCTCCCCAAGCGTCGCCGAAGCCCGGCACTGCCCCGCCGTTGACCTTCAGCTCCGCTGCGCTCTGCCGAATCAGGTGTGTTGATTTTCTATCAGTTGGGGTTGCTAATTCTTACATGGCATTTGGTTTGCTTTCATGAGCATATATGTTCAGAGTTTGGCGCAAGTATCTGTGTCGGCCGGTTTAGTTTCGGTGGCCCGCGCGAGGTTTAGGGAGTGATTTGCTAGTCATCATCACGTGTGGATACGTTTCCGGCCAGTTATGCAAAATAATGTGCGCAAGCCGTGATCTGAGCGTGCCGTGCGCGTCTAGTCCAACCCGAGGTCGAGCTCGGCGCCGGGCTTCGTGGTCATGGATGACACAATCGAGCATGCGAGGACGAGGCATGGTGCAAAGACCGGATCCTTCAGTTTATTTCGAAAAGAATAAATAATAGCAAAGAAGAAACAGAAAAGCTGTAACAGTTACACGGAGCAAAATCCCGTGTTCTTGAGTATATTCTTCCTCCACGGTGCAGAAAAGCTAGCCATGATGGGTCACACAGGAAGAGAGAGAGAAAAGCCCATGCACATGCAATGGCTCGCATCCCCATGGACCAGCGAGGATACTGATTTGCGTTACGCGCTCAACTGGTTAGAATTCGCCTTATTCGGCCATGGTGGTATTTCCTAAGTGGAAATTTGTTGCTGTTTCGAATCATGAGTTGGGACAGTTCAATTATAATAGTAACATAAACAAGATTATATTTAATATACTCTGTCTAAATTGATCCAGTTTAGCAAACTGGTTGGGAAATATTACAGTGGGCAAACATGTGGCAAGAAAAGACAGAAAAGAGATATGAAAATAGCGGCAGTTCACTTCTTGAGGTAGTATCTCGTGAACTGAAGGATTAGAAGGCGGCGTGCTGTCCACGCTGGATTCCGTCCTGACGTATCTCGTGCAGAATCACGGCGAGCGCCAGGATGAAAGCATGGTCCACGCCCGGGCTGACACTCACGGAGAAAGCCAGCCCCTCGAACAGGAACAGCCCCGTCGTGCGCTTGATCGTGGCAACGGCGGCGCCGCCGTCGGAGCGGCCGCGGGAGACTGTCCACTCGCGCCCGCATGAACTGAGTCGGATCACGAAGTCCGGGTTCTTCTCGCTGCGGTCGCCGCCGGCGAGGTGGACGTGGACCTCTCTGATGACGAACAGCCAGGGCTGCACCACGGCGGAGAAGAGCAGATCCCTCGGCCTGCTGCCGTCCCCCTTGAACGCCTCCCACCTCCGGCCGAGCGTGAACAGGGTCGGCGAGCGCTCCGTGGTGACCAAAGGCCGGCGCGATGCGGCGTCGACGAGGATGGAGCGACGGACAAAGGTGAACGGGGGGGCGTCCACCTTCATCACCGCCGCGCCGCTGGCGTCCGTGATGGTGAAGTCGCGGAACCAGCTCTTCGTCTTGGTCAAGGTGAACTCCGTCGCGTGCGGCGCGCAGAACCGCGCGTCCACCACAGCTCCCGTCCTCGCTGCCATTGCCTGCCGCAACAGATCGGTGGGTGCTCGATCGACTGCCCTCTGCTCCTGACCGGATCCACGTACACGTATCGTGAGGCGAGACAGCCCGCAACATATTGCCGAGGCCAACGTACACGTATCGTACGTGCATCTCAAGGACTAGTATTTATTTAATTTCCTTGTTGTACAAGATACTAGTATTTCCCCTGGCTGGCATATTGCAGTACGCGCTTGCCAAATTAATTCTAACACCAACTTACACAAATTAATTCTAACATTTAGTGATGGAGGAATTCATGATCATTCTTGCATCGGCATACAAAGAGTCCAGATTTATGGTCAACATCTTGGCGTCCTCCGCATCGATAGCGATCTTCAACTTTTTTTTTCTTGAGCGCGACCTTTCTCTTTTCGATCATGGTTCTCCTCTCTTCGAGCTTGACCTTCTTTTCCGTCGCCTCCATCAACAATGCGAAACTCTCCGCCTTTCTCTCCTCCTTGAGGTCCGAGCGCTTCACGCATGCCTTCTCCTTCTTCGACAAGATGTCCTCGAACCTCTCCGTCAGCTTGGCCGCCACACCTTCCACTTCGCCCTCTCCTCCTCCCACTTCTTTATCCATAAAAAAATTCTAAAATTTCAACCAACAATGCATGATGGTGAAGTTTTTTCTCTCCGGCTTTTTGTACACAAAACAAGCACCAAAAGGCTACAAAATAATGCATGTTCGGCTAGTGAGTAACAAAACAAATGCATGTCCAGCAAGTGGGCCACAAAAGAATGCATGTTCGGCTAGTGATCACTTTACTTGCTCGATGACTTATGCACCCCTAGGCCACCATGCAATGAGACGCTTCAAGTGCCTGCAATACTTGGACACGGCTTTTTGGATGGTGTACCATTGATGGTTGAGGGATTTTCATTCACGGATGTGGATGACCGCGTCGGTGTAGGGCGCGAAATGCTTATATTCAGGAAACCATATATGAATGTTGTTCCAAAAGGTTGTGCCCTTTTGCTCCATGCCATGGATAGGATCAAGGCTAGTGGACAACCATGCATCATACAACAGCTCGTCCTCCTGCATGTTGAAGCTTTCTCATCTACCCTTCTTCTTCGGATCTCCAGTTGTATTAGCCGGGTCATCGTCTCGCCATCCTCCCTCTCCTCCTCGTCCCTCTCCTTGTTGTTGTTGCGTCTGGGTGTAGGGCTGCTGCACGCCCGTTTGGCTGTAGAACTGTTGCGCGCCCGTCTAGGTGTAGGATCTGGGTGTAGGACTACTGCACCCTGTCTGGATGGGATCCAAGTTATCCACCTGCCCGTCCTCACAGCCCGTGCCGAGGCCAACGTACACGTATCATACATTTATCTCAAGGATTAGTATTTACTGTAATTTGTGCTTCAAAATATCCATGGTTTTTAATCTGATCTATGTTTATTCTGCTCAGATAGTTTTCCACAATAGAACCTTGCATCGAAATATTGATTCTTAAGCATCCAATGTTTCTGTATATGTACTTAGAAGTAGTGGAGAAGCTTCTTTATAATGCTAGTTGTTCCTTCCTACTCCCTCCGTCCGAAAATACTTGTCATCAAAATGAATAAAAAGGAATGTATCTAGAACTAAAATACGTCTAGATACATCTTTTTTTGTTTATATTGATGACAAGTATTTCCGGACGGAGCGAGTACCTTATATTCTTATGCATCATGCCTAAACCTTTAATGCTTCAAAGGTATTCAAATGATTCCGACGCCGGCCCGGTGACATGTTCGCCAGGGGGACCAAGGAGCTCAAGGGTAGGGGACAGTGGCATGCAGAAGGGTCATGACAGCAAGCAGCCGAAGGTTCTGGGCGCCGGAGTCCGAGGACGGTTCTGGGCGCTAGTGGAGAGTGGCGAGGAGGAGGACGAAGACGACGGCCGACATCTTGACGCCGGTTCACCGGAGACGGCGTCACCTACGCCTTCAGATCACATTTGCGAGGCTTTCAAGATTGGATATTCTGAGGATGAGGTTGCGCTGTTGGTAGATGTTGCGATCCCGCAGGACGATCCGGCGAGGACTGGACTGGAGAAGACGGAGAGGATCGAGATCGTTCGGCGAGTCGTGCACCGGAGGACGGCGGCAACGGCGATCCGGCCATGGCGTGGCCCTCTTCCAAAGGTACGTCTTCCGGCCCTTATGTTCGGTGGTTTTCTCGGTTCGGAATGGAAAGTTGTGCCCAGTCGCCGGAAGAAGGGCCGGCGGCCGGAGCCGACGGTGGTGCAGCAGTCCGGTGAGATCCCGATCGGGGTAGCCAGGCGGCTGCGTTTGAATTCGTTGATGGGCTTGGCTGGGCCGGGAGATCAGGACGATGGGTGTGAGGCCCATCGGGTGGCATCTCCGTGTGGGCCAGAGTTAGCCGGGTATGAGGCCCAGGCTAACGCGGTCTCCACAGGCTCTGCGGGCGACGAGGCAAATGGCCTTTGCATGCGTACGTGCCATCGTGTTTCGTCGTGCGTCCTGTCTCCGCCGACGCTGTGCCCTAGGTTTAGGCGTCGCGAGGGTTCAGCAGGTATCCGTCGCTGTGGTCCAGGCCGGGCGACTCGGATCCCTCCCCTGATGGCGGGACGGGGGGATGCTGCAGCCTCCGGCCCCAACATGCAGGCGCTCGCCGGAGTGACACCGGCGGCCCTTGGAGGCGGTGTTCCACAAGGCCAGCGGCCGGTGCTGCCGGCTGGCCGTGGTGCGCCAAAGGGGCCGCGACCTACGGCTGCGGCCGGCCGAGGCACCCCGCCAGGGCCGAGACCTGCGCAGGCTGTGGGGGCCGTGCCAGCCGCCGGGCACGGTGCTCAAGGTCTCCGGCCGCCGGCGCCGGCTACTTCTCTGCCGATGGCTGTGGGGCGTGGTGCTCAAGGACTCCGGCCGCCGGCGCCGGCTGCTACTCTGCCGATGGCTGTGGGGCGCGGTGCTGCTCCGCCGAGGCCGCCGCTGACTGCGCTTGTGGCTGCGCCCCGAGGTCAATGGGGGGATGACGGCTACGATGCTTATGGGACTGGCCAGCACCATGGCTCTTCGTCCACGGGTGGCGGTCGTGGTTATGCTTGGCAAAGTGATGGGTCAGTTGAGAGGCCATTCTTGGGTCCTTCAGGCGGCTTCGTTGAGGGGCCTTCTGATCCGGGTCATCGGCAGCGAGGAGGTTTCCGGGGGGCCGGTACCGTCCACGTCCTCCGCCACCACCTGTTGTTGTCGACCAGATGACAGTTGACGGGACTGCCGAGGAGCCTATACTGACCGGTCACGCTATGGAGGTGGTGACGGCTCTTGCTACTGTTCAGGTTCCTGAGAACGAGGTTATGACCGATGTGTCTGTGGAGTTGACAGATAGGACTGAGGCTGATAGGGCGTCCAAGTGGGCGCGCAGGAAGGAAAAGATGCTTTGCTATCGTTGCGGCGACAAGGGCCACTTCATTGCAGAGTGTGTGGCTCTGTTATGTGATACCTGCGGTAAACTGGCACACGACTCTGGGGAGTGTCCGTTACTGCGAGATCAGGCACCGTCCCTCATGATGTATGGAGTTTACTGTGCTGAGCTAACTTTTTTCGAATCTCCGAATCAGCGAGAGGTTTCTGATGAGTCCACGAGTATGACCACGGGGATTGTCAAGGTCACCAGAGGGGAGGTGTCTGAGACACAGATCGTGCAGAGGCTCCGAGAGTTGGCCCCTGGGGATTTCCAGTGGGACCTTGTCAGTCTCGCTAATAAGATGTTCAGAGTTGAGTTTCCTTCCGTGGAGGATCTGCAGAGGTTGTTGAGTTTTGGGATGTGTAAGGTGCCGGGAACGGATGGTATCCTTGAGTTTCAGGAGTGGAAGTAGGTTGAGCCTCAGGGCAAGCCGCTTACTCAGGCGTGGTTGCAATTTTCCGGGGCTCCCTCCAAGCCACTGCAGGATGCTCGGGTTGTGGCCAGCATGGGCATTTTAGTGGGGAAGCCTGAGTGCGTGGACATGGAGTTCACCAGAGCTCACGAGATTGCTCGGGTTCTGGTTAGTATTTTGAACATTGAGTATGTGCCGGACGTGGTTAAGTGGGCTTATCGAGGCAGGATTTATGATCTGGTTATTGAGTTTGAGGATGAGAGCCTTTTGGTTGCGCCGGCTCATGAGTCTAACGTGGATATGCACGAGGGTGATGGCTGCGCGGCAGCACGGGAGCCGCCGGTCGAGGACTCTGGACGACAGTTGTCCAAGGGGCCGGGGTCCGAGACCGCGACGACCGGGGATGGAGCAGCCCCACCCTCCTCGGTGCCTTCGACGACTCTGAGATTTGGGTCTTTCGAGCCCTCTTTTGCACCTCCGAGGCTGTGGAGTGATCGGGTCGAGTCCGAGGAGGCTTTTGAGCTCGAGTTGCCTGCTTTGGGGTTTGAGGGTGCTGTGGATACCATTCCTGGGGATCTTGGGGTTTCATCGATCTCGATCTGGGGGGAGGAGGAGGTGAGTCGGCAGGTGGCCACTCCCTCTCGTGCTCAGCACACTGTACCTCCTCAGGAGGTGACGCAGCTTGTCGTGCCTGGCTTGTCGGGTGGAGCCCTGGGGCAGGCGGCCTCGGGTTGCTCTCCTACTGCTGAGGAAGGGGATTCGGGGCAGGTGGCTCCCGTGTCCTTTTCTTTGTTGGGAGTGAAGGAAATATGCCCTAGAGGCAATAATAAAGTTATTATTTATTTCCTTATTTCATGATAAATGTTTATTATTCATGCTAGCATTGTATTAACCGGAAACATGATACATGTGTGAATACATAGACAAACATATAGTCACTAGTATGCCTCTACTTGACTATCTCATTAATCAAAGATGGTTATGTTTCCTAACCATAGACATGTGTTGTCATTTGATTAATGGGATCACATCAGTAGGAGAATGATGTGATTGACATGACCCATTCCGTTAGCCTAGCACTTGATTGTTTAGTATGTTGCTATTGCTTTCTTCATGACTTATACATATTCCTGTAACTATGAGATTATGCAACTCCCGTTTATCGGAGGAACACTTTGGGTGCTACCAAACGTCACAACATAACTGGGTGATTATAAAGGAGTACTACAGGTGTCTCCAAAGGTACATGTTGGGTTGGCGTATTTCGAGATTACGTTTTGTCACTCCGATTGTCGGAGAGGTATCTCTGGGCCCTCTCGGTAATGCACATCACTATAAGCCTTGCAAGCAATGTGACTAATGAGTTAGTTGCGGGATGATGCATTATGTAACGAGTAAAGAGACTTGCCGGTAACGAGATTGAACTAGGTATTGGATACCGACGATCGAATCTCGGGCAAGTAACATGCCGATGACAAAGGGAACAACGTATGTTGTTATGCGGTTTGACCGATAAAGATCTTCGTAGAATATGTAGGAGCCAATATGGGCATCCAGGTTCCGCTATTAGTTATTGACCAAGAATAGTTCTAGGTCATGTCTACATAGTTCTCGAACCCGTAGGGTCCGCACGCTTAAGGTTTTGATGACAGTTATATTATGAGTTTATGAGTTTTGATGTACCGAAGGAGTTCGGAATCCCGGATGAGATCGGGGACATGACGAGGAGTCTCGAAATGGTCGAGACGTAAAGATCGATATATTGGACGACTATATTCGGAGTTCGGAAAGGTTCCGAGTGATTCGGATATTTTTCGGAGTACCGGAGAGTTACGGGAATTCGCCGGGGAGTATATGGGCCTTATTGGGCCATACGGGAATAGAGGAGAGAGGCCGAAAGGAAGGAGGCGCGCAGCCCCCCTCTGGTCCGAATTGGACAAGGGGTGTGGCCCCCTTTTTCCTTCCTCCTCTCCCCCTCTTTCCCCTTCTCCTACTCCAACAAGGAAGGAGGGATTCCTACTCCCGGTGGGAGTAGGACTCCCCTTGGCGCGCCCCTCCTTGGCGCGCCCCTCCAAGTTGGGTAGTGGGTATTTTTTTTGCATGGTAATACGTGTCTCATTTATATAGAATAAAGATCAAGTTACAAGGCACGTAAGCACCGACCATACAAGACTGAAAAGATAGGAAAATCCTATGCAAAGTACCAACGTCTGTCCCTCTCCTTCGACACCACCGAAGCGGCCACCAAAGGATAAAAAGACAGACCACCTCTTCACCCAAACTCGACGCGGCTCCATCGCTGATCAGCAGCTTTGCGGACCTCCAAAGTAGTTTGCCAGAAGCAAAATCATAGCCGTTGAAAGAATCAGACCGGGGCAACATGTCCCCGGACACGCCATCGAACTTCAGAACTGACACCCCCGCATGACAACGACATCGAAGGAGGAAACCAGAACTGTCAGCCTTCAACCACAGACCCAGCACAAGATTCTCCATCTTCCAGCTGTCACTTGCGTAGACAAAAGTTGGGTAGTGGGTAGCGGGGCTCTATACGAAATGAGCTAAGTAGAAAATCAGTATTAGTGCACTTGTTTTTTTTGCTGTTCACGTGAAAGACCAGAATTACTCACTACTAGGAAAAGGCCTACTAATGGCGCACCAGTTTTGCCTACTAATGGCGTACTACTGGTGCGCCATTAGTATCACGCCACTAGTTATTTTTACTAATGTCGCACTAGTGGTGCGCCATTAGTATCTGGTATACTAATGGCGCACCAGTCCATGGTGCGCCATTAGTATAGGCCACGGTGCGCCATTAGTATTTTTGAATTTTGAAGGCGGGAAAATAGTAGTGGCGCACCGTCTAACCCCCACCGTGCACCATTGCTATTTTTGAATTTTGAATTTGGATCTGGATCGCGACTTTTTTGCCCATTTTTTGCTCGTTTTTTTGCACGATATTATTCCAAATTTTGTTCCCGTTTTTGGATCTTGTACGTTCTTTTGCCGTGTTCTTTTGCCGGAGAGGAGTTCGCCGGAGAGGAGGAGGAGGTGACCGTAGAGGCGCTCGCCTACATCACCGGAGAGGAGGAGGAGGTCGCCGGAGAGGAGTTCACCGGAGCATCGGAGAGGAGGAATGAGAAACCATGAGGGGATGGGAGGAGAGGAGGGAGGAGGAGCTCACCGGAGAGGAGGGAGGAGGAGCTCACCCGAGATGAGGGAGGAGGAGCTCACCGGAGAGGAGGGAGGAGGAGCTCACCGGAGAGGAGGTAGGAGAAACCGTGAGGGGAGAGGAGGAGAGGAGAGGAGGGAGGAGGAGGTCGCCGAAGAGGAGGAGGAGGTCGCCGGAGAGGAGGAGGAGGAGGGTAGTATGGTGGAGGAGAGAGGGGAAGATGGAGTGGAGGAGTGGAGGAGAGGTGGAGTGGAGGAGAAGAATGAAGAGGTAAGGAGGAGAGGACACGTCCAGCCATATATACGGCCATTACTATTTTTTTATTTATTTTGAATTTTGAAGGCGGGAAGATACTAATGGCGCATCATGGGCAGGTGCGCCATTAGTAACTTTTTTTATTTTTTTGATTTATTTTGAATTTTGAAGGCGGGAAGATAGTAATGGCGCACCATGGGCAGGTGCGCCATTAGTAAATTTTTTATTTTTTTGATTTATTTTGAATTTTGAAGGCGGGAAGATAGTAATGGCGCACCATGGGCAGGTGTGCCATTAGTAAGTTTGAATTTTTTTGAATTTTTTTGCCTCTCCAGATCTTAAAAGCCCCGTATCTTTTTTCTGTAACTTTTCGAGTAGATGATTTTTCATATAAAAAACTTTTTCATCCGAGTTCGTATGCAAAAGTTATGCCCATTTTTACAAATTCTGGAGAGATTTTGCAAAAAAGTCAAAAATTCATGTTTGTAAATTTTGCTCCACATATCACATGGGAATCTTTTTTTTTTATTTTTTGACATTTCTATCATTTTCTCTTTTTTTTGAAACTGAAAAGGCGGTCCGGGGGTGCATTCGGGGAAACGTTTGGGCCAAATTACTAATGGCGCACCGTGGGATGTGGTGCACCATTAGTATTTGCACACTAATGGCGCACCAACACATGGTGCGCCATTAGTATTTAGTAATGGCGCACCACATGTACAGTGCGTCATTAGTGTCCATTCCATCTATAGCCCTTTTCCTAGTAGTGACTTGTTGATGTTATTTTGCGTGCAACCCAATTAGTGTAAGGCTGCTACAGAATTTCACTACTGAGAATTTGTGACGTATACTGTAGCATATAGGAACCATCAAAGCATATTGTGTTAAGAGATGAATTAACAAGATTGTTGATAATTATTTTGCAGTGGAATGGATTCGTACCCACCCGGCGGTTTCTTAAGTTATTTTAAAAATTCGTCGATTCCTGCTATTTCACTGCAAACTTCTCATCAGCCACTCGTGCCACACAACATCAGTGTTGGTGGTGGTCATCCCTCATATGCTCCAGTCATGGCACCACATCCATCAATGCCACATCCATCAATGGCCAAAGCAGCCCTCCCCCTTCTGATGGCATGATTGCTGATAATGTTGAAGTCTATAGGACTGATAAGCGTTTACCATGGACAAAAGAAGAGGACAAAAGTCTATAGGTGCTCACATCCTTTATATGGATCTTATCGAATGAGTACTTGTTAACATTGGTACCATTTTCTTCAGATTTTCTTTGGGGGTCTTCTGATTGATTTGGAAGGAAGAATTCTTGGTATGAATTTCATAGATGAGAATGAAACTCCCTTTTTGCCCGTCCAGATTGTTGGGAGATGCCTGAAACACTTCAGAAAGTTTGGGTATGTTTTTCTTTTCCTTTGCTCTTGAACTTCTAACAGGATGATGTAGTTCGTAATACATGGGTTGCTCACTCATTTCTGAAGACCAAAACTATATAATCTGATTACCTATTTTACTGTAGAGTAGTACTTCCTCCGTCCCATAATATAAGACGTTTTCTGATACTACACTAGAGGCAAAAAACGTCTTACATTATGAGACGAAGTAGGAGTAGTACTATATAGCTGAATGTATTCCATTTTATGAAACCGTTATTTTATTTTATTTTGAAAGTGAAGGTATATTCCATTTTACATTGATAGAATATAGAGAAAATGAATTTTTGTCATGAGCACATGCGAATCAAACAACCATTGCTTGGAATAAGGGGCGAGGCGCTTCACATGTTGGAGTTAAAGGACTTGGAGAAAATATGCGCCTAGTGGAGCTCGAGTCACAGGGATATCTGCCGCCATCAAACGAAGTTTGGCGTCGAGCGGGGCTGGTCTCTGTAGATGGGATTGGCAAAGCGGAGCCTGTTCCCACGCCGAAGAGGCTTGACCGGGTGTGCTTAGTCCCGTACCTCTTGAGAGGTTTGTCTTTTCCAATCCATCCTTTCCTGCATTGTTAAACTTCTACGGCATCCAGCTTCATCACCTCACCCCTGCTTCGATCTTGCACATTGCCGGATACGTCGCCCTGTGTGAGATGTATCTGGGAATCGAGCCGCATTTTCAGTTGTGGCAGAAATATTTCTGCCTTGTTCCTCAGACCAGGAGCGAGGCTGTCCATGAGGTCGGAGGGGCTGTAGTGTGGAAGATCGCCAACCAGGGCTATCCAGAGGGATCACCCAAGGAGGATCCTGAATTTTGGACCTTTGAATGGTTTTATATTCACAACGTTTCCCTGTATGATCCAACTCGTCAGGGGCTCCCGTCGTATTCTTCGGAGCCACCAGTAAAGCGGCGTACTGGGCGCACAAAGGGCGGCGAAGAGAGCCCCCAAGTGGCTATGCTCGGCAACCGAGTTCGACTTTTCACGGAGCAGGGCCTGACAATGCCTGAAGTAACTGCCACTTTTCTCCTTCGCCGGGTCCAACCGCCGCAACAGCGATATCATCCCATTTGGGAATTTAACGGAGAGGATGACTCCACCCAAGCCATTACTATGCCCTTTGCCGATCGAAAAGCTCTGGCGGTCGTACTTGCCGATTTTTACCATGGAGACCAGCAGGCCTTTGCAACCATGAAGCTACGGGAAGGGTATAGTGCCAACACATCCATTGCTCTCCTAAGGGTGATCCTTCTTCGGAATACGCCTCTACTTTATGTGTCCAAAAACTGATCTTTTAATGAGCAGTATTAAATCAAGAGTAACAATTCTAGCGTTAGTATCTAAGTATCACACTGCCTCCATGATCTTTGATATTCCAAATTGTTTTAGTATCAAAGGACATCTTGGAGCTGAAAGAATTGTTTCAAGAACGACCGTATGTTGAAGATATTATGATATCTAAAACAATGTCCGATTGCAATGAGATAGAGTATAATTTAGTAAGATACATGTTCTCATACTGTACGAAAATATGTGACGGTTCGAGATGCTAGGCATCCTAATCTCCCAAAAGGTTTTGGTAGCTAACATTATACTTGTGATTCGTCCCTATGAGCTATAGTAGCTTGATCATGAAAGATGTAGGTAAAGTGTTAACTACATTAAAAGTTTACTAAATAACAGAACTCGGAAAACCGACAATCATTTGATGATGGTGAACCTCAAAAGTGCAAAGTCCAAAGGTTTTAGTGCTTGACTAACACACTTTTGGACTATGTGTCATGCGTATGGCGCCACTATTGATGTTGATAGAATATTCTAAAAACAGAAATGCTGAAAAAGGATCTGGAAAATATTTTGGCAGAAAATAAAAAACTGGAATTGTCCAGCTCGGATATATAGAAGATACACACATTATGGGTGTATTCATTGCTTGCTAAACAATGTGGTTCTTGGGTATTGGATACTGGATTGGTTGGTATGAAGTTTCATAACAACACAATACAAGTTGTGGGTGGTCATGCCAGTACCAATTTTAGGATGGTAATTTCAAGAATCAGAAGTTCAGGGTTCAGTTCCCACTACCCCGCAAAACTCAAGATTTAAGACAGACATCACAAGTTGGAAGACGTACAGCCAACCACAAGTTACAGCACATAGATCCAGAGTTCCCAACAAATAGAAACCTGAGTTACTAGCACCAAGCTAAGCGACGATAAAGGTTAAGTGTAACACTTTCGAAGAGCACATGTTCCAAAATATGGGATAGCAAAAGTATCATTTCCGTGCTTCTACGAGCCAGATACAGCTTATGCACATGGATCAGCTTCAGGAAAGATGTTTACTCCTTGATCAACAGTTAGACCATCAGCTTCACCAGCTCGCACAAACATAGTGAATAATTAGTTCTACTCCATGATTGATGATTAAGTTATGCTGCAGTTATCACTTACAGTCCTAGGCATGGAAAGTATGTCCAAACTTCTGCACCACAGTATAATGTCTTCCACATTGGCAAGTTCCTACTGGTTTGTACCTCAGATGATACTGCTCAATCAATTTGACCAGTTCTTGTCGCAATGCAGCAGCACTTTCGGGTGGATACCAATCCCTATTTATGCCCTACAAAAGGGGGATTAGACAAATGAGCCATGAGCATATGCACTGTAGGATCTCCCCCCATACAATTTTCATCAAGAAATAAAAAACTAGAACATGTAATGACTTGGTGACTATTATGCTGAAAGCGGCCCAACACACAAAACCTTAACAATGTCTTCCAACTGAGCTGCATGGACACATGTAATGACTTGCTGAATATTATAACAAGAAAAGAAGGCATAGTCGGCTTCCTCCTGCTGTGAAACCTGGCAGTAAAAGGTAAGATTGTAAGACTAATAACAATATCGAACAGAATAACAAACCATCAAGCAAATAATTTTGAATTTTCAAATGCAAGGAAGGAGAGCTGCCCATTCTATTGAGAAAGCTGAATGAAAGTACTTACCTCAACTACATCCCTCTTGATTTCTTGGCCATCGCCACCCAACACATTTGTTACAAAGCTGTCAATAATATACTAGGTTTCAGAGTGTACCACAAAAATGTACACTATAGATGCAAATTTGTTTTGACTTAGCATACAACACATAGTGCAGCCGCTAAACGTTCCTAACTTTTGGGAATAGTTACCTTTCAGCAATATCAAAAACACAGTCTGAGTTGTCCTTTTCCAGTGAATCCATCAAGTACATGGTGGTAGTTGCACTCTTTCCACTGGAAGGCCTATATATGACAATCAGGCCCCAGTGTTGTCTAATCAATTGGGAACATAAGAGAAGAACTTGATCAGCAAGATAGTATTCTCAAAATGCTAACTGACAGTGGTCATTGCTGTAATACAGGATAGTTAATTTTTAACAAAATAGAGAACAAAATTTCTTACCTCGAGGATTCAAACACAAAGAGAAATAGGTACTTGATGCGATCTAGGGCTACCCCTCTCCTCTGAAGTGCAGATTTTAACCATGATTTCTGCTTAGGAAGAAACCAAGATATATTAGGCAAGAAATAGTTAGTGACAGGGAGGCAATAGAGCTTGGAAATTTATGAATGTTACCAATTTCTCAAAATCCTTTGTAACTAGCTTGGACCAGAAAAATGGGCTGCAAACATCATACTGTTGCAATATTTCACTTGGCAAATCAAGAGATGGGAAAATTCCATTGAAATGTCTTCAAGAGGTAAATAAATGAGATGTTAAAAAGGGAACAAACAGGAACCTAGAAACGTTGCATCCCAAAAGAGCGATACTTACCCAGTGTACATTTCAAGAACTCTGTCAATGACAAAGCCCCCTTCTAAGGAATAAAAGTCAGAATAGTAAAGACTGGGATTGGAATCCTGGTAATCATCGCCGGCAGGATATTCATGTCAGGCCCACTCTTTTTGGAACCTTAATTGGTTAACTGGACTAAGTCACTGCTTACATTCACTTTGCGACGACACTTCGACAATTTTTTCTTGTTGATTCCCATGCAATCATTGATAGCTCAATCGATTGGCTTGAGCACATCAAGGGATTTAACCATTGGTTTCACAAAAGCTACTATATTATCGGAGTATTCTAGATCAGAGCATGGGATGTCACTTTTTCAAGAACCTCATAGGGCAAGTTGTACTCCTCTAGCAACTCCTTCAACTCTTTCAGAATTGCAGCTTTCCTCTCCGGTATAAATTCAAATGCCTTTTTATATTGGTTCTGGAAGCAATGAAGATTCTGCAGCTGAACAAGTAGAAAATATTAGTATTTTAAATATGCTGAAATAAAGACAAAAGAATATAGAAGAGGACAAATTTTTTTTGACTTACCTACTGTTTTAAGCCTTCAAAATTTTCAACCTCACTACCCTTTTCTTTACTGTTTACATCGACCTCTACAAGGTGTCCAATGTTATTATCAACCTCATCGTCAAAAACATCATCTTCAGTACCTTTGCCCAGTTTGTAATCTGTTTCCATATTATAAACCTTTTCTGCTGCATAACAACTATCCTCGAGTTTCTTGATCTGCAAAAAATCTAGCATTTCACATATGCCGATATGAAGGCAAAAAATGTTGAGTATGTAAGTCAGCACTCACAGGTACAATGTCATATTGGCCCGCATATTCCTTTATGAATTTGAAATGGCAATCCTCTATATGTTGTATCCGTGGGAAACCATCAGCGGGTATCCATGGGAGAGCATGATTGTGCAGTTTAGCCAGATCTACCATGTCAAGGAAAATAATCTGTAGAGAAACATGTGAAAACGTATGTAAGTTAAAAAAATATTGGTAAGTAAAATCAAGGCAACACGAATCATTTAGAGGTTATTAGGTTGCTTACATACAGCAACACTGCAGATCCAATCAGATTTTTCGACCCATTTCTCAGATCTTTGATGCCCTTTACCAGTAATTTGACAGTTAATTCAGTGAAGTTCCATTCCACTGTTTTATCAATATCTTCCACCATTTTCATTAACCTTAAATCTATAACTGACTGAGAACAAGGGGCCAAGAGCCAAGCCAGTATGGCATACATATATACTTTGCATGTGTGTTTCCTCTTGTTCCCGCAGTCACGGAGTTGCTCATAGAAACTTTCCACATTCTTAACTGGAATATTCAATCCCCTTTTGCACTTTGAACTATGTTTTCTATTACCAGAATTTTCAATCGGAAATGTTTTCCCTTTGTTCATTACACCATACCCCTTAGCTGCAGCCTCAAATAAGTCAATCTAAACAGGGTCATCCCCGGGCCCCAATCTTAATGTGTAGTTGTCAGTGTCAACTCTGTTTAACAGAAAGGTAGTCAGACTATCAGGTGGTTTGGTCATGATGAGAAACAGAAAAGAGCGACCAGAAGACTAAAATTAGGCAACACCTTATTGGTAAAATTCACAACCAAACCAGCTGATAGTCTGACAACCTTTCTGGTAACAGAGTTAACACTGACAACTACACATTAAGATTGGGCCCCAAGGATGACCTGTTGGCATTGACTTATTTGAGGCTGCAGCTAAGGGGTATGGTGTAATGAACAAATGGAAAACATTTTCGATTGAAAAATTTGGTAATAGCAAACATAGTTCCAAGTGCAAGAGGGAATTGGATATTCCAGTTAAGAACGTGAAAAGTTTTTATGAGCAACTCCGTGACGCAGGAACAAGAGGAAGCGCACCTACAAACTATATATGTATGTCATACTGGCTTGGCTCTTGGCCCCCTGTTCTCAATCAGTTATAGATCTAAGGTTAATGAAAATGGTGGAAGATATTGATAAAATAGTGGAATGGAACTTGACTGAATTAACTGTCAAATTACTGGTAAAGGGCATCAAAGATCAAAGAAATAGGTCAAAGATCTAATTGGATCTCCAGTGTTGTTGTATGTATGTAACTTAATAACCTCTAAATGTTTCAAATTGGCCTGGATTTTACTTACCAATATTTTGTCAACTTACATACATTTTCACATGTTTCTCTACAGATTATTTTCCTTGACATGGTAGATCCGGCTAAACTGCCCAATCATGCTCTCCCATAGATATATACCCGCTGATGGTTTCCCATGGATATAGCATATAGACGATCGCCATTTCAAATTCATAAAGGCATATGTGGGCCAATATGCCGCAAATTTTTCACTGATGGTCTTAATCTGACCACCGCTTATCTTATTATCATTGGCATGCAAGGCAGTGACCTGGGTTTTTTGCTCACTATCGAGGAAAAGAATTATGCCTTCTTGTTTTTGAGTGTTAGGATCTTCTTCAGTGATAGCACAAAATAGCTGCAAAAACTAACATGTATTAGAATGTTGATGTATTATCATTGAGTGTATTATGAGTAGAATACTGGACTACTTACGAATCTCTGCTCTACCCTCCATCTTTTTTGCTGCTCCCGATCTCTTTCTTAATCACTTGCACAAATTCTTCATCCAACTGCACTCAAAAATAATTTGCTATCAGACCAGCTTTTAACTGACAACCAAGGCTATGTTTCTTGCACAAAACTTACCTGATGTTGTGGTTGGATAATTATTCTTTTATTATTATTGCCGTTCTTGTTATCATCCTGCTTGAGGCATTCAACAAAAACACCCAGAAGATTCGGGGCACTCTTAGGATCCTCTATACACTTCAGCAGCTGAGCCCCCGTCATGATAGTCCCACCCAAATTTAACACTTCATCACCATTGCTTCACCAATTAAAAACAATATATGAGTTTACTGATAAAACTAAACAGGCGAACCCCTGTCTCACCGAATGCAATGCCTAGGCTGTCAATACAAACATCTAACGGAGCCTAGCAGAGTCAAAAGTTCAGTGAATAAATGAATAAACTTACTATTTCTCTTTGAGAAGTTTACAGATCTCCTCACAGTCTGTAGCAGGCAATAATTCCTTTACCCCAAAAGTAACGGGAGACACCGCTTTGGCGGAAAAGTTCCTCTTCCTCTTGTCATGTCTCTCTTTTGGTGTCATTACTGTTGTATTCTTATCAGCAGTATTCTTATCAGCACTCCTATTCCAGCAACGTTTCCTTGCTGGTGTCCTTGCTATTGTATCAGCAATATTCTTATCAGCACTCTTCTTACCACCTTCCTGAGCCTTTTCCTTGTCATCTTCCTTTTCTTCTGTATCGGATCTCACGGAAGAGTCTTCAATGTCTGTTGTATCGGGGTTACGGTTACCACCTTCCTTGTCATCTTCCCTTTCTGCTGTATCGGAGCTCACGGAAGAGTCTTCACTGTCCTCATCCACCTCTTCTTTTTCTGCTTTATCGGAGTTCACAGGAGAGTCATCCATCTCTTCGGCGTGGACAGTCTCTCCCTCATCCATCACTACCTCTTCGGAGATCACGGGAGAGCCTTCAGTGTGCTCATCCATCTCTACAGGACTGCCTCGAGGAGAAACGTGGGCTTCGCGCTGATGGGCAGTGTCAGCTACAACGGCTAGAGTGCTGTCCTGGACAGTGTCTCGAGGAGAAACGTGGGCTTCAGACTGATGGGCAGTGTCAGCTACAACTATGCCCTCATCCATCTCTTCGTCCTGGACAGTGCCTCGAGGAGAAATGTCCTGGACAGTGTCAGCTATAACGGCACCCCGAAGTTCCTCAGCCTCGTTAGCATCAACTGTTGTGTGGGCATCGCACTGATTGGGACCCCGAAGTTCCTCAACCTTGTCAGTGTGTGGAGGAGGAACTTCCTCAACCTTGTCAGTGTCAGTACTGTGGGCAGTGTCAACTGTACTGTCAGCTTCATTGACTTTGGTCCTTGGATCATCCAGGAGGCGTTTTACAAGCTTCTTTCTAAACTTTAACACCTCAGCCTGCATATTTGAGGCATTAATTATTTGTTCTAGAATTTGAATAGAACAAAAATTAAAAAGAACAAGGCTTAGTGTTTACCTAGGTGATGCCATATATCTTCATTTCCTTAGACCGTTTGATATATAATAAAACATGAAATCCACAATCAAAACTACAACAATTGCAATTGATTACCACATAATTATTTGTTCTAGAATTTGAGGTATCCACTTACTTGTTGTCTTGAGGCTCAACATCTGGAATTTCGTGAGCATACGAAGAGATGTCGATGCCGTGCTTACTCAAATATGACTCCAGCCCCTTTAACACAGTATTTGCCTGCTTTTGATGGAAACCTGGAGCAGAGTAAAGGACATACTTCGTCTTCATCTTGACGGAAACAACAACCAAGGAAATGTGACCATCATCAACAATTGGAGCAAGTATCTGAAAAAACACTACTGTCAAACTCAGACATGGAAAATTTTCATATGTAATCAACAATAAACAGGAAGAGAATAATTGGTAGTGTTGCAATTGCAGAGGATGCAAAGGCTTTGGAATCAGAAATATACAAAAAGAACAATGCTCCTTAATGCTATACAATTGGACATAACATTATGTCACTATCTTTCCGGTGTTTCTTGAAAGGAGGCGCTTGCCAATAATGCAAGAAAAGATTATCAAGAACTTAATGAACGCAAATACAGCATACCCTGCCCCACAGAGGCAAATGAAAAAGATCTGATGACCACAAGACAAGGATGACTAATTAGTGTGGCAACATGCCAACAACCTTGATCAACCCTGGAACCATGCTGACCACAGAAAGTAGGAGATCAACAGATGCTTGGTTCAGATTGATACTTGAACCCCAGATGCCCTTCAAGAAAAAGAGTTCCAAATCAAAGAATATGCAGTCAACTGAAAGAATGCTATTCAACTCTTTTTTTCTATCACACTAGTACAGAACCGGCCTTTAGTGCCGGTTCGTGACGGGCTTTAGTGCCGGTTCGCCAACCGGCACTAAAGAGTGGGGACTAAAGGTCCCCTCCCTTTAGTACCGGTTCGTCACGAACCAGCGCTAAAGTGCCACCACGTTGCACGAGCCAGGCCCGTTTGCGTGGAGTCATATTTGAGTAAGCACGGCATCGACATCTCTTCGTATGCTCACGAAATTCCATATGTTGAGCCTCAAGACAACAAGTAAGTGGATACCTCAAATTCTAGAACAAATAATTATTTGGTAATCAATTGCAATTGTTGCAGTTTTGATTGTGGATTTCATCTTTTATTATATATCGAACGGTTTAAGGAAATGAAGATATATGGCATCACCCAGGTAAACACTAAGCCTATGAGTGTTGACTTACATACTCAACATTTTTGCCTTCATACCGGCATATGTGAAATGCTAGATTTTTTTTTGCAGATCAAGAAACTCGAGGATAGTTGTTATGCAGCAGAAAAGGTTTATAACATGGAAACGGATTACAAACTGGACAAAGGTATTGAAGATGATGTTTTTGACGATGAGGCTGACAATGACATTGGACACCTTGTAGAGGTTGATGTAAACAATAAAGAAAAGGGCAGTGAGGTTGACACATTTGAAGGCTTAAAACAGCAGGTAAGTCAAATACAAAAATTGTCCTCTTCTATATTCTTTATCTCTATTTCAACTTATTTGAAATACTAATATTTTCTACTTGTTCAGCTGCAAAATCTTCATTGCTTTCAGAACCAATATAAAAAAGCATGTGAATTTATAGCGAAGAGGAAAGATGCAATTCCGAAAGAGTTGGGAATTGCTAGAGTACAACTTGCCCAATGAGGTTCTTGAAAAAGTGGCATCCCATGCTCTGATCCAGAATAGGGATTACTCCAATAATATAATAGCTTTTGCGAAACTATTGGTTAAATCCCTTGATGTGATCAAGTCAATTGATTGCATGGGAATCAAGAAGAAAAAATTGTCGAAGGGTCATCGCAAAGTGAATGCAAGCAGTGACTTGGTCCAGTTAACAATTGAAGGTTTCGAAAAGTGGGTCCGATATGAATATCCTGCTGGCGATGATTAAAAGGATTCCAATGCTAGTCTTTATTGTTCTAACCTTTGTTCCTTAGAAGGGGCCTTTGTCAGTGACAGAGTACTTGAAATGTACACTGGGTAAGTATCGCTCTTTTGGGATGAAACGTTTCTAGGTTCCTCTTTGTTCCCTTTTTTTACAGCTCATTTATTTAACTCTTGTAGATATTTCAATGGAATTTTCCCATCTCTTGATTTGCCAAGTGAAATATTGCAACAATATCATGTTTGAAGCTAGTTACAAAGGATCTTCTCTTGCACTTGGAACTATGTTTTCATGGAAATTATGTTTTCTTGGTAATGAAATGGGGAGTACATATTTCTTAAGATGTTCATTTCAACTTCTTACGCGTGAAACATGTTATTTATTTTAATTGATACCACGTGCATTGCAGGTGCACTGTTACTAGTATACATACAAACAACATAACAACACAATGAAAGACAATACTTCACATGAGGTGGATAGTCACCTTCTGTACTTAAATGCCATGTGCATGGGGGAAGCTGTCATGTACTTCTTCACGGACACACAGTTTTTCAGCTTGAAGTGATCCAGTCCTCAGACCATGCCATGGCTGCAGAACTCTCCTACACATATCACATCATTGATCATTCAATATATTTACTAACAATAGATCAACTAGAAATATAGATGACATAAAACTACATAGAACTAAACATGTGAGACAAGTAACATCAGCTACACAGAACCCAGGGTAGCAAAAGCAAGTTTGGTAACACCCAGGGAACCGTGACCAACATATATTAAGGGGATTAGAACTGCTTAGTCGCAGCTAGTGGCTACAACAAATAGCTGGTTTCTGGTGGCTCAGATGAATAGGATGTGACCCTCCTATCAGCGGTTAATACTCGAACGAGCCAACCGTGTAGCCATCGTGGCTACCACTGATCAGTTGGGTAGTGGCAGCATAATTTTAGCATCTCCCAAGTATCCATCCAATAAACTTATCAATTTAAGAACCATAAAATGTTAGCTACGACCTATGATATCCTAATTTCAATCTCAAGTCCTGACCTAATATCTTCACAATAAAGAAATGATAAGAGAGTGGTAGAATATTGTTTAGTATCTTGGCAACATGCGACTGAACTAAATAAATTCCAAGTAATACAAGTAAGAACTTTAATACATACCCAAATTCATTGAAGTGCTTTAAGCATTTCTGGAGGATAGTGATTGGTAAGAAAGGAGCTCCATCCTTATAAAAAAAGCTCATGCCTATGAATTTTCCATCAGCAGCAATAATGGGGCTCCCAATTCCAGCCTAGCACAGAATACAATGGCTGTGAACATGCTTTGTTTAGAATAATATATTTCATATTTAGGTACGCTATATAATATAGTTCAATATGAACAATTTTGAAGATATTATGTATGAATATCTTACTAATGCGAACAAAAAAGTCCTGCTCTAGTCATATTACCAGTTTCTTTTTATTAATCTTTCTATGGAGCGATAAAAGATTACGGTAAATACCTTTGTGTCCTTACAAGTAAATGCCATGAGTTGCTGGCAATCGTATTTGCAAGTTTTGTACAACAGTGTCCCACCTGTAGCCATTAATTCTCCAGATTCAAAAACTCGTCCATAGCTACCAGTTTACTTTGGGAGAATTTGACAATTATTTGACAATAGCTAGCACCTCATTATGAAAGCATGCTGCACGAAGTTCTGGAAAAGCCTTGGTGTTCACAACAACAATATTATAATAAAGATCATATTTCCACAGTTTTCCTACAACAAGCTTGCCATTGGGCAGGCGCACCTTAATCTGCATGCAAGTACAAACTGTATCATCTTCATCTCATGGGCATAACAAAGCAATAGGATGGAAAATTGACTAGTAGCACTAACCTCCAGTTTATCAAGCATCTTACTTTCATCTTCAGAGGATCTAATCAAGCTCGCAGAGGTTAGAATGCTCATGCTGGATGTTGTGTGCTGTATGATTGTGCCTGTGCATGTTAACTGTCTAGTTTTACCTACACAGGATCAAAGTTTTTGTTACTGATTAACCTAAAAAACTTGGAATCCCTATAACCAAACGATTGCATTGTTACCCTTAAAAGCAGCAAGTGAAACAATGGATTGACATAGGCTCAAAGCAAGCAACTTAGTACTGGTTTGCTCTTCACTGTAGCCATCTAAATTTCCAAAGCAGAGCTCAAATGTATTCACCAAGCGCATGCCCCCTAATTGAAGAAACATACCATACCATGAGGGCTAGAATAAATATCTTGAAACATATGAAAATAACGGGAGGGGAGAATCATAAAAATGGAAAATAATAACTTGCCAGCAATCTTAGATGGCATAGGATAACCACGGGGAAGTAGGCTCTTGCGTAATATGCGTGAAAGGTCTGGTGCAATAGGTGAAAATGTGTATCAATTAGCATTCGGAGCCAATATGCAAGATAAAACTGGCACATGCCAAAATAAAAGGAATAACTTTTGGTCAGACAAGTTTCAACCAAACAAAAAAAATAATCACATGAGTAACATGTTTCTGTCGAACAAGACTTTTAACATTGAACCAACCTAGGAAGCAATGTTTCATTTCATTAGTACGTTTTTATGTTGCATATATTTTAAAATGATGTTTTCGTTTATCGGAAGAAATAATTTCAGGGATGTCCGATCCAATACTAGGATCGAACGCTTCCAATCCCTAGGTGTCCTCAAAACAAACAAACCATCCCTCGGAGGCGGAGAATCTGCAGGTAATGAACAAGTAATAGCATTAATAATATATTTTAACTAGTTCCATTATAATTCACAATTCAACAGGGACCAGGAATGGCTCACCTTCTCGGTTGGAGTTGGACTGTAAAGAAGCCTTTCTCTTCTTACATGTGCTTGCTTCTCCTCCCGTGCGTGTACATTCTTGATTCTTTGTAGGCATGTCCTGGACCTATAATGAAAGAATGCCCTAATTATTGGCATAGCATAGTTATAACTAAAAGCTCAAGTGGAAGTTGACCTATATCTAATGAAGATCCTGACTGCACCATATGCTTTTAGGACTTTTTTTTGACGAAAAGGCAGGATCACTGTTTTTCATCGCGCTTAGAAGGAATAAAGGTTTACAAATTGCACGAGAAGTACAAGGGAGGGAGTTTAGGTCATATAGTTACATCAATCTGGTTCTAAGGGTCTTCCGGACAATTTTTTTTATCAGGACAAAAATTGCATGTAAATATATGATGTATTATGGTGTGAATCAGTAGAATATCGACCTTTAAGTTTCTCTTCATGAAATCTCAAGTCATGCTAGGAGAAACTCAGTAAACTCAGGTCATGCAAGGTACTATCCACCGGAAGCGTGACCGGCCCGCATCGGGCAGTGCATGCAAGAAGACGAAGAGAGGATGAGGCAGTAAACCAGTTTCCGCAAGACTCGCCAGAGACGTGGAAGAGAAACCAGGATGGCTGTCGGCGCAGATCGACGAAGCTATTAGTGCTTGAGAGGAGGGCAGAGGCGCGGCGACAGGGTGGGACGGGAAGCTGCGCCCCTTCCCGGGTAGTGCTCTCCGCCGCCAATAGGAGGGGGGATTGGGGACGGGGGCGTGGCGCCGGGGAGTTGGCTATAGGGCTACGAAGAGGACGGCAATCCTTTTTCGGATGGCAAATTTTAGCAGATCCAGGGCCCGGCCCGGAAAATTCCAGCTGATAATGCGGGTTTTGCTTGTTTGACGGCCCGAACCACATATTGGGCTGGCCTGTAAAAAAATATGAGGCCGGCCTGATGAGCATGCCGGCTCGGCCCGCCATGGGCCAGCCATGGCACGGGCTAAACGGGTTGTGCCCAGCACGCGGCATGTCTAGGGCCGTACCTGTGCCTAGAGGCGGGGCACATGGGCCGGCACAAAATGGCCTATTATTTATATATACTAGATGATACCCCGTGCATTGCTGCGGAACTTTCTATCTTCTATGAGTGGATTTGGAGAAAAACTTGTGCCTAATGAATGAATAGGAAATATGGCATGAGCTTAAGATACAATGAGTTATTGATATTTACATTCGTATTGTTAAAGAATCTATATGTTTGTATGAACATAAAGAGATTTCACACTACAGTGTAGTTGTTTCAATCCTCATTTGTTCAAATTGGCAGGTAAGAGCACGGAAAGAATTTTAGTATAATGGATTGGATTATAATGACTTGGGAAAAAAATGAAATATGGACATAACAATAAACTATGGCGCCCATATGATTGTAGCGATAAAGAGCACCTAAAATTTAGCATCAAGCAAGGCATGAGCTAAAGCTGAGATATATGCTCCAAACATCCAGAGGTATCAAGCAATATTGTAAGCAAATAGTTAGTATAGCCTGAGAATGAGAACAATTTATATAAGCCTGGTAGCTGTAGGTTGTATTTTCTACACAGAATTCCCGACTTCGGATATTTTTATCTTTTTTGTTCCAACCAAAGCAACAATTTCTAAAAGGCTTGTAGATGTAGTAAATACCCAGCAAGTGCATGTTGACTTTTAATTTCATAAGCAGGCAGCACTGTATACAGAGCAACCAGAGCGGCAAGGATTAAAAGAAGAGAACATCTAGAGAGAAAAGTAAAGGTCAGGGGAGAGACAGAAGTATACACCATGCATCTTGTTAATCGATGAGTTTCTTACAATATGCAGCCTGCACTTTCTACTTACAGAACTGAAGCACAACTACTACATTTTTTTAAAGGAACAGAAATACAATTATGTATTACTAACAGGCCTGGGTTGTCCTTGGCGGCCTTGATTCTTGAAAGAACCTGAAATAAAGAATAAGATGGGGCTTGTACATACCAAACCTGCCAAATAGTTATATATGAATTTGGGAAGTAGGATTAGGTTGCACATCAAGAAGCGCTAATTCGTTGTCAGGCCCTTATCTGAAAAACAACATCCTCTCAAGAAACAAGACAAAGAAACATGAGCATCTGAGACTGGGCAATGACGGTCGAGCAAAATTGAATATTGATATGTAGTATTAATCAAGCAAACAAAAGATGGAGAAGTAGAACATTGTGTACCTATAGCATGTATGGTTGCACATGGATAAAACTACTGAAGGACAGGAGTACATCGCCTTCAACTGTAGAAGCGTTATAGTCGTAGTCTCCTCGCCCAGTTAAACGTAGCAAGCACCTCAGAGTTATAGCAAGCGCCAACAAACATGATAATACCAGATCTGCAGAAACACCAAATCAAGCAAATCATGAGACAAGCAAACCAGATCCAGAACAGATCGAAGGCTCGAGCTCACCATCGATACACATGAAACCCAAAACTACAACAGTAAATAGGTGCATGAAGTGACCGGCCAATCATCAGAAGATATGCTCACGCTCTTCTTCAGGTTGGGTTTGCGGACTTTGATAGCGACGGCGAGGACACAGGTTTGGATGGGATGATTCGGCTGCACGGAGACGGCCGCATCGATCAATCCTATTCCTTCCACGGAAACGGTGATGCATATCCAACGCGAGCGTAATAAAAAGAAAAGATTTGTTTTTGAGGTTTGTTTGATGCTGAGGTGGACTATTGATGACGTGGATAGCTTGCATGTTAAGATAAATACCATAGTGGGGATGGACTTCTTAAGTATACTAGACGACACCCCATGCGTTGCCGCGGGAGTTCTATCACTGCATAGGAGGACGATCATGGAGTGAAGAATAGTAAACCATGAAAAGAAATATAATATAGATTTGTTTGATTCATTTTAATGCAATTTTATGAAATCAGACATATATATTTGTCTGTTGTAGAGTGTCTCCAATGGGAATTGAATGTATCTTTTATTTCGGAATTTTTTTTTCACTTACGTAAAAAGGAACATGTAGTCTGATAAGATTTGTCACATAATAATTGAAGATAATATAATTTGATTGGCTATTAGGAATGCATCTTGCCAGGAAACAAAGAGACTCCATGCCACTTAATTAATGGACGAGGCAAATCTTTTGCTTCATGTCAGATAATTTTGCGACCCTTACTATGTTAATGCGTCCAAATAGAAATTAGCTTCCACTGTTTACCTTGGTACATTTTTCAACAAAGAATAACATTGGTGTATAGAAAATGGCATAGTTCCTGAAAAATGTGGGCATGTGTTTTACTGAAATAAATGCCTGGAAACCTGAAGGTGTGACTCAGGCGGTCAGGCCTGCCAAAAAAAACTAACATGGATGCAGGTTTGGTTATCTGTAAAAGGAACGCACACCCTTCAAAGGAAACGCACAAAATATGCACACATCTAGCAGCAACTCATGCATACATTTTAGAATTTGTGCATTTGTACATAACCTTGCCACAAACCAATCGCCAGTGTCAGAAATTACTAAAAGGGTGCAAAAGGAACATGCATATGCAGTTATATATGCATGCATTAGGAACCGCAAAGCACATGCATCAGTTATTCAGTACAGTACCGAAAGTTTAGGCACAGACGCCGAGATCTGGAGAAAGATCGAAGGGAGCAAACTCATCTTCATGCTCCTACCTTGGACGACAGAGGTGCTACTTGATTGGGATCAAGTAGACTTGCCCATGCTCTGCGCGGCATCCATCAGCGCGCCGCCAAACTACACCCTGCGGCCGCCGCACTCGTTCCCAGAGATCCTGATTTGGAATTAGAACTTCCAATAAAGTTGACTCAAAAAAATCAGTTAGATATGAAGATACAAGGAGGAAGGAGAGCCCGCACCTCTGGCGCAGATGATGCTGGAGGAGGACGTCGGGGATGTCACGTGTGGTTCACTAAGAGGTCAGATCAACGGCAAGGCGGGGGGGGGGGGGGGGGGGGGCTTGGGCCAACATAGTTCGCACCGACGGCCATGGCTCTAGGCTCTAGGTCGACAACAGCATAAAGTGGAGAGCTGCATAAATAGAGGGAAGAAGAGGAGAATCACAAGGATCGCGGTGGATATTTATTGATTTGGGGAGATAAAAGGAACCATGGGTGGAAGGTAGAGGAAGAGATGAAACACCAAGGGGTGGAAGAGACTAAAAACGCTTCGAGGCCGGCGGCCGTGCGGAAGAGTCGTCGATTGTTTTTTTTTTGAGCAATAGTCGTCGATTGGTGGGGATGACTGTGGGGATGTGGAGGCCTAAATTACAGTCCAATAGACCTAAAAATAAAGCCAAATAGGCTAAAAACATGCAGCCCAACATGCTAAACGTGGCATGGGCCGGCTCATTTAATAACCACGGCGTGTCTGGGCTCGAGAAGCGACGCATGTGGGCCGGCACGGCATGGCCTGGCTATTAAACGTGCCACGGCGGGTCGTATCGTGCCAGGCATGATTAGCACGGGTCGTGCCATGCCGGGCTGGCGCGTTTGGCTAGCTCTGGAGCGGACTAGGGTTATGGAAAGGATGTCAATTCTTTTCGGCCGGCAAGGTCACACGTTAGTAATACACAAACGGGCTATGAGAAGGACAGCAATCCATTTCGTGTAAATGCAAGTGCTGACAAGATCATATGGAAGTACGTCTTTTAACGTAGCATTACCTTCAACATGAAGAAAGTAAATACTAGATGATGCCACAAAGACTAATATTGCATATTAGATCATACCTCAACCTAGAACCGAATCAATCACTCAAACATAGATGAATATAGACACAAAGAGAAATGCTTCCTCATTGATGTCATCAACATATTCAGTTTTACAAATTACAAGTGCGAGGATGGAGATGGGTACCGGCGCGCACGGCGTACGGCCGACACCTGGTGGTGGTAGCGACACCTCTTTCTCCTCCTCTTGTGTGGCCTTAGTGGTGGTGGCGATGGAGGGAGAGGCCTCCCTCCAAATGATATATGAGATCCTCCCGGCAGCTTCGTGGAGCTACTGTGGAATGATGATGATTATTCCTGGCAGCTAGGGTTGGAAGTATTTACATAGGAGACCTCCTCGGGTCTCCTTCGTAGATATGACTCCTTTTGTTTCATCCAATGGCTCCGTGGGAGCCAAATTCTCTCCCCAAGCATCCCGTGTCGTCATGGATCGTGTAGGAATAATTTGAGACAAAATTGGCAGAGTTATGACATATTTACTGGGCGCTTGTACCAATGGTCATCGAACACTTTGGACTTCAGAAGTACTTTCATATTTTGGCCATCATTTCTTTGGATAAACTCCGATTTTTATGTTTTTGGTCTCGTTGGATTCCTCTCGAAAATCTCACTCCACCTATGGCATACGATTTTCAATTTGTGTACTTTGATAAATGTCAAAACATCAAACACTCCATAGGGTCTAAATTTGGTGCCTGGAACTTCTCTGGTTTGTCCCCCCAACTTGGTGCTTTTAACGTGTCAAGTCCATGAACATGCCAATACACCTACAAACACCACAAAACAAATGAAAACTAATAAAAACTAAATAAACTAAAGTTGTGTGACAAACTTGGTAAAATGAGTAAAGACCGGAAATTATGCATTGTGGACATGAATAAGTGCTAGATGGTTCTGATATGAAGGGTATTGGAACTAAAATATAATCCAAAAGGTATGCATAAAATCCATTTAATCATCAGCTCCTTCCTCGTGGAGCGGGCTATCACTTGTTGGGGTCCGGCAGTCCGCCTAATGGGATGTTTGAAACGCTTCTCGGTGTGCATCCAATATTTTGCGGCCGATTGATATTTATTGGCGAGATATCTCCCCATGCGAAGACAAGCCCAATATCCTCAGCAGGCTTAATGTCCGATCCCTAAACTGATTTCTTCTTCGACGAGCCGTAGGCCTCGAATTGATCAAATTTCACATCTTGGATGGACTCGTGATAAAAAAAAAGTGACATTGATGTGCCCTCGAGATGGACATCGTTTCTCTCAGAATCACCAATCATACTATTGAGAAATGTGTCGCCGTTAAGGGCCGATCCCCTAAACTTCAGAAAATCATCGCCAAATCAGAAACATTGCAAAATTGCAAACAATTATCCACGATCATATCACGTTGAATTGACCAAAAGCCGAATACAAGGAATAGGATGGATATTTTTTTACCTCTTAGACATTGTTGATCCAGCGTATGACTGGGAAGCCGCCCTACTTTCGCCCGCTGTCGGGAGGAAACGGGGAGGGGCAAAGGCGCGGTGCTCCCTTCCCCATCTTCTTCTTCAGCCCCTTCACTAAGGACTGATGCGGCACTAGTGGGTGTGGGGGTGCACCTCTACGCAGCATATGCACCTATGCGTCGGACTTCTCACCGACAAGGTAGAGGTCGGTCGTCCAAGCCGTCGGAATCCGGATTTGACTCCAATTCGATGAATCCGTACGCGGGGTCAGGTGGTCACCCATGGCCTCGTTGGCCGGGACCGGGACAGCTGGAAGCGGTCAAAGACGGCGCTACGGCGCTGAGTGGAGGCGGCGACACGGGAGGGAAAATTTCGCTTGCGCCAAACCGTTTTCCAGATGCAGTGCGCTCGCTGGCTTGGTTTAGAGCATGCATGCTCGGTAAACTATGGCGATCGAGGGTGAGATGTCAATTCTACTAGAGTGACCTTTTCAGCCAAAATCGTCACAATGATGGTTATTTATACCGGCCGGGCCAATATGGCGACTTTGCTGGAGTTGCTTTTATAGATTGACTAGCTCAAGCCAATTGCTCACACATTCGTTCAACATTTACGGTGAAACACAATCAAGAAAAAAAGATGTATCGTTTGCCAATCGTTGAATGCAATTACATTTACATTGCCTGGCATGGGAGCATACTACGCAAAGAATAGTCTTCTAAGTGTAAAACAGCCATGTACATGAATCCGTTAAATTCTACTACTACGCAAACAAAAACAAAAGGTTAAATTCTACGAAATCAGCATTCCAAATCTGCAAGCCTTATCCTCTTGCCTCTCGACCTCGTGTCAAGCTTTATAGAGCATACCTGGATTGCCTGCAAGAAGATCACTGTTCTGAGTCCTGACTTCAGACACAAGCTTGCACATGTTAGTTGGAAACTACTCCCTCCGTTTCAAAATAGATGACTCAACTTTATACTAACTTTATATCAGTCGACAAATACCTTGCATATAGTTGCAGACTCAATCCCTTCCCGGAGCACTATGTCGGTGTAGTTAGTTGCTATCCTGCAATCGAGCGTAAACTGCAGTAGAAAAATACCACTACATTTAGACAAACTGAAGTTCAGAAGAGCATATACTACAATAAAACAACAAAAGAACTTCTGAACATACCTGAATAGCTTTGTCAGAGGGAAATTCATGATGTGCGTGGTGGCGTCGATGCTCCCGGCGATCCTGATCTCGACGAGCTTCCTCTGCGCCGACAGCTCGCTGACGACGAGCCGGCTGACGTTGGACTCCTCGAACACGGCGTGCATGAGCACCATCACGATGCTGCTCCGCGGCGGCTGGTAGAACACCGGCACGTCCATGGCGCCGACCGACTCGGTCGCGTAGGGGCAGGGCCACGCCGAGGTCCGCCCCGCTGTACCTTATCCCGATCCCGTTCAGGTTCTGCGCCGCGAACAGCAGCGACGCCACCAAGCACGAGGACGACGACGTCGCGTTGTCGCCGCTGCGGTTCGAAGACGCCGGTCTGAGGCTGAACGACCTGTCCATCTGCACGGACTGCGGGTAGAAGGTCGGCTTCTTGAGCCTCGTGACGAAGACGACGAGCAGCACGGCCGCGACGAGGACGAGGACGATCAGCGAGAGCAGCAGGTAGAGGCAGAGGCATTTGGCAGAGTGAGGAGGTAGGCAGTGGCCATGGCAGCTCTCCTTGCAGCCGTAGCCTCCTCTCCTCCTGCTGCTGCTACTGCTGGTCACGACAGGATCCATGGAAATATTGTGTGCGTTGATCGAAACAGTTGGCCAGCGTGATCAGGAGGCATGGATGAGACGAGTGAGATGAATATGAGGGTGTTTGTTTCCAGGACTTATTGGTTTAGGGACTTAAAAAAGTCCCTATAAGTTTCATCTAAATCAAACAGGAGGGACTTATAGAGACTTAAAGTGGGCATTTGGGACTTATAAAATAAGACTCTCAAGGAGAGTTTTATAGGGACTTATAGTTGTAATATGGTTTTATAGGGACTTATAAGTCCCAGGAACCAAACAGGTAGGAACTTTTTAGGGACTTGAGACTTATAAGTTGGGACTAAAAAAAGTCCTAGGACTTATAAACCAAACAGGGCCTATATATGTTATTGTTTTGCACGAAGCGAGAGGGAAAGCCTGTCGACTTCTCCTTGGTCGCAAGCCTCGTGCAATACTTGGGCTTGCCTTTATTCCTTTCTTGAAAAGTTTGTTGGCGCAGCCCTAGCCTACCTCGCTCTCTCGCTCTTTGGACGAAGGTAGAAGAAGCACAACAGTTTTTCGGCGATGAACCCCGCGGCGACGAACGCCTGTATCTTGGCCTTTTATTCACTGGACTCGGCTTGAACACATACATGGAGACTCTCGAGCGCCCATACGCTCCGGGCTACATCTCTCTCAAGCCACACTCCATGGCACTGCATTCTGGCCCCTTATATAGGCAAGACCTGTGCGTAAGCCACTAACACCACCTAGCACTCACGCACGCTCACAGGCAACTACCTGATCCTATTTCTACTACCACTAACTCACGCCCTACATGCACGCACTAACAGCAAGAACCGCACGACCACCACGCACGGCCACCATGCAAGTCCACTTCCAACGCATCCGTAGCATGCTCTCAACGGCCGTACGACCCGGCCGTTCAGCTAACTACATGCAGCTCCGGCCCACGCGCTGCCTCCAACAGACCGCAACAACCCCTGTGCATGCAGCTCCTTCATGACACAGACGCGAGAACGAACTCCGGCCGGCACACACCCCCGTGTCCAGCACGAACCAGACCTGGCGCGCCGACGCCGGTCACCACCACACGGGCATGGACATGGCTTATTGCCAACAAAGTTTGCGTGAATTTGAGCTTCTTCATGGAGAAGATGGAGATCACTTGGAGAGGTGACTCGCGGCCGGATACTACTCTTGATCGTTAAGTGTAACTTGGCAGAGCAGAGTATATAATCTACAACTAGGCCTCCTAGACATTCTATTTGACCGAACCGATCACGTTCGGTTTCTCCGTATGCAAAGAAATTTGATCTTTGAAAATTGTTGTGCTGTCAGTTTTTTGATAAATCAAGATCCGATTTTTAACCAGATCTTTTTGTCCGGTTATTGGTTTTAACCGAACAGAACCGAAGTAGACTAACAGCACAACAACTAACAAAGTTTTGAAAAACAATTGCCAGCACTTCCATGTTTTTCATCACTTTTCACAAGTAATAGTAGCAACATAGTGATAGTATCACTGCATCAATTTATCTTTTTACAAACAATAACAACAAAATAATACTAGAATCATCATATCATCATGGGGTTAGGTCCTTTTTAGTTTCTCCAGGTTTCACATTAATTCGGGTACCGGAGGGTGTGAGCCGAATTTCCCGAACTAAATTTGCTTCTCCAAAAATGATGAGTTTGAAAGCAATTTTTATTTTTGTTTCAATCTTTCGGTCTGGAACTTTGGTTCTTGGTAAATATACCTGCACCCCATGTACTCCCTCTCTTTCTAAATATAAGCCTTTTTAGAGATTTCAACGCACACTACATATTGCTCGGTATGTAGTCTGTACTTCTCTAAAAGGGCTTATATTTAGAAACGAAGGGAGTACAACACATGTGGATTACTAAGGCTTGAAACAGTAAAGGTAGAGGAAATAAAGAAAGATCTATTTGTAAGATCATGGCGTCGTAAAAATATGAAAGAAAAGGGTCGCAAATGAAAGGAATGCTTTTAAACCTATACTAGTACAAATGCCCGTGCGTTGCACCGGACGAAATATTAAATATAACTTGCTCAATGTGCCATTATGAAACACATTGTTTTTGGGCTTGGCCCAAACAGAAGGAAAGATCTCCTCTCCCACTCACTCCCCTGATTTTCATATCCCCATTGTTGCTGATGTCGGCGGTGGAGGCGACAAGTGATTTCAGATCCGACCAACTTGTTCCGGTGGGCGTCGTTCGACGGCCGGTCCTCTCCATCCCCTCCCCTCCGGCTATCCCCTTCGTGTACATCCCTCTAGGCCTAAGCTTGCCCGCGCCCCACGGCTCGTCCGCAGCGCCGCCCCTGCTCGGATTCGTTCCTCCCCAAGCGTCGCCGAAGCCCGGCACTGCCCCGCCGTTGACCTTCAGCTCCGCTGCGCTCTGCCGAATCAGGTGTGTTGATTTTCTATCAGTTGGGGTTGCTAATTCTTACATGGCATTTGGTTTGCTTTCATGAGCATATATGTTCAGAGTTTGGCGCAAGTATCTGTGTCGGCCGGTTTAGTTTCGGTGGCCCGCGCGAGGTTTAGGGAGTGATTTGCTAGTCATCATCACGTGTGGATACGTTTCCGGCCAGTTATGCAAAATAATGTGCGCAAGCCGTGATCTGAGCGTGCCGTGCGCGTCTAGTCCAACCCGAGGTCGAGCTCGGCGCCGGGCTTCGTGGTCATGGATGACACAATCGAGCATGCGAGGACGAGGCATGGTGCAAAGACCGGATCCTTCAGTTTATTTCGAAAAGAATAAATAATAGCAAAGAAGAAACAGAAAAGCTGTAACAGTTACACGGAGCAAAATCCCGTGTTCTTGAGTATATTCTTCCTCCACGGTGCAGAAAAGCTAGCCATGATGGGTCACACAGGAAGAGAGAGAGAAAAGCCCATGCACATGCAATGGCTCGCATCCCCATGGACCAGCGAGGATACTGATTTGCGTTACGCGCTCAACTGGTTAGAATTCGCCTTATTCGGCCATGGTGGTATTTCCTAAGTGGAAATTTGTTGCTGTTTCGAATCATGAGTTGGGACAGTTCAATTATAATAGTAACATAAACAAGATTATATTTAATATACTCTGTCTAAATTGATCCAGTTTAGCAAACTGGTTGGGAAATATTACAGTGGGCAAACATGTGGCAAGAAAAGACAGAAAAGAGATATGAAAATAGCGGCAGTTCACTTCTTGAGGTAGTATCTCGTGAACTGAAGGATTAGAAGGCGGCGTGCTGTCCACGCTGGATTCCGTCCTGACGTATCTCGTGCAGAATCACGGCGAGCGCCAGGATGAAAGCATGGTCCACGCCCGGGCTGACACTCACGGAGAAAGCCAGCCCCTCGAACAGGAACAGCCCCGTCGTGCGCTTGATCGTGGCAACGGCGGCGCCGCCGTCGGAGCGGCCGCGGGAGACTGTCCACTCGCGCCCGCATGAACTGAGTCGGATCACGAAGTCCGGGTTCTTCTCGCTGCGGTCGCCGCCGGCGAGGTGGACGTGGACCTCTCTGATGACGAACAGCCAGGGCTGCACCACGGCGGAGAAGAGCAGATCCCTCGGCCTGCTGCCGTCCCCCTTGAACGCCTCCCACCTCCGGCCGAGCGTGAACAGGGTCGGCGAGCGCTCCGTGGTGACCAAAGGCCGGCGCGATGCGGCGTCGACGAGGATGGAGCGACGGACAAAGGTGAACGGGGGGGCGTCCACCTTCATCACCGCCGCGCCGCTGGCGTCCGTGATGGTGAAGTCGCGGAACCAGCTCTTCGTCTTGGTCAAGGTGAACTCCGTCGCGTGCGGCGCGCAGAACCGCGCGTCCACCACAGCTCCCGTCCTCGCTGCCATTGCCTGCCGCAACAGATCGGTGGGTGCTCGATCGACTGCCCTCTGCTCCTGACCGGATCCACGTACACGTATCGTGAGGCGAGACAGCCCGCAACATATTGCCGAGGCCAACGTACACGTATCGTACGTGCATCTCAAGGACTAGTATTTATTTAATTTCCTTGTTGTACAAGATACTAGTATTTCCCCTGGCTGGCATATTGCAGTACGCGCTTGCCAAATTAATTCTAACACCAACTTACACAAATTAATTCTAACATTTAGTGATGGAGGAATTCATGATCATTCTTGCATCGGCATACAAAGAGTCCAGATTTATGGTCAACATCTTGGCGTCCTCCGCATCGATAGCGATCTTCAACTTTTTTTTTCTTGAGCGCGACCTTTCTCTTTTCGATCATGGTTCTCCTCTCTTCGAGCTTGACCTTCTTTTCCGTCGCCTCCATCAACAATGCGAAACTCTCCGCCTTTCTATCCTCCTTGAGGTCCGAGCGCTTCATGCATGCCTTCTCCTTCTTCGACAAGATGTCCTCGAACCTCTCCGTCAGCTTGGCCGCCACACCTTCCACTTCGCCCTCTCCTCCTCCCACTTCTTTCCCCATAAAAATTTCTAAAATTTCAACCAACAATGCATGATGGTGAAGTTTTTTCTCTCCGGCTTTTTGTACACAAAACAAGCACCAAAAGGCTACAAAATAATGCATGTTCGGCTAGTGAGTAACAAAACAAATGCATGTCCGGCAAGTGCACAAAAGAATGCATGTTCGGCTAGTGATCACTTTACTTGCTCGATGACTTATGCACCCCTAGGCCACCATGCAATGAGACGCTTCAAGTGCCTGCAATACTTGGACACGGCTTTTTGGATGGTGTACCATTGATGGTTGAGGGATTTTCATTCACGGATGTGGATGACCGCGTCGGTGTAGGGCGCGAAATGCTTATATTCAGGAAACCATATATGAATGTTGTTCCAAAAGGTTGTGCCCTTTTGCTCCATGCCATGGATAGGATCAAGGCTAGTGGACAACCATGCATCATACAACAGCTCGTCCTCCTGCATGTTGAAGCTTTCTCATCTACCCTTCTTCTTCGGATCTCCAGTTGTATTAGCCGGGTCATCGTCTCGCCATCCTCCCTCTCCTCCTCGTCCCTCTCCTTGTTGTTGCGTCTGGGTGTAGGGCTGCTGCACGCCCGTTTGGCTGTAGAACTGTTGCGCGCCCGTCTAGGTGTAGGATCTGGGTGTAGGACTACTGCACCCTGTCTGGATGGGATCCAAGTTATCCACCTGCCCGTCCTCACAGCCCGTGCCGAGGCCAACGTACACGTATCATACATGTATCTCAAGGATTAGTATTTACTGTAATTTGTGCTTCAAAATATCCATGGTTTTTAATCTGATCTATGTTTATTCTGCTCAGATAGTTTTCCACAATAGAACCTTGCATCGAAATATTGATTCTTAAGCATCCAATGTTTCTGTATATGTACTTAGAAGTAGTGGAGAAGCTTCTTTATAATGCTAGTTGTTCCTTCCTACTCCCTCCGTCCGAAAATACTTGTCATCAAAATGAATAAAAAGGAATGTATCTAGAACTAAAATACGTCTAGATACATCTTTTTTTGTTTATATTGATGACAAGTATTTCCGGACGGAGCGAGTACCTTATATTCTTATGCATCATGCCTAAACCTTTAATGCTTCAAAGGTATTCAAATGATTCCGACGCCGGCCCGGTGACATGTTCGCCAGGGGGACCAAGGAGCTCAAGGGTAGGGGACAGTGGCATGCAGAAGGGTCATGACAGCAAGCAGCCGAAGGTTCTGGGCGCCGGAGTCCGAGGACGGTTCTGGGCGCTAGTGGAGAGTGGCGAGGAGGAGGACGAAGACGACGGCCGACATCTTGACGCCGGTTCGCCGGAGACGGCGTCACCTACGCCTTCAGATCACATTTGCGAGGCTTTCAAGATTGGATATTCTGAGGATGAGGTTGCGCTGTTGGTAGATGTTGCGATCCCGCAGGACGATCCGGCGAGGACTGGACTGGAGAAGACGGAGAGGATCGAGATCGTTCGGCGAGTCGTGCACCGGAGGACGGCGGCAACGGCGATCCGGCCATGGCGTGGCCCTCTTCCAAAGGTACGTCTTCCGGCCCTTATGTTCGGTGGTTTTCTCGGTTCGGAATGGAAAGTTGTGCCCAGTCGCCGGAAGAAGGGCCGGCGGCCGGAGCCGACGGTGGTGCAGCAGTCCGGTGAGATCCCGATCGGGGTAGCCAGGCGGCTGCGTTTGAATTCGTTGATGGGCTTGGCTGGGCCGGGAGATCAGGACGATGGGTGTGAGGCCCATCGGGTGGCATCTCCGTGTGGGCCAGAGTTAGCCGGGTATGAGGCCCAGGCTAACGCGGTCTCCACAGGCTCTGCGGGCGACGAGGCAAATGGCCTTTGCATGCGTACGTGCCATCGTGTTTCGTCGTGCGTCCTGTCTCCGCCGACGCTGTGCCCTAGGTTTAGGCGTCGCGAGGGTTCAGCAGGTATCCGTCGCTGTGGTCCAGGCCGGGCGACTCGGATCCCTCCCCTGATGGCGGGACGGGGGGATGCTGTAGCCTCCGGCCCCAACATGCAGGCGCTCGCCGGAGTGACACCGGCGGCCCTTGGAGGCGGTGTTCCACAAGGCCAGCGGCCGGTGCTGCCGGCTGGCCGTGGTGCGCCAAAGGGGCCGCGACCTACGGCTGCGGCCGGCCGAGGCACCCCGCCAGGGCCGAGACCTGCGCAGGCTGTGGGGGCCGTGCCAGCCGCCGGGCGCGGTGCTCAAGGTCTCCGGCCGCCGGCGCCGGCTACTTCTCTGCCGATGGCTGTGGGGCGTGGTGCTCAAGGACTCCGGCCGCCGGCGCCGGCTGCTACTCTGCCGATGGCTGTGGGGCGCGGTGCTGCTCCGCCGAGGCCGCCGCTGACTGCGCTTGTGGCTGCGCCCCGAGGTCAATGGGGGGATGACGGCTACGATGCTTATGGGACTGGCCAGCACCATGGCTCTTCGTCCACGGGTGGCGGTCGTGGTTATGCTTGGCAAAGTGATGGGTCAGTTGAGAGGCCATTCTTGGGTCCTTCAGGCGGCTTCGTTGAGGGGCCTTCTGATCCGGGTCATCGGCAGCGAGGAGGTTTCCGGGGGGCCGGTACCGTCCACGTCCTCCGCCACCACCTGTTGTTGTCGACCAGATGACAGTTGACGGGACTGCCGAGGAGCCTATACTGACCGGTCACGCTATGGAGGTGGTGACGGCTCTTGCTACTGTTCAGGTTCCTGAGAACGAGGTTATGACTGATGTGTCTGCAGAGTTGACAGATAGGACTGAGGCTGATAGGGCGTCCAAGTGGGCGCGCAGGAAGGAAAAGATGCTTTGCTATCGTTGCGGCGACAAGGGCCACTTCATTGCAGAGTGTGTGGCTCTGTTATGTGATACCTGCGGTAAACTGGCACACGACTCTGGGGAGTGTCCGTTACTGCGAGATCAGGCACCGTCCCTCATGATGTATGGAGTTTACTGTGCTGAGCTAACTTTTTTCGAATCTCCGAATCAGCGAGAGGTTTCTGATGAGTCCACGAGTATGACCACGGGGATTGTCAAGGTCACCAGAGGGGAGGTGTCTGAGACACAGATCGTGCAGAGGCTCCGAGAGTTGGCCCCTGGGGATTTCCAGTGGGACCTTGTCAGTCTCGCTAATAAGATGTTCAGAGTTGAGTTTCCTTCCGTGGAGGATCTGCAGAGGTTGTTGAGTTTTGGGATGTGTAAGGTGCCGGGAACGGATGGTATCCTTGAGTTTCAGGAGTGGAAGTAGGTTGAGCCTCAGGGCAAGCCGCTTACTCAGGCGTGGTTGCAATTTTCCGGGGCTCCCTCCAAGCCACTGCAGGATGCTCGGGTTGTGGCCAGCATGGGCATTTTAGTGGGGAAGCCTGAGTGCGTGGACATGGAGTTCACCAGAGCTCACGAGATTGCTCGGGTTCTGGTTAGTATTTTGAACATTGAGTATGTGCCGGACGTGGTTAAGTGGGCTTATCGAGGCAGGATTTATGATCTGGTTATTGAGTTTGAGGATGAGAGCCTTTTGGTTGCGCCGGCTCATGAGTCTAACGTGGATATGCACGAGGGTGATGGCTGCGCGGCAGCACGGGAGCCGCCGGTCGAGGACTCTGGACGACAGTTGTCCAAGGGGCCGGGGTCCGAGACCGCGACGACCGGGGATGGAGCAGCCCCACCCTCCTCGGTGCCTTCGACGACTCTGAGATTTGGGTCTTTCGAGCCCTCTTTTGCACCTCCGAGGCTGTGGAGTGATCGGGTCGAGTCCGAGGAGGCTTTTGAGCTCGAGTTGCCTGCTTTGGGGTTTGAGGGTGCTGTGGATACCATTCCTGGGGATCTTGGGGTTTCATCGATCTCGATCTGGGGGGAGGAGGAGGTGAGTCGGCAGGTGGCCACTCCCTCTCGTGCTCAGCACACTGTACCTCCTCAGGAGGTGACGCAGCTTGTCGTGCCTGGCTTGTCGGGTGGAGCCCTGGGGCAGGCGGCCTCGGGTTGCTCTCCTACTGCTGAGGAAGGGGATTCGGGGCAGGTGGCTCCCGTGTCCTTTTCTTTGTTGGGAGTGAAGGAAATATGCCCTAGAGGCAATAATAAAGTTATTATTTATTTCCTTATTTCATGATAAATGTTTATTATTTATGCTAGAATTGTATTAACCGGAAACATGATACATGTGTGAATACATAGACAAACATATAGTCACTAGTATGCCTCTACTTGACTATCTCATTAATCAAAGATGGTTATGTTTCCTAACCATAGACATGTGTTGTCATTTGATTAATGGGATCACATCAGTAGGAGAATGATGTGATTGACATGACCCATTCCGTTAGCCTAGCACTTGATTGTTTACTATGTTGCTATTGCTTTCTTCATGACTTATACATATTCCTGTAACTATGAGATTATGCAACTCCCGTTTATCGGAGGAACACTTTGGGTGCTACCAAACGTCACAACATAACTGGGTGATTATAAAGGAGTACTACAGGTGTCTCCAAAGGTACATGTTGGGTTGGCGTATTTCGAGATTAGGTTTTGTCACTCCGATTGTCGGAGAGGTATCTCTGGGCCCTCTCGGTAATGCACATCACTATAAGCCTTGCAAGCAATGTGACTAATGAGTTAGTTGCGGGATGATGCATTATGTAACGAGTAAAGAGACTTGCCGGTAACGAGATTGAACTAGGTATTGGATATCGACGATCGAATCTCGGGCAAGTAACATGCCGATGACAAAGGGAACAACGTATGTTGTTATGCGGTTTGACCGATAAAGATCTTCGTAGAATATGTAGGAGCCAATATGGGCATCCAGGTTCCGCTATTAGTTATTGACCAAGAATAGTTCTAGGTCATGTCTACATAGTTCTCGAACCCGTAGGGTCCGCACGCTTAAGGTTTTGATGACAGTTATATTATGAGTTTATGAGTTTTGATGTACCGAAGGAGTTCGGAGTCCCGGATGAGATCGGGGACATGACGAGGAGTCTCGAAATGGTCGAGACGTAAAGATCGATATATTGGACGACTATATTCGGAGTTCGGAAAGGTTCCGAGTGATTCGGATATTTTTCGGAGTACCGGAGAGTTACGGGAATTCGCCGGGGAGTATATGGGCCTTATTGGGCCATACGGGAATAGAGGAGAGAGGCCGAAAGGAAGGAGGCGCGCAGCCCCCCTCTGGTCCGAATTGGACAAGGGGTGTGGCCCCCTTTTTCCTTCCTCCTCTCCCCCTCTTTCCCCCTTCTCCTACTCCAACAAGGAAGGAGGGATTCCTACTCCCGGTGGGAGTAGGACTCCCCTTGGCGCGCCCCTCCTTGGCGCGCCCCTCCAAGTTGGGTAGTGGGTATTTTTTTTGCATGGTAATACGTGTCTCATTTATATAGAATAAAGATCAAGTTACAAGGCACGTAAGCACCGACCATACAAGACTGAAAAGATAGGAAAATCCTATGCAAAGTACCAACGTCTGTCCCTCTCCTTCGACACCACCGAAGCGGCCACCAAAGGATAAAAAGACAGACCACCTCTTCACCCAAACTCGACGCGGCTCCATCGCTGATCAGCAGCTTTGCGGACCTCCAAAGTAGTTTGCCAGAAGCAAAATCATAGCCGTTGAAAGAATCAGACCGGGGCAACATGTCCCCGGACACGCCATCGAACTTCAGAACTGACACCCCCGCATGACGACGACATCGAAGGAGGAAACCAGAACTGTCAGCCTTCAACCACAGACCCAGCACAAGATTCTCCATCTTCCAGCTGTCACTTGCGTAGACAAAAGTTGGGTAGTGGGTAGCGGGGCTCTATACGAAATGAGCTAAGTAGAAAATCAGTATTAGTGCACTTGTTTTTTTTGCTGTTCACGTGAAAGACCAGAATTACTCACTACTAGGAAAAGGCCTACTAATGGCACACCAGTTTTGCCTACTAATGGCGTACTACTGGTGCGCCATTAGTATCACGCCACTAGTTATTTTTACTAATGTCGCACTAGTGGTGCGCCATTAGTATCTGGTATACTAATGGCGCACCAGTCCACGGTGCGCCATTAGTATAGGCCACGGTGCGCCATTAGTATTTTTGAATTTTGAAGGCGGGAAAATAGTAGTGGCGCACCGTCTAACCCCCACCGTGCACCATTGCTATTTTTGAATTTTGAATTTGGATCTGGATCGCGACTTTTTTGCCCATTTTTTGCTCGTTTTTTTGCACGATATTATTCCAAATTTTGTTCCCGTTTTTGGATCTTGTACGTTCTTTTGCCGTGTTCTTTTGCCGGAGAGGAGTTCGCCGGAGAGGAGGAGGAGGTGACCGTAGAGGCGCTCGCCTACATCACCGGAGAGGAGGAGGAGGTCGCCGGAGAGGAGTTCACCGGAGCATCGGAGAGGAGGAATGAGAAACCATGAGGGGATGGGAGGAGAGGAGGGAGGAGGAGCTCACCGGAGAGGAGGGAGGAGGAGCTCACCCGAGATGAGGGAGGAGGAGCTCACCGGAGAGGAGGGAGGAGGATCTCACCGGAGAGGAGGTAGGAGAAACCGTGAGGGGAGAGGAGGAGAGGAGAGGAGGGAGGAGGAGGTCGCCGAAGAGGAGGAGGAGGTCGCCGGAGAGGAGGAGGAGGAGGGTAGTATGGTGGAGGAGAGAGGGGAAGATGGAGTGGAGGAGTGGAGGAGAGGTGGAGTGGAGGAGAAGAATGAAGAGGTAAGGAGGAGAGGACACGTCCAGCCATATATACAGCATAGTAATGGCGCACCGTGGGCAGGTGCGCCATTACTATTTTTTTATTTATTTTGAATTTTGAAGGCGGGAAGATACTAATGGCGCATCATGGGCAGGTGCGCCATTAGTAACTTTTTTTATTTTTTTGATTTATTTTGAATTTTGAAGGCGGGAAGATAGTAATGGCGCACCATGGGCAGGTGCGCCATTAGTAAATTTTTTATTTTTTTTGATTTATTTTGAATTTTGAAGGCGGGAAGATAGTAATGGCGCACCATGGGCAGGTGTGCCATTAGTAAGTTTGAATTTTTTTGAATTTTTTTGCCTCTCCAGATCTTAAAAGCCCCGTATCTTTTTTCTGTAACTTTTCGAGTAGATGATTTTTCATATAAAAAACTTTTTCATCCGAGTTCGTATGCAAAAGTTATGCCCATTTTTACAAATTCTGGAGAGATTTTGCAAAAAAGTCAAAAATTCATGTTTGTAAATTTTGCTCCACATATCACATGGGAATCTTATTTTTTTTTATTTTTTTGACATTTCTATCATTTTCTCTTTTTTTTGAAACTGAAAAGGCGGTCCGGGGGTGCATTCGGGGAAACGTTTGGGCCAAATTACTAATGGCGCACCGTGGGATGTGGTGCACCATTAGTATTTGCACACTAATGGCGCACCAACACATGGTGCGCCATTAGTATTTAGTAATGGCGCACCACATGTACAGTGCGTCATTAGTGTCCATTCCATCTATAGCCCTTTTCCTAGTAGTGACTTGTTGATGTTATTTTGCGTGCAACCCAATTAGTGTAAGGCTGCTACAGAATTTCACTACTGAGAATTTGTGACGTATACTGTAGCATATAGGAACCATCAAAGCATATTGTGTTAAGAGATGAATTAACAAGATTGTTGATAATTATTTTGCAGTGGAATGGATTCGTACCCACCCGGCGGTTTCTTAAGTTATTTTAAAAATTCGTCGATTCCTGCTATTTCACTGCAAACTTCTCATCAGCCACTCGTGCCACACAACATCAGTGTTGGTGGTGGTCATCCCTCATATGCTCCAGTCATGGCACCACATCCATCAATGCCACATCCATCAATGGCCAAAAGCAGCCCTCCCCCTTCTGATGGCATGATTGCTGATAATGTTGAAGTCTATAGGACTGATAAGCGTTTACCATGGACAAAAGAAGAGGACAAAAGTCTATAGGTGCTCACATCCTTTATATGGATCTTATCGAATGAGTACTTGTTAACATTGGTACCATTTTCTTCAGATTTTCTTTGGGGGTCTTCTGATTGATTTGGAAGGAAGAATTCTTGGTATGAATTTCATAGATGAGAATGAAACTCCCTTTTTGCCCGTCCAGATTGTTGGGAGATGCCTGAAACACTTCAGAAAGTTTGGGTATGTTTTTCTTTTCCTTTGCTCTTGAACTTCTAACAGGATGATGTAGTTCGTAATACATGGGTTGCTCACTCATTTCTGAAGACCAAAACTATATAATCTGATTACCTATTTTACTGTAGAGTAGTACTTCCTCCGTCCCATAATATAAGACGTTTTCTGATACTACACTAGAGGCAAAAAACGTCTTACATTATGAGACGAAGTAGGAGTAGTACTATATAGCTGAATGTATTCCATTTTATGAAACCGTTATTTTATTTTATTTTGAAAGTGAAGGTATATTCCATTTTACATTGATAGAATATAGAGAAAATGAATTTTTGTCATGAGCACATGCGAATCAAACAACCATTGCTTGGAATAAGGGGCGAGGCGCTTCACATGTTGGAGTTAAAGGACTTGGAGAAAATATGCGCCTAGTGGAGCTCGAGTCGCAGGGATATCTGCCGCCATCAAACGAAGTTTGGCGTCGAGCGGGGCTGGTCTCTGTAGATGGGATTGGCAAAGCGGAGCCTGTTCCCACGCCGAAGAGGCTTGACCGGGTGTGCTTAGTCCCGTACCTCTTGAGAGGTTTGTCTTTTCCAATCCATCCTTTCCTGCATTGTTAAACTTCTACGGCATCCAGCTTCATCACCTCACCCCTGCTTCGATCCTGCACATTGCCGGATACGTCGCCCTGTGTGAGATGTATCTGGGAATCGAGCCGCATTTTCAGTTGTGGCAGAAATATTTCTGCCTTGTTCCTCAGACCAGGAGCGAGGCTGTCCATGAGGTCGGAGGGGCTGTAGTGTGGAAGATCGCCAACCAGGGCTATCCAGAGGGATCACCCAAGGAGGATCCTGAATTTTGGACCTTTGAATGGTTTTATATTCACAACGTTTCCCTGTATGATCCAACTCGTCAGGGCTCCCGTCGTATTCTTCGGAGCCACCAGTAAAACGGCGTACTGGGCGCACAAAGGGCGGCGAAGAGAGCCCCCAAGTGGCTATGCTCGGCAACCGAGTTCGACTTTTCACGGAGCAGGGCCTGACAATGCCTGAAGTAACTGCCACTTTTCTCCTTCGCCGGGTCCAACCGCCGCAACAGCGATATCATCCCATTTGGGAATTTAACGGAGAGGATGACTCCACCCAAGCCATTACTATGCCCTTTGCCGATCGAAAAGCTCTGGCGGTCGTACTTGCCGATTTTTACCATGGAGACGAGCAGGCCTTTGCAACCATGAAGCTACGGGAAGGGTATAGTGCCAACACATCCATTGCTCTCCTAAGGGTGATCCTTCTTCGGAATACGCCTCTACTTTATGTGTCCAAAAACTGATCTTTTAATGAGCAGTATTAAATCAAGAGTAACAATTCTAGCGTTAGTATCTAAGTATCACACTGCCTCCATGATCTTTGATATTCCAAATTGTTTTAGTATCAAAGGACATCTTGGAGCTGAAAGAATTGTTTCAAGAACGACCGTATGTTGAAGATATTATGATATCTAAAACAATGTCCGATTGCAATGAGATAGAGTATAATTTAGTAAGATACATGTTCTCATACTGTACGAAAATATGTGACGGTTCGAGATGCTAGGCATCCTAATCTCCCAAAAGGTTTTGGTAGCTAACATTATACTTGTGATTCGTCCCTATGAGCTATAGTAGCTTGATCATGAAAGATGTAGGTAAAGTGTTAACTACATTAAAAGTTTACTAAATAATAGAACTCGAAAAACCGACAATCATTTGATGACGGTGAACCTCAAAAGTGCAAAGTCCAAAGGTTTTAGTGCTTGACTAACACACTTTTGGACTATGTGTCATGCGTATGGCGCCACTATTGATGTTGATAGAATATTCTAAAAACAGAAATGCTGAAAAAGGATCTGGAAAATATTTTGGCAGAAAATAAAAAACTGGAATTGTCCAGCTCGGATATATAGAAGATACACACATTATGGGTGTATTCATTGCTTGCTAAACAATGTGGTTCTTGGGTATTGGATACTGGATTGGTTGGTATGAAGTTTCATAACAACACAATACAAGTTGTGGGTGGTCATGCCAGTACCAATTTTAGGATGGTAATTTCAAGAATCAGAAGTTCAGGGTTCAGTTCCCACTACCCCGCAAAACTCAAGATTTAAGACAGACATCACAAGTTGGAAGACGTACAGCCAACCACAAGTTACAGCACATAGATCCAGAGTTCCCAACAAATAGAAACCTGAGTTACTAGCACCAAGCTAAGCGACGATAAAGGTTAAGTGTAACACTTTCGAAGAGCACATGTTCCAAAATATGGGATAGCAAAAGTATCATTTCCGTGCTTCTACGAGCCAGATACAGCTTATGCACATGGATCAGCTTCAGGAAAGATGTTTACTCCTTGATCAACAGTTAGACCATCAGCTTCACCAGCTCGCACAAACATAGTGAATAATTAGTTCTACTCCATGATTGATGATTAAGTTATGCTGCAGTTATCACTTACAGTCCTAGGCATGGAAAGTATGTCCAAACTTCTGCACCACAGTATAATGTCTTCCACATTGGCAAGTTCCTACTGGTTTGTACCTCAGATGATACTGCTCAATCAATTTGACCAGTTCTTGTCGCAATGCAGCAGCACTTTCGGGTGGATACCAATCCCTATTTATGCCCTACAAAAGGGGGATTAGACAAATGAGCCATGAGCATATGCACTGTAGGATCTCCCCCCATACAATTTTCATCAAGAAATAAAAAACTAGAACATGTAATGACTTGGTGACTATTATGCTGAAAGCGGCCCAACACACAAAACCTTAACAATGTCTTCCAACTGAGCTGCATGGACACATGTAATGACTTGCTGAATATTATAACAAGAAAAGAAGGCATAGTCGGCTTCCTCCTGCTGTGAAACCTGGCAGTAAAAGGTAAGATTGTAAGACTAATAACAATATCGAACAGAATAACAAACCATCAAGCAAATAATTTTGAATTTTCAAATGCAAGGAAGGAGAGCTGCCCATTCTATTGAGAAAGCTGAATGAAAGTACTTACCTCAACTACATCCCTCTTGATTTCTTGGCCATCGCCACCCAACACATTTGTTACAAAGCTGTCAATAATATACTAGGTTTCAGAGTGTACCACAAAAATGTACACTATAGATGCAAATTTGTTTTGACTTAGCATACAACACATAGTGCAGCCGCTAAACGTTCCTAACTTTTGGGAATAGTTACCTTTCAGCAATATCAAAAACACAGTCTGAGTTGTCCTTTTCCAGTGAATCCATCAAGTACATGGTGGTAGTTGCACTCTTTCCACTGGAAGGCCTATATATGACAATCAGGCCCCAGTGTTGTCTAATCAATTGGGAACATAAGAGAAGAACTTGATCAGCAAGATAGTATTCTCAAAATGCTAACTGACAGTGGTCATTGCTGTAATACAGGATAGTTAATTTTTAACAAAATAGAGAACAAAATTTCTTACCTCGAGGATTCAAACACAAAGAGAAATAGGTACTTGATGCGATCTAGGGCTACCCCTCTCCTCTGAAGTGCAGATTTTAACCATGATTTCAGCTTAGGAAGAAACCAAGATATATTAGGCAAGAAATAGTTAGTGACAGGGAGGCAATAGAGCTTGGAAATTTATGAATGTTACCAATTTCTCAAAATCCTTTGTAACTAGCTTGGACCAGAAAAATGGGCTGCAAACATCATACTGTTGCAATATTTCACTTGGCAAATCAAGAGATGGGAAAATTCCATTGAAATGTCTTCAAGAGGTAAATAAATGAGATGTTAAAAAGGGAACAAACAGGAACCTAGAAACATTGCATCCCAAAAGAGCGATACTTACCCAGTGTACATTTCAAGAACTCTGTCAGTGACAAAGCCCCCTTCTAAGGAATAAAAGTCAGAATAGTAAAGACTGGGATTGGAATCCTGGTAATCATCGCTGGCAGGATATTCATGTCAGGCCCACTCTTTTTGGAACCTTAATTGGTTAACTGGACTAAGTCACTGCTTACATTCACTTTGCGACGACACTTCGACAATTTTTTCTTGTTGATTCCCATGCAATCATTGATAGCTCAATCGATTGGCTTGAGCACATCAAGGGATTTAACCATTGGTTTCACAAAGCTACTATATTATCGGAGTATTCTAGATCAGAGCATGGGATGTCACTTTTTCAAGAACCTCATAGGGCAAGTTGTACTCCTCTAGCAACTCCTTCAACTCTTTCAGAATTGCAGCTTTCCTCTCCGGTATAAATTCAAATGCCTTTTTATATTGGTTCTGGAAGCAATGAAGATTCTGCAGCTGAACAAGTAGAAAATATTAGTATTTTAAATATGCTGAAATAAAGACAAAAGAATATAGAAGAGGACAATTTTTTTTTGACTTACCTACTGTTTTAAGCCTTCAAATTTTTCAACCTCACTACCCTTTTCTTTACTGTTTACATCGACCTCTACAAGGTGTCCAATGTTATTATCAACCTCATCGTCAAAAACATCATCTTCAGTACCTTTGCCCAGTTTGTAATCTGTTTCCATATTATAAACCTTTTCTGCTGCATAACAACTATCCTCGAGTTTCTTGATCTGCAAAAAATCTAGCATTTCACATATGCCGATATGAAGGCAAAAAATGTTGAGTATGTAAGTCAGCACTCACAGGTACAGTGTCATATTGGCCCGCATATTTCTTTATGAATTTGAAATGGCAATCCTCTATATGTTGTATCCGTGGGAAACCATCAGCGGGTATCCATGGGAGAGCATGATTGTGCAGTTTAGCCAGATCTACCATGTCAAGGAAAATAATCTGTAGAGAAACATGTGAAAACGTATGTAAGTTAAAAAAATATTGGTAAGTAAAATCAAGGCAAGACGAATCATTTAGAGGTTATTAGGTTGCTTACATACAGCAACACTGCAGATCCAATCAGATTTTTCGACCCATTTCTCAGATCTTTGATGCCCTTTACCAGTAATTTGACAGTTAATTCAGTGAAGTTCCATTCCACTGTTTTATCAATATCTTCCACCATTTTCATTAACCTTAAATCTATAACTGGACTGAGAACAAGGGGCCAAGAGCCAAGCCAGTATGGCATACATATATACTTTGCATGTGTGTTTCCTCTTGTTCCCGCAGTCACGGAGTTGCTCATAGAAACTTTCCACATTCTTAACTGGAATATTCAATCCCCTTTTGCACTTTGAACTATGTTTTCTATTACCAGAATTTTCAATCGGAAATGTTTTCCCTTTGTTCATTACACCATACCCCTTAGCTGCAGCCTCAAATAAGTCAATCTAAACAGGGTCATCCTCGGGCCCCAATCTTAATGTGTAGTTGTCAGTGTCAACTCTGTTTAACAGAAAGGTAGTCAGACTATCAGGTGGTTTGGTCATGATGAGAAACAGAAAAGAGCGACCAGAAGACTAAAATTAGGCAACACCTTATTGGTAAAATTCACAACCAAACCAGCTGATAGTCTGACAACCTTTCTGGTAACAGAGTTAACACTGACAACTACACATTAAGATTGGGCCCCAAGGATGACCTGTTGGCATTGACTTATTTGAGGCTGCAGCTAAGGGGTATGGTGTAATGAACAAATGGAAAACATTTTCGATTGAAAATTTGGTAATAGCAAACATAGTTCCAAGTGCAAGAGGGAATTGGATATTCCAGTTAAGAACGTGAAAAGTTTTTATGAGCAACTCCGTGACGCAGGAACAAGAGGAAGCGCACCTACAAACTATATATGTATGTCATACTGGCTTGGCTCTTGGCCCCCTGTTCTCAATCAGTTATAGATCTAAGGTTAATGAAAATGGTGGAAGATATTGATAAAATAGTGGAATGGAACTTGACTGAATTAACTGTCAAATTACTGGTAAAGGGCATCAAAGATCAAAGAAATAGGTCAAAGATCTAATTGGATCTCCAGTGTTGTTGTATGTATGTAACTTAATAACCTCTAAATGTTTCAAATTGGCCTGGATTTTACCTACCAATATTTTGTCAACTTACATACATTTTCACATGTTTCTCTACAGATTATTTTCCTTGACATGGTAGATCCGGCTAAACTGCCCAATCATGCTCTCCCATAGATATATACCCGCTGATGGTTTCCCATGGATATAGCATATAGACGATCGCCATTTCAAATTCATAAAGGCATATGTGGGCCAATATGCCACAAATTTTTCACTGATGGTCTTAATCTGACCACCGCTTATCTTATTATCATTGGCATGCAAGGCAGTGACCTGGGTTTTTTGCTCACTATCGAGGAAAAGAATTATGCCTTCTTGTTTTTGAGTGTTAGGATCTTCTTCAGTGATAGCACAAAATAGCTGCAAAAACTAACATGTATTAGAATGTTGATGTATTATCATTGAGTGTATTATGAGTAGAATACTGGACTACTTACGAATCTCTGCTCTACCCTCCATCTTTTTTGCTGCTCCCGATCTCTTTCTTAATCACTTGCACAAATTCTTCATCCAACTGCACTCAAAAATAATTTGCTATCAGACCAGCTTTTAACTGACAACCAAGGCTATGTTTCTTGCACAAAACTTACCTGATGTTGTGGTTGGATAATTATTCTTTTATTATTATTGCCGTTCTTGTTATCATCCTGCTTGAGGCATTCAACAAAAACACCCAGAAGATTCGGGGCACTCTTAGGATCCTCTATACACTTCAGCAGCTGAGCCCCCGTCATGATAGTCCCACCCAAATTTAACACTTCATCACCATTGCTTCACCAATTAAAAACAATATATGAGTTACTGATAAAACTAAACAGGCGAACCCCTGTCTCACCGAATGCAATGCCTAGGCTGTCAATACAAACATCTAACGGAGCCTAGCAGAGTCAAAATTTCAGTGAATAAATGAATAAACTTACTATTTCTCTTTGAGAAGTTTACAGATCTCCTCACAGTCTGTAGCAGGCAATAATTCCTTTACCCCAAAAGTAACGGGAGACACCGCTTTGGCGGAAAAGTTCCTCTTCCTCTTGTCATGTCTCTCTTTTGGTGTCATTACTGTTGTATTCTTATCAGCAGTATTCTTATCCAGCACTCCTATTCCAGCAACGTTTCCTTGCTGGTGTCCTTGCTATTGTATCAGCCAATATTCTTATCAGCACTCTTCTTACCACCTTCCTGAGCCTTTTCCTTGTCATCTTCCTTTTCTTCTGTATCGGATCTCACGGAAGAGTCTTCAATGTCTGTTGTATCGGGGTTACGGTTACCACCTTCCTTGTCATCTTCCCTTTCTGCTGTATCGGAGCTCACGGAAGAGTCTTCACTGTCCTCATCCACCTCTATTTTTCTGCTTTATCGGAGTTCACAGGAGAGTCATCCATCTCTTCGGCATGGACAGTCTCTCCCTCATCCATCACTACCTCTTCGGAGATCACGGGAGAGCCTTCAGTGTGCTCATCCATCTCTACAGGACTGCCTCGAGGAGAAACGTGGGCTTCGCGCTGATGGGTAGTGTCAGCTACAACGGCTAGAGTGCTGTCCTGGACAGTGTCTCGAGGAGAAACGTGGGCTTCAGACTGATGGGCAGTGTCAGCTACAACTATGCCCTCATCCATCTCTTCGTCCTGGACAGTGCCTCAAGGAGAAATGTCCTGGACAGTGTCAGCTATAACGGCACCCCGAAGTTCCTCAGCCTCGTTAGCATCAACTGTTGTGTGGGCATCGCACTGATTGGGACCCCGAAGTTCCTCAACCTTGTCAGTGTGTGGAGGAGGAACTTCCTCAACCTTGTCAGTGTCAGTACTGTGGGCAGTGTCAACTGTACTGTCAGCTTCATTGACTTTGGTCCTTGGATCATCCAGGAGGCGTTTTACAAGCTTCTTTCTAAACTTTAACACCTCAGCCTGCATATTTGAGGCATTAATTATTTGTTCTAGAATTTGAATAGAACAAAAATTAAAAAGAACAAGGCTTAGTGTTTACCTAGGTGATGCCATATATCTTCATTTCCTTAGACCGTTCGATATATAATAAAACATGAAATCCACAATCAAAACTACAACAATTGCAATTGATTACCACATAATTATTTGTTCTAGAATTTGAGGTATCCACTTACTTGTTGTCTTGAGGCTCAACATCTGGAATTTCGTGAGCATACGAAGAGATGTCGATGTCGTGCTTACTCAAATATGACTCCAGCCCCTTTAACACAGTATTTGCCTGCTTTTGATGGAAACCTGGAGCAGAGTAAAGGACATACTTCGTCTTCATCTTGACGGAAACAACAACCAAGGAAATGTGACCATCATCAACAATTGGAGCAAGTATCTGAAAAAACACTACTGTCAAACTCAGACATGGAAAATTTTCATATGTAATCAACAATAAACAGGAAGAGAATAATTGGTAGTGTTGCAATTGCAGAGGATGCAAAGGCTTTGGAATCAGAGATATACAAAAAGAACAATGCTCCTTAATGCTATACAATTGGACATAACATTATGTCACTATCTTTCCGGTGTTTCTTGAAAGGAGGCGCTTGCCAATAATGCAAGAAAAGATTATCAAGAACTTAATGAACGCAAATACAGCATACCCTGCCCACAGAGGCAAATGAAAAAGATCTGATGACCACAAGACAAGGATGACTAATTAGTGTGGCAACATGCCAACAACCTTGATCAACCCTGGAACCATGCTGACCACAGAAAGTACGAGATCAACAGATGCTTGGTTCAGATTGATACTTGAACCCCAGATGCCCTTCAAGAAAAAGAGTTCCAAATCAAAAATATGCAGTCAACTGAATGCTATTCAACTCTTTTTTTT